>NC_091434.1:165142691-165462976 GCF_964237555.1 Oryctolagus cuniculus
AGGATTAGCTTATTGAGCCGCGGCGCCGGCTTCTACTTCTTTTTTTTTAATAATTCTGTTGGTTCACTTCCCAAATGGCCTCCATGGCTGGCACTGTACTGATCCGAAGCCAGGAGCCAGGGGCTTCTCCTGCTCTCCCATGGGGGTGCAGGACCCAAGCACTTGGGCCATCCTCCACTGCCTTCCTGGGCCACAGCAGAGAGCTGGACTGGAAGAGGAGCAACCGGGACTAGAACTCGGCACCCGTAGCGATGCTGGTGCTGCAGGTGGAGGATTAACCAAATGAGCCACGGTGCTGGCCCCTGCTCCACTTCTGATCCAGCTCTCTGCTATGGCCTGGGAAAGCAGCGGAAGGTGGTCCAAGTTGCTGGGCCCCTGCACCCATGTGGGAGACCCAGAAGCTCCTGGCTTCAGATCAGAGCAGCTCCGGCCGTTGTGGCCAACCATCAGATGGAAAACCTCTCTCTGTGTAACTCTTTCAAATAAACAAATAAATCTTAAAACAAAACAAAACAAAAACAGGGTTGGAGGGGCCCGGCTTCCCATATCGGAGTGGCAGTTCCAGGCTGGCACTCCACTTCTGATTCAGTTTCCTGCTAATGTACCTGGGAAGGCAGCTGAGAATGACCCAAGTGCTTGGGACCCTGCCATACATGTGGGAGACCCAGAAGCAGCTTCTGGTTCCTGGTTGTGGCCATGCCCAGCCTTGGCTCTTTCAGCCATTTTGGGAATGAATGAGGGGAAGGAAGATTTTTCTCTCTCTCCCACCCTCTCTCTGTCACTCTGCCATGCAATACAGAAACAGAAACCATCTTACCGGTCTGTCAACCTGCATGATTTCCCAGAGCACTTCAGCCACATCTGGTAGGGTGTAGGGAGGGAGACAAAAGCAGCACGTATGGAGCAGCTGGCTGACAAGCTGCTGTCCGAGCTGGTTCATCACCTGTGCAATCAGTTCCTTCCGTAATTCAAAGTCTTCTTCATGCTGTAAGAGAGCAGGAGCATCAGATGCCATGTCCGAGCCTCAACTCTCCAAACAGCAAGTACCCCATTCGCCTAGTAACTTCTCTTTCCTAATGAAGAAAGTACGCGTGTTATACAACAACTGAATCCATAAAGTCTACTTAATGCTTCATCATTTGGAAGAAAACATGAGAGTTCAGTACTGAGAAAATGGGCATGAGTTTTAACAGAGATTAACCTTAATGTTTAAAGAATTTTTAATACTGAGCACTTTCTCATGTGTTTATTAGCAATTTTTTAAAAAAGATTTATTTAGGGGCTGGCACTGTGGCACAGCAGGTTAAAACCCTGGCTTGAAGCGCCGGCATCCCATATGGGTGCCAGTTCGAATCCCAGCTGCTCCTCTTCTGATCCAGCTCTCTGCTATGGCCTGGGAAAGCAGTAGAAGATGGCCCAAGTGCTTGGGCACCTGCACCCACATGGGAGACCTAGAGGAAGCTCCTGGCTGCTTGGTTTCAGATCGGCGCAGTTCCAGCTGTTGCAGCCATCTGGGGAGTGAACCAGCAGATGGAAGATCTCTCTCGGTCTCTCCCTCTCTCTGTAACTTTGACTTTCAAATAAATAAAATAAATCTTAAAAAAAGAGAGTTCTTCCATCTGCTGGTTTAATTCCCAGAAGGCTACAACAGGCAGGCTGAAGCCAAGAGCCAGGAGCTTCATCCAGATCTCCCACATGGGTGGCAGGGGCCCAAGTATTTGGGCCATCCTTTGCTGCTTTTCTCAGGCCATTAGCAGGGAGCTGGATTGGAAGTGGAGCAGCTAAGACTCAAACCGGCACCCAAACAGGATACCAGAGTTGTGGGCGGTGACTTCACCCACTATGCCACAACTGGACCCAAGATTAGAAGGCAGGGGCAATGGTAAGTACTAAGAATTAAGATTAGCACTTTTTAGCCGGCGCTGTGGCTCACTAGGCTAATCCTCCGCCTTGCGGCGCCGGCACACTGGGTTCTAGTCCCAGTCGGGGTGCCAGATTCTGTCCCGGTTGCCCCTCTTCCAGGCCAGCTCTCTGCTGTGGCCAGGGAGTGCAGTGGAGGATGGCCCAAGTGCTTGAGCCCTGCACCCCATGGGAGACCAGGATAAGTACCTGGCTCCTGCCATCAGATCAGTGCGGTGCGCCGGCCGCAGTGGCCATTGGAGGGTGAACCAACGGTAAAAAGGAAGACCTTTCTCTCTCTCTCTATCCACTCTGTCCAAAAAAAAAAAAAAAAAAAAAAAAAAAAAAAAAAAAAGATTAGCACTTTTTAAAATTTCTTTCCAGTTAAAAAATATAACTTGTGTTCTACTTCCTTTTTCTAAAAATAACTGAAATGAAAATTGCCAATTTCTATCAGATATTTAATTATTCCTATAAAAAATCTTGATTTTTCCTTTTTTGTTGTAGTCTTTATATATACAAATGTATCTTTAACTACCTTTAGAAAAATCTTTCTAAAAATTACCTTTCAGGGGCTGGCATTGTCCAGTGGGTTAAGCTACCACCTGTCATGTCAGTAGCCTATACGGGAGTGCCAGTTTGAGCCCTCACTGCTGTGCTTCCAATCCAGCTCCCTGCTAATGCTCCAGGGAAAGCAGTGGAAAATGGACCAAGCGTTTGGGCCTCTACCACCCATGTGGGAGACTGGAATGGAATTATGGGCTCCTGGCTTAGGCCTGGCCAAGTCCTGGCCACGGCAGCCATTTGGGGAAATGAACCAGCAGATGAAAGATGTCTCTCTCTCTCTCTGCCTTTCAAACAGATAAATCTTTTAGAAATAAAAATTATATCTTCTAGTTATTTTCTTCTTTTACTGCCAACCTTTGCCTGTTTACATACTTCTTCACTGCTCTCTCTAAACTTTGATTCTATCCCACATCTGACCACATCGACCCCTGAAAATCTTGTGAGTCCCTTCACCACCCCAGCCCAGCAGGTCCTATCACGGCTTACTAACATACTCAGTGCTAGTGTGACTTTCTCTGCTAGGGCTTTATGCCCTCACTGGGCTATCTTCTCCCAATCCATCCAAACTCCACCTCTGTCTTTAGGGCTTCATTTAAGTTCTTCCTCTCCCACAGTTATCCAGTTATTCCTGTCGAAAGCTTTCCCTTCTCTGAACTCATAGCAAACATGACTCTTATCATTCATCTGACAATCAAATATTATATTCTTGTTAACTCTTTGTATCTATTTATCTCTTTGACTATATACCAAATGGTTTGGGAGCAGGAATAGCTTTGTGTAGCCCACAGCACTCAACACAGATACAATAGATCTAACATTGCTATTATGATTAGTGAATGACTCACTACGGTAAATATTTATTAATACACACCAAATAAGGAGATACTACGGTACTCGTTATCCCCTAAAGGATGAGGAAGAAATAGAAGATAATAAAGTGTGAAGTTGAAAAGACACAATATTCATACTTACATCATTGGCTACGCCTGTATGGATGAGGTCTCGCAGGAATCTCATGACGCTACAGTTGGCATCCCGGTGGTCCAGGGTAGTGGAGGCAATGGCCCACTGTAAGATTGGGATGACTACTTGGCTCCTCAGTAAAGTGACAGGGCTACGCTGAATAAACCTGGCATGGAAAGAGAAGCTAGGTGTCAAAACTGCCAGCGTAAAGCATAAAACTATGTAGACAGTAAAAACATCAATGGTTGCTAGGAGGGGAGGACAGGATGAACAGACAGAGCACAGAGGATTTTTAGGGCAGCGAAAATCTCTGCATGCTAATAAAACGGTGGATACATGTCTTTTAAAAAACGATTTATTTATTTTATTTGAAAGGCAGAGCCACAGGGAGAAAGAGACAGAGATAGAGAGAGAGAGATCTTCCATCTGCTTATTCACTCCCCAAACAGCCACAATGGCCAGAGCTGGGCCAGATTGAAGCCAGGAGCTTCTTCCAGGTCTCCCGCATGGGTGCAGGGGCCCAAGCACTCGGGCTATCTTTTCCTGCTTTCCCAGGTGCATTGGCAGGCAGCTGGTTCGGAAGCAGAGAGCCAGAATCAAACCAGCGCCCATATCAGATGCCGGCACTGAGGCGGTAGCTTAACCCACTACAACACAGCGCCAGCCCAGGGGATAAATATTTTTGTACAGTTGTCAAAAGCTACAGAATATATACTAAGAGTGAACCCTAATGTAAACTACAGAATTGAGGAGAGATGTTTCACTGCATGCTCACTAACTGTAATACATTTACTGCGCTGGTGGTATAGGATGTTGGTAGTAGGAAAGGTTATATGTGTGTTGGAAAGGGGGACAGGGATTTTATGTAAACTATACTTTTCAAGTAGCTTTGCTGTGAATTTAAAGCTGTTTTTAAAACAACAAGAACAAAAGTCAGGACAACCAAGGGACCATATCTTAGATTAACATATGAAAAGACATATGTCCAAACTCAATTTTTGGGGCTAGTGTTGTGGCATAGTGGGTAAAGCTGCTCGCCTGTGAGCTGGCATCCTATATAAGCACCTGTTTGAGTACCAGCTGCTCCACTTCTGTTCCAGCTCCCTGCTGATGGCCTGGGAAAAGCAGTGGAAGATGGTTCAAGTGCTTGGGCCTCTGCTACCCATGTGGGAGACCTGGATGAAGCTTCTGGTTCCTAGCTTCAGCTTGGCTCACTCCTGGCTATTGCAACCATCTGGGGAGTGAACCAACAGATGGAAGATCTCCTTTTCTTTCTCCCCCCACCCCTATAACTCTTACTTCAAATAAATAAATAAATCTTAAAAAAAGAAAAAAAACTAATTTTCAAGTATGGTTTTATAAATCAGGTCAGGCAGTTTCAAGGAAAATCAGTCAAGGGGGTTAATAACTAGAAATTCTCCTGGGTTAAAAAGTTAAATCCTAAAGCGTTAAACCAGCATTTTCCCAAGTACACACCATAGAATACCAGTTCCCAGGACACCAATAGGATTACCTCAAAACAAAAACAAAAACAAAAACAAAGGTTATGTGTTCAAGTAAGATTTGTGGAGTTTTACTACACAATTTTTGTTCTGTAAATTTAAAATTATTCTGAAAGAAAATGTTTAACAAAGGATATGCCTAATTATCTAGATGTGTTTTTGGAAAAAAGTAAGCTCTTTTTCTAAATGCAATATGAAATCTATAAATTTAAGCTGTTCTACAAGATTTGAATGATAGCATTAAGCACAATGGAAATGTATTTCATACATGATTGAGATCCATACTAAAAAATAATGTATTATTATGGGATATAAAGTCCCTCCAGGACTTATGTTAACAGATGTGAGATCCAAGGTATTAGTCAACCCATTTTGAAGCTGTAGAAGCAAATACTACAAAATTGTTCCTCCAAATTTACGGGTCAAACTGTTAGGTGATCCATTTCTTAAAATTCAGTCTGTAAGGGTCTGGTGCTGTGGCGTAGCAGGTAAAGCCGCCGCCTAAAGCGCTGGCATCCATATGGGCCCTACTTCAAGTCCCCGCTGCTGCTCCTCTTCAGATACAGCTCTCTGCTATGGCCTGGGAAAGTGGTAGAAGATGGCCCAAGTCCCATCAAAGAAGGAGGTACCTTTCTCCGAAGGGAGGAGAGAACTTCCACTTTGATTATGGCCTTGTCTAAATAAAGTCGGAGTTTGTGAACTCAAGAGGCTTCCATAGCCTTGGCAGCTCATGACAAGGGCCTCGGGTGATTACTGACGTCATAAATAAGAGTGTCAATTGTTAAATCAACAACAGGAGTTACTATGCACTTACTCTCCATGTATGACCTCTGTCCTTAATGTGTTGTACTATGAGAATTAATGGTAAAACTAACCTTCAAACAGTACTTTATATTTTGTGTGTCTGTGTGGTTGCAAATGGTTGAAATCTTTACTCAGTATAGAGTTGATCTTCTGTATAAAGATAATTAAAAATGAATCTTAATGAAGAATGGGATGGGAGAGGGAGTAGGAGATGGGATGGTTTGCGGGTGGGAGGGTGGTTATGGGGGCAAGAACCACTGTAATCCAAAAGTTGTACTTTTGAAATTTATATATATTAAATAAAAGTTTTCTATTAAAAAAAAAAAAGAAGATGGCCCCAGTCCTTGGACCCCTGCACCCACATGCGAGAACCACAAGAAGCTCCTGTCTCCTGGCTTTGGATCAACTCAGCTCTGGCCATTGCAGCCAACTGGGGAGTGAACCAGCAGATGGAAGACCTCTCCCTCTCTCTGTGTAACTCTGATTTTCAAATAAATAAATCTTTAAAAAAAATTCAGTCTGTAAAAGTCTAAGTATGTAACCATTACTCTTTTTAACAAAACTAGCATTAAGAGGTTTAACTCTTTTGGCTCTATGTATGGCTGATGGAAAGTTTAAATACTGTGTGAGGGAATTAAATAGTATGGATGGATTGGTATATTAAAGGGAAGACGATTCCTCATGAGGAATAAACTAGCATATGGGATCTTTTTCTTGGTTTCAAGCAAAATAGAAAAAAAAAGTGGTTTTGTTGTTTATTATTATTACCTAATACAGCATTTCTCATATCGTTTAATATATAAGGAAAATTTCTTAAGAAAAAGATACAGTATTTTCCAAACTTAGTTGACCATTTGTGCAAAGAGCATCTCCAGGGATCAGCTTTGCAATGACCACACCTTGGGAAAACATGTGGACAGTCCATCTAACTATTCTCTCCTATCAAATCAAAAAAGGTTTTCCTGGGGTCGGTGCTTGATGTAGCAGCTTAAGTTACCATTTGACACACATATCCCATACTGGAGTGCCTGGTCTGAATGCCAGCTACTCTGCTTTCGTCTAGCTTCCTGCTGGTTTGCATCTTGGGAGGCAACAAGTAATGGTTCAAGTGCTTGGGCCCCTGCTACCCACAGCAAAGACCCAAATGGAGCTCCAGGTTCCTGATTTCAGCATGGGCTAGGGCCCTGGCTGTTGTCAGTGGATGGAAGATCTCCCTCTTTATTTCTACTTTTCAAATAAAATTTTAAAAAGATTTTTCTACTCTGTCCAAAAGCTAGCAAAAAAATTTCAATATTCAAGCTCTTTTTAAAAAACTTATCTTAAATTATATATATATATTTTAAAGATTTACTTATTTATTTGAAAGGCAGAACCACAGAGAAAGAGACAGAGAGAGATCTTTCAACCCCTGGTCACTCCCCAAATGGCCGCAATGGCTGAAGTTGGGCCGGTCTGAAGCCAGGAGCCAGGAGCTTCTTCCAGGTCTTCCATGTGGGTGGCAGGAACCTAAACCCTTGGGTCATCTTCTGCTGCTTATCCAGGCACATTAGCAGGTAGCTGGATCAGAAGTGGAGCAGCCAGGAGTAGAACTGGGGCCCATATAGGATGCCAGTGTCACAGGTGGAAGCTTTACCTGCTACCTAACGCCTCCTCCTCAGTATTCAATATTGATGAAACAGTAAATATTACTTTATGGTTGTAAATGACACACTGGTTTTTTTTTAAAAAAATAGTAGCTTCTTTTTGTTAAAAAATACTCAGTGGGCCGGCGCCGCCAGAATCCTGGGTTCTAGTCCTGGTTGGGGCACCGGATTCTGTCCCGGTTGCTCCTCTTCCAGGCCAGCTCTCTGCTGTGGCCCGGGAGGGCAGTGGAGGATGGCCCAGGTCCTTGGGCCCTGCACCCGCACGGGAGACCAGGAGAAGCACCTGGCTCCTGGCTTCGGATCAGCGCAGTGCACTGGCCGTAGCAGCCATTTAGGGGGTAAACCAACGGAAGGAAGACCTTTCTCTCTGTCTCTCTCACTGTCTAACTCTGCCTGTCAAAAAAACAAAAACAAAAACAAAAAACCCTCAGTGATTTGATTCAAATTCTTTAGCTGAGGACTAAGAAGGAATTCATGCAGAAGTCCACCAACCATGTTGTCAGTGCTACAGGGAAAAATAATTTAAGTAGTAAATGTGGTGGCAGACTGGGGAACAGCTAAGATGTGCAGTACCAGATAACTTCTAAGGCACCTTAAAATCCTAGGAATTTTAGGGGTTGGCACTGTGGTGTAGTGGGTAAAGCTGCAGCCTACAGTGCCGGAAACCCATATGGTGTGCCAGTTTGAGTCCCGGTTGCTCCACTTCCAATCCAGCTCTCTGCTATGGCCTGGGAAAGTAGAAGATGGCCCAAATGCTTGTGCCCCTGCACCTTTGTGGGGGACCTGGAAGAAGTTCCTGGCTTCGGGTCACCCAGCTCCAGCCCTTGAGGCCATTGGAGAATGAATCAATGGATGGAAAACCTCTCTCTCTGTCTTTCAAATAAATAAATAAATCTTTAAAAAAAAAAAAAATTCTAGGAATTCTGAGGTACAAGCACTCAAGGATAAAGTTGAGGTGGAACACAAAACAAATCACAGCAGCATAAAAAGAGCCAATGCTGGGGCTTTTAAAATTACACAGTCACAGGCTTGTCCCAAGTTCATCTCCATTAGCTGGGCCTGCTCCCTTCATGGAAGCCCTCAGCAACCTCCCGTCTGCTTCCACCCAGGGGATCCCAGCTCACAATCTATATATGCCAAAGACATCTCTGTACAGAGAAGGAAACAGTCAGGTGTCAGACGGCAGGATCAACCAATCGGTGATGCGGAGGAGCAACAAGCACAAGGCGTGCTCTGCGCAGCGCACTACCTGGTGGCGAGCCGGAACAGGTCATCCACAGTGTCGGGGTGGTTCTGGAGGCCACTCTGCTGCTCTAGGAGCTGAAAGGTGGGGATACACAGTGCCTGAAACAGAATGGGGACTGTAAAAGAAATGCTCACCCAGACTTGCCAGCTATCACCACAGACACAGAGGAACACAGAAAGGAAGCACAGGTGAGAAAAGACGACGGAGAATCAATGAAGAGAGGGAATGTTGAGATCCTTCCCAGTTAACATGAACAGTTTTCACCTAAGAAGTCCCCGTCTCAGAAAGACTTGAAGACACGGATTTGAGCTGAGATAGCATCTCACAGTTTTAGAAATTTCTAAAAGCAAAGACACCACTAAAGGAGTAGACGAAGTCTTCCTAACGAAATCACCAATTTTAATGGAAAGACACCTTGGGAAAAAGAGCGGCATACTTCATTCTCTAATACATCTGCAGCCCGCCCTCCTGATCCCCTTGATAAAGCAGTGTATCAGAAGCCCTTTCCAATGCCAGCTATTAACCCTAAAAACCTCCTTGTTGCTAGGTAAAGTAGTTCAATGGCTCTTCCAAACAGGACATTAAAAATAAAATCATGCTTGATCTCAGCGACGCTTCATTTAAATCTGCTTATCCACCTTCCCCCAACCCCAACAATCCATCTCTGCAGCACAGTATTGTCTGTAATGATCACTACACCCATGTGAGCAACGTCTCTTTCTTTCTGACTCTCCCAAGCAGGTCTGTCCTGAGAAAACTGAGAAAGTTTCTATCTCCTCGTTATTAGGAGATCACCAGGGGTGGATGGTGAAGACCACGGTTGGGACTTCGGATCCTCTTGGCCTGATATGTGGAGAGTCCCCAAGCAAAACACACCTGCAGCATGTCTAGCAGTCCCTGACGACAGCCTTCTTCCATGCCGTACTCATCCACGAGGATACTGCCCAGGTACAGGAAACAGGAATGCTGATGTACATGGTACACATTCACCATCTGCCCAAGCAAAAGCAACACTTACTTCAATAATTTCCAAGTTCTCTATTTAAGAGTTCTTTCAAGCCTTTGACCTTTTATGTTCCCAAAACAATATTTTAAGAGCTAATCATTCACTAGCTCTAATAATGAATGATTTAAATCTGTGGGTGGTTTTAAGCTGGAAGTCATTAAGAAGCTTGTGTAATATGTGCAGAACCCTACTATAATATACTTATAATTTTCCAAAAGTAAAGGTTGTTCTTATTTGCACTGTAGATAAGTCATATTTCTAATAAGACGCACAGCCACATTTGGGACAAAAATACCAAATGCCCACATCTTGGAGAAGGCAGTGAGATCACTGCTTAAATTTGAATTGCACTCAAACCCATCCATTTTATTTTTTAAATAAAAAATAAGCTTCCGGCCGGCGCCACAGCTCACTAGGCTAAACCTCCGCCTGTGGCGCCGGCACCCCGGGTTCTAGTCCCCATCGGGGTACCGGATTCTGTCCTGGTTGCTCCTCTTCCAGTCCAGCTCTCTGCTGTGGCCCGGGAGGGCAGTGGAGGATGGCCCAAGTGCTTGAGCCCTGCACCTGCATGGGAGACCAGGAGGAAACACCTGGCTCCTGGCTTCGGATTGGCGTAACGTGCCGGCTGTAGTGGCCACTTGGGGGGTGAACCAACGGAAAAAGGAAGACCTTTCTCTCTCTCACTTTCTAACTCTGCCTGTCTACAAAAAACAAAAACAAAAACAAAAACAAAAACAAAAAACTTCCAATCAAGTTATTTGTATCTCAACAGAATACACTTTTGTAATGTTTTTATTAATTTATTTAAAAATTTTTAAGGTGAACAGAATGCATGTATTTTGTGTGTATAGATTTGGGAGCACAGTGATACTTCTCACCCTACCCTCCTCCCGCCTACACTCCTACCCTTCCTCCTCCTTCCTTTCATATTCTTTCTCTTAATTTTTACAATGATTCACTTTATTTATAAAACAAAAATTTTAATATACACATACATTTAGATGATTTCTTCTGAATTTTTACTCCATTTTTAAAAATTATGAGGCAATTGTACATTCACCTATTTAAAACACAACATGTATGTACGTATATTGCTCTCATTACATAAATTTAACTCTATAAGCTTGGTAGGTTTGAAGGGCAGAGTAACCAACTTCTATCAGCATATACAAGGGAATGAACATGAGATGAGAGCTAAGAAACTGTTTACTGCTGTGTACTGAAAGCTATGAATGAGTGATTTAAGTTGGGCTGGCAAACTTGGGAATCACAAGGTAAATTGCTGGACATTCACTCTTCTGACTACTCAACTCCTCCAGGTAGCACAAATGGCCAATGGATCATACTTAAATGAATAAGTATGGCTATATTCCAGTAAGGCTTTTTTTTTTCTTTTACAAAATTAGTAGGGCCTCTGGCAACAGTTTACAGACCCCCTGATTTAAGGGATCTCTAAGATGATATTCATTTTTGTCACATGTGTTGACTTTAGAATTTACTTCCTATATAAGATGCTATCCTACTGTATTGGGTTGGTCACATATTTAATTAGCAGGAATAAAAAGCAGCATCCAAATCCTCCAACAGCAAAGGGGCATTAAATCAAGCTGTATTTGACTCAGAACACACCACTGATGGGGGCACTTACCCACAGGTGGAGGCAGCCTAAATATAAACATAAACGTATTGTTGTACTCAGTACAGAGAACTATTAAAAATGAAAATTCTACTAAAAAGTGTTTAGCTGGACAATCATCAAACCTACAACTTGTGGAGGCAAGGCTATGCAAGTGGTAACATGGCATGGGCACAACCCAGCTGTGGCTAAGGGCTCCCAGGGTGCAGAACTTGAGCCCCTCGCTCTCAGAGTCAGGAGCTCCTTCCTGTGCCTTAGCTGCTCTGCCAGGTGGAGAAGGACCCTTCAGGTCAGGCGGTGTGTGGCCCTGGTCTGAAGCCCTGCAGTTTTCCTCACAGAAGTTACTGGCTCAGAATCCTGCAAATGCGGGACTGACACTTTACCCTGCCTCTCTAAATGTTGTGCCGTAGGCACCTACCTCACTTGCTTCATCCTAGTCTTGATCTTGCTGAGATTAGGTGTCTCATATAGAGAAGTGTTAAAAATGTGAGTATGATCTTAAGACACTCCAACAGTGAGTCCTATCATCATAAATACATATCAATCTTAGCGTTAAAAAGGTCAAATTTATTTTTTTGACAAATAAGAGACTTAGATTTTTATGAACAAATTGTAGTTAAAATAGAATAAAATCCCTTTGAGTCATGAAGCAGCAAGTTTGGGGGCCAGTGGGGTAGCACAGTGGATTAAGCCCCTGCGTGCAAAGCCAGCATCCCATATCGGAGTGCCGGTTTGAATCCAGGTTGCTCTGCTTCCAATCCAGCTCCCTGCTAATGCTCCTGGAATAGCAGTGGAGGATGGCCTGAGTACTTGGGTGCCTGCACCCACATAGGAAGCCCAAATGGAGTTCCTGGCTCCTGGTTGCAGCCTGGCCCAGCCCCAACTGTAGTGTGGCCATTCACGTAGTGAACCAGCAGACGGAACATTTCTTTCTCTGTCTCTCCCTCTCTCCATCACTTTTTTTTTTTTAAAGATTTATTTATTTACTTGAAAGTCAGCATTACACAGAGAGAGGAGGAGAGGCATAGCGACAGAGGTCTTCCATCCACTGGTTCACTCCCCAATTGGCTGCACTGGCTGGAGCTGTGCCGATCTGAAGCCAGGAGCTAGGAGCTTCTTCCAGGTCTCCCACATGGGTGCAGGGGCCCAAGGACTTGGGCCATTCTCTAGTGTTTTCCCAGGTCACAGCAGAGAGCTGAATTGGAAGTGGAGCAGCCACGACCCAAACCGACGCCCATATGGGATTTCAGCACTGTAGGCGGGCAGCTTTACCCGCTAGGCCACAGCGCCGGCCCCTCTCCATCACTCTTTCAAATAAATAAATCTTAAAAAACAAATAACAAAGTTTGATTTGCCATTTTTCCCCCATGAAAATGAATACAAAATTGTTTATCATTGCCAATCACAGGGCTGTGCATAAATCATTCTCTTCACATAACTGGATACTGGAATATGTAGCTATTTAGACTACCAATACTCAGAAGAGATTACAGGCTATTTCCCAAATAGACGACATACCTACCATAGGCACAGATTTCTTCCAAGCATTTTTCAGTTTGTATTTAATAAATCAAAAGCATTTCGTTTCATCAGCAAAGCTTCTGTTCTATGGGTTCTTAATTTATTCTACAGGTTCCGCACAACTCGACATTGCCTGCTCGTGAAGAACTTACCTGGGTGACTAGTGGCTGCAGCAGGGCTGCAGATCCTTTGCCTACACAGCGAACAGCAAAGCGCAGGCACCTGCAGCAACGTTCTACAATCCGATTATCAGCTCGGTGCTTATTTAAAGTCTCAGATAAAACTGGCCATATCTGAGTCAAAAGTGAAAGAGCACAAGAAAGAAAACAATCAACAACTAAACGCTGAAAATGGAGTGCCCTGAGTTGGTAACATCTGACTTGGCTTTCAAACAATATGGATAAAGCATTCTTTACAAGAAGTCAAACACGGCCTGATCCTGGCTGATCCAGGTGTCCGTACATGTGCACAGGGTCGTTACACCACCCGTCACTGAAACTTAACCATTGCTTAAGAGAATCAGCAGCTTTTTAGAACAGGAAGAATGTGTCTTAACTGCTGAAAGACAGAGATGCCTGTGCTCCTAAATCTCAGACTCGGAAAGGGGCAGCATGCTGAAGCCACTAGCTTTGCCACAAACATTGCTTTCATTGTTCGGGCCTCCTCGCAACTCTAGGAATCAGAGTTACTCCTTTCCTACCCTACTTCTTTTTTTTTTTTTTTTTTTTTTTTTTTTTTTTTTAGCATCTGTAGAATTTATTCAACATAACCACAGAGGCATTATCTTCATGCTGTCACACACACATACAAGCACAGATACAGCACAATATCCATATTTATCCCAATGCATTCCTTCTGAGGCTTATTTATATGTCTTCATATGCCACAGCCCATCATTTAAATAATGGATATTTTCAATGCCAATTCCTTTGTTGACTTTCTCGATGTCTTCTGCAGACATCTTCATGACTCCAACACACAGAGCATGCTGTTTCCCTTCAGCCATAATTGCAACAATGGTATCTACTGCTGCAGGGTAAAGCTTAGCTCCTGGAGAAGTTAAGCCCGGACACATGATATTTGCTCCACTAAGTACAAATTTGATGGCTCCTTTATCAACTTGCTGGTGTGGCAGGATAAAAGGATATTTGTGAAGCAACCTTAGGGTTGGATAAAAAGGCCCTTCTCTTTGTCTAAAAAATAGTAATTCTCCATTTACTGTAAGGATTTCTATATGTTCATGGCATCGAACTATTTTGACAGGATCTTTCTTAGGCATGATTTGATTAAGCCATGGTTCAATACCTGGAAATTGATCTATCAACTGGTTCTTAATACCCTTAATTACTGAGGTTTTCAACTGGATGCAGTTGGACACATTTTCTTTTTCATCAAATTTCTTGAACATGATCCAAGGTGAAGGGGGCGACGATAGGGAAGGGCCCGGATTGGGAAAGAAATTGAATTAGCAATGGTCCGGCAGATCCCCCTACACGAGGAAGGCCGGCTCTCCTACCCTACTTCTTTCACTGACTTTTCAGCGCATTTCCCCACAGCATGTTTTGTTATCAAATCTAGTTTTTTTTTTTTTTTTTTTTTTTTTTTTTTTTTTAACAGGCAGAGCGGACAGTGAGAGAGAGAGACAGAGAGAAAGGTCTTCCTTTGCCGTTGGCTCACCCTCCAATGGCCGCCGCGGCCGGTGCGCTGCGGCCGGCGCACCACGCTGATCCAATGGCAGGAGCCAGGAGTCAGGTGCTTCTCCTGGTCTCCCATGGGGTGCAGGGCCCAAGCACTTGGGCCATCCTCCACTGCACTCCCTGGCCACAGCAGAGGGCTGGCCTGGAAGAGGGGCAACCGGGACAGAATCCGGCGCCCCGACCGGGACTAGAACCCGGTGTGCCGGCGCCGCTAGGCGGAGGATTAGCCTAGTGAGCCGCGGCGCCGGCTGTTATCAAATCTAGTTTTAACCATTTGGACAGTTCTGAACCTAATGTCAGTGAAATCAGAATCATACCAACAAACCGCATTTCCCTATGAACGTGGAAGACAGAACTTTCTCCAATGAGTTACCCAAAGCCTTGTAACTAAAAAACAAGAAAGCCTTGATTCCACAGGCATTCACCGACACTTACTTCTTGTATGACCTTCTGGCAGGGATGAGTCTGTCCATTTTCCACAATGGGATTAGTATGTCTGGGAAAAGACAAAATTGTGAAAGAGCAATTTCACTGAGAGCCCAGAGGCCTGATTCCTGCTTGTTTACATATAATCATTCTTGCCAAATAAAGAAAATCAGAATGTAAAGTCATTTCCTTACATCAGCATCTCTTCTTTTACTCTCTCAAACAGGAGCACACACTTTAGCTCATTCTATCATTTTTTTGCCACACTGAGTTACTTCCACTAGAATATGTAAATCCAATGTAACTGAATATATGGGCCCTGGAGGCATTACAACTACCCCAATTTTCCCCTTTACAAACCTGAATATGTAGTTTTTTTCCAAAATACTAAAAAATGAACACAGGCTGTCTGAAAACACTATGAGAAACAAAGTACTGTTCTATTCTTTAGGATCAATCGTTCACTAAAGATGTCTGTCATGGGTCTAGTCTGAGCCCGGTGATGCACAATATGTACCCATCTACAATGTCACATCTAACTTCTCTGTCTAAAGCCTATTAATTTGAAGAAAAGCAGGTGGCAAAAGACATGTGATTAATTACCAGTCTCTTTAAAGGAAAGCTACTTTTTAACTTTAAAAGGCTAAAAAGCAACTTTCTTTAATGCACACATTTACACCTAATACAGATTTCCTCTCTACTATGAAATAAGGATTACTGATAACAGGCTCTCCAAATGGCATGCTATCTGGGCTCTCCCAGTTATATGAATAAGGAAAGTACTGCAACAACTCATGAGGGATTCCTACTGACAATAATTAATAAGCACAAACAATGCCTGCTTTAGCTTATCTCACATAGACTTCTCAGCAACCATCACCCTGACATTCTAGTTACATGGTCTGTGGGTCTCACACATTGTAAGTCACATAAGCCAGTCAGATTCATGCTTTGAACACAGTCACTCAAACGCCTGATTAAATGTTAGGCTCCTCTTGACTTCACAGAAGGATTAATTTCACTTAATCACAGAAGAGACTCCGTTACTTTTTTGGACCCGTATTCTACATAGCATTGGTTCTGAAGGTCTGGTTCTGGATAGCAATCAGAACCAGGGATCCTATGGGACCTAGCACTCAGTGTTTCCAGGTGATTTTGATGCATGCTAAAGTTTGAGCCAAAAAGAATCAATTACATCTTAAAAGGTCTTTTAATGAAGATCTACCAAGAATCATTTCTTAGAAATCGTCTTTGCCTCAAAACTTCAGGTAACAGGCTTAGTCTCCCGACAGACAGGATTATAGGTGGTACTTGGAAGAATGAGGGGGGAAAAATGCATGCATCAATACATAATGGTTTGAGTTTTTAACCCTTGTGAGGCATGCAGAATGATCTTCTTACCTAAATATCACTGCCAGGCGATCTAAGAATACAGTGGGATCTGAGGACATGCCATTGCTGGGCTCCTGAGACAACAGCTAGAAGACGGAAAGACATTAACACTCAGCTGTTACACAACATATACCCTAACACATCAATCTCCATCTCAGTCTCTGCTTAGTTCCTCTAACAGAGTTCTAAAAGCTAGTCAAATGGCACAAACTTCAACTTCCACAGTGAAATTACTTTCCTCCACTTCACTGCGTTCTGGCCCAGACTGTCCATGACTACATTTTATTGTCTGATCACTGGGGAGTGGAAAACAATATCATTTGATTTTCTCCCATTTAATTATTATTATTATTTATTATATCTATAATATAGATTGTATATGTTAAGTTATACTTATTACATAAAAGATAATGTTTATATTTAGTTTTACATTATAAAGCTTACTTTAGTTTTATAATGTTTAAAGCAAGTTGTCTCTTCCTTTTCTTAGATATTCCTTAGACATTTCTACCAGTATTATCTTTGGAGACAAAGTTTAGAATCATGTCAGGTTCAAAAAAAATCTCCTTGCTATGTCTACAGTTATTGACCACAAATGTGACTGGAGATGAGGTGACATCTTCTAAAACAGTCTTCAAGGAAACATTTGAATGATCTTTTCCCATTATATCTTCTAACTGTCCATTACGAGCACAATAAGAACCTACTGATTTTGAAATGATTATTCCCCACATGTAACAACTTCCGAAGACTTATATTTAGGTAATTCTCTTGGGTTTTCTAGGTAGATGAAAGATTATCTATAAATAAGCAATTTTAAAATATTTTCCTTTCTAACATATAAGTATCTTTTACTTGTTTCATGCCTTACTTAATTGGACTCACCTTTTTCAAAGCCATGACCTGAACAGAACACAGTTCACTAAGACATTCAGTAATCTTATCCAAAGGTAACCTGGCTAGGACAAGCGCTGTCCCTGAAAAACAAATGAGGACGCACATGAGGGCAATAAAGGCTGAACCGAGCGAGGGACATCCATTAATTGGTCTACATCACACAAGTTAACACGAAAAGCTGATAGGTTCCATTGATCTAGAAATATCAGCACAGGGGGCTGGTGTTGTAGGTAAAGCCACTGCCTGTGACACCGGCTATGGGCGCCAGTTTCAATCCCGGTTGTTCTACTTCAGATCCAGCTCCCTGCTAATGTGCCTGGGAAAGCAGCAGCAAATGGCCCGACTGTTTGGGCCCCTGCTAGGCCATATTCTAAAAGTTTACATATCACTTTAGTATCCAGGTAAATTTCACCAGAAAATGATAAGAAAGAATATTTGACTCAGATTTAATGTCATGTTATCTATGCCTATGAAGGGAAATTTTAAAAAACCCCATTGTACAAAAAGAAAATCTGTAGAAAACGCATAGCCACATTCACAGAAATGAGAAAGAGCATCAGTTCACACATGAGGCCACGCACTCTTGTGAACTGCCTGACACTCATGGGGCCTAGAACACTGCACAGCTCATATAGCCCAGCCCTTTATTTGACATACTCCAAGCCCCTCTAATTTACCATCTGCAAGGATTTCAATACCTCACAGGGCACTTCAATCTATCTCCACAAAGTCTAACGAGAAAACGCTCCTGCCAATGCAGACCCTCAGAAGCAGTGGTAATGACTCAACTGCTTGGGTTCCTGCCACCTACATGGGAGACTTGAGTTCTGGGCTCCTGGCTTCAGTTTCGACCTCAGCCCAGCCTTAGCTCTTGAGGGCACTCAGAGAGTAAACCAGCAGATAGAAGCTCTATCTATCTTGCTGCTTCTCAAACAGATAGTAAAATAAAATTTTTTAAAAATGGCCATCACATTTAAAGTCTGTTCGTAAGTCTTTTTTCCTAACATTAATATAATTTCTTCCTGAGTTCATCTGAGCCTCCTCACCACAAAAGCTGTTTGCCTCTGGATAAGCAATCACTTGGCATAAGCCAATCAGTACTAATAAAGACCACGACCCTTAGTTTTACTTATGGCCTTGTTCCACGCACACTCCACTTTTCAATTTCCACTTATCTCTTGGATATGACAATGTGTTATTTGGTCTTTCGTTTAATTCTTCTTCTTCCAATTTACAAAGCAACTATGTTTAGTTTAAATATACCATCTCCATTCAAACTCTTGGTCTGTGTTATACATACTGCAAGCTGTATGAATTACATAGCCTCACAACAGTCTAAGAACAGTCAACACCCTGCATGCTGAGTCAAAAAGCCGTGTTCCCCAATGCTACGTACATTACAACTGAAAAACGGAGATACGACTGATCCAAGATGACACCAGGCAGTGGCTTAAAGGAGACCGTTACTGGTTAATATCATAAGCAAATACCTTTCAGCAGGCCCACAGCAGCTTCTGGAGACAACATGAAGGAATCAAGAGAACGTGCAATCTCCAGGAGTCCATTGAAGTGCTGAGCCATGTGATCTCGGCAGACAGAGCAAATGTTATGAATGGCTTTCGCTGCAGCAGAAGCCAGGGGCTTTTCACACAGGCCTTTCATCAGATAGCCCAACACGGGGTCTAGGAGAAAAGCCAGGCAGAGATGATATATCTGCAACTCATGGAAAATTCCTAGTTTGTTATAACACAGTTTACATACTTTTTTAAAATAAAAATTAAAAAACCCTTTTTGAAAATGAAATGTGTTCAGAACCCCAGTATTAAAAACATATAAAAGTAGAACTGCTCTCACTGACACAGTGTAATTGGGCCCTGAGCGTTATCTAGTTCATCTCCCATTTCTTCCCTCATGGCAGCCATGTGGTCCTTGTAACCAACCCTGTGCACTCAGAGCACAGACTGAAAACCACTGACTTAAGAGCACACATGGCCATTCAGTTACTCATATATGGTAATACAAGAAGACAAGGCTCAAGAGTTACTATTATACTCAGAGATGAATCAGTTGGTCAAAAAGCCTGCATCAACCAAGACAATGATAGCTGCCTGAAGCGGACACACTTGTTTCTTTCTAGTTATGAAAGGCCCTAAATCATGGAGATAATCTATACCAATCAATTCACTAAGTTTTAATTTTATCAAATGTTAAGTGTTACAATAAAGCTGATTGTAAAGGCAAATTTCTATGGAGCATATTCTACTCATGGGTGCTGGTTCGTGTCCTGGCTGCTCTACTTCTGATCCATTTCCCTGCTAATGGCCTGGGAAAAGTAAGTACCTGGGTCCCTGCCTCACATGTGGGAGATTTAGATGAAGCTCCTGGCTTTAGCCTGGTTCAGCCCTGGCCACTGAGGCCAACTGGGGATTGAATCAACAGATGGAAGATCTCTTTCTCTCTGTAACTCTTTCAAATAAATAAATAAATCCTTAAAAAACAAAAAAAAACAAAACAAAACAAAACAAAAAAAACAAAAAAACCCATAAATGGTTGAAACCACCACCTGCAGTGCCAGCATCCCATATGGGCACCGGTTCAAGTCCCGGCCGCTCTATTTCTGATCCAGCTCTCTGCAATGCCCTGGGAAAACAGTGGAAGCTGGCCTAAGTCCTTGGGCCCCTGCACACGTGTGGCAGACCCAGAAGAAGTTCCTGCCTTCTGGCTTCAGATTGGCTCAGCTCCAGCCATTGCAGCCATTTGGGGAGTGAACCAGTGGAAGGAAGATCTTTCTCTCTCTCTGCCTCTGCCTCTCTGTAACTCTGCCTTTCAAGTAAAATAAATAAATAAAGCTCTAAAATATGCACACACACACACACACAATTTAAAAACAGAATTATCTCTTAAGGACTAATGCCATTATATCCATTTGTAGTCTAATGGTCAAAAAAAAATGTACAACTCAGTACAATTTGCTCTCTTCCCACAAAACCTATGCGCATTTAACCTAAGAATCACAGAAAATCTAGAATCTAAAAGTAGCCCAAGCAACCCTAACACTGCACTTTTGTGGCTCTTAAACTGAATATTCATGCTTTTGACTCTTCTAGAATACAAACATATAACAATTTATCTACTGCTGAGGCACAAATCTGAAACACCGCAGGTGGTCCATAGTTCAACCTAGCTTTGCGGCTTACTAGACATACAGTGAAAATATCAAGCTAAAAAAAAAAGACAAACCTACTTTATTTCCTTGTGGAAGAACAGTTTACAAAAGAAAGCCAAATGTTGAGGCAGATAATGGAAGTAAAGAAATGTAAGCATTAGAAAACAGGTACTTTGAAAACATTTTAAAATGATACACTGAACTTGTAAAATGGCTCAGTTATGATGTAAGCATTTCATACACTATACAAACAGAAATAAGAAAAGAGAACAGTCACTCTTCTTGGTAAGTGTTTCAGGCACTAAAACAGATGTGTAAAATAAAATCAAGTAAAAAAACAATAGTAAAGATATGCACAGGAAACACATTAAACTTAATGATATAACAACACAAATTTGAGGACTCTTTGAAGTTTCAGAATGTATCCCTTTCAGATGTCAGGGGGTTACTATATATTACTGTGGATTAATTAGTCTCTATCTATCTGCAAAACTGGATTAGAGGGATGGGCATTTGATGCAGCAGTTAAAGACTGGGTGCAGTGACTCCAGGATTTGGGACATTTTCTGCTGCTTTCCCACATGCATTAGCAGGGAGCTAGATTGGAAATAGAGCAGCCAGGACTTGAACCAGCACCTATATTGAACCTGCATCCCATATTGGAGTGCTTGGTTTGAATCCTGGCTCCTCTGCTTCTGATCCAGCTTCCTGCTAAAATGCACCCTGGGAGGCAGCAGATGGGAGACCTGGATGGAGTTCTAGGTTCCTGGCTTTGGCCTGGCCCAGCCAGTCCTTTGAGAAGTAAACCAGCGGACAGAATATTGATCTCTTTCTCTGTCTTTTAAATAGGAAACGGGAAAAAAAAAAAAAAAAAAAAAAAGCAAATCCTAAAAAAACTAAAGAGGTTAGAATAAATGATTTCTAATTTTATCTTCGGTTTCAGTTTTAAAATTTAAGATCTTCAGTTATTTTCTCAAGTAAATGAAGGCAGCTAGAGGTTATATAACTCAACTTTCTTCTTTCTCTGTTTCTTTGAGAGGCAGATAGGCAGGCAGGCAGGCAGGCATCTGCTGATTCACTCCCTTTATAGCTGGGGCTGAGCCAGACCAGAGCCAGGAGCTAGAAACTCAATGCAGTTTTCCCATGTGGGTGGCAGGGATTCAATTACTTGAGCCATGTCCATTGCCTCCCAGAGTCTGCATTAGCAGGAATGCTGGAGTTAGGAAACAAAATTGAGTATAAAGCCATGTACTCCAATGTGGAATGCAGGCATCTTAACCACGAGGCTAAATGCCTGGCCCAGTACTCTTCATTTTAAGTTGTGTGTATTTAGCATCCAATGATAATTCTTTTTTTAAATGTAGGATTCATTCAACACTAAGAAAACCCTTTCCTATGCTTTAACCTCTGAGTAGCTTCTGGGTTAGAACTAACTATAGTAGAGTCTGATTAGCTAAAACAAATGAGTATGTCAAAGACCAACAATGACAGAAATGTTCATTTTTTTTTCTTAAGATCTATTTATTTGAAAGGCATAGTTACATAGAGAGATCGTCCACCTACTGGTTCACTTCCCAAATGGCCGCAATGGCCAGGCTAAAGCCAAGAGCCAGGAGCTTCATCCAGCTCTCCCACATGGGTGCAGTGACCCCAGGATTTGGGCCATTTTCTGCTGCTTTCCCAGGTGCACTAGCAAGGAGCTGGACTGGAAACAGAGCAACCAGGACTTGAACCAGCACCCATATAGGATGCTGGCATCACAGGTGGCAGTTTAACCCGTCACACCACAATGCGGGCCCCAGAAATGTTCATGTTTAAGCAGAATAACAGAAGCAAATTTTTCCAGTATCTGGAGATCTAATCTTTCAAAGGTCCTTCTCCCAGACCAGATTATAAATCTTCTATCAACTAAGCAACATACAATATAATATTTCCTATCAGTGTCTACATTCTACCTATCAAAAAAAAAAAAAAAAAAAAAAAAGAGAGAAAATAGAGAAATAAGAGCAAAAATAAGAGAGGGAGAAAAATCAGGTAGCAGCAGCAGCAGCAGAGACAAGAGTTAACACATACCAAGGAACTGAGGGTTTCGGTCAACTACTTCACTCATCTCTCCAACCAACTCAATGCTGGTGTATCGCACAGCTGTATGGACAGTCTCCGGCAGGCGGACGACTCCTTCCAGGACCTCCACGAGGGTTGGGTTATTCTCCCTGAATACAGAAGGAAGTACTCACAGTTACTGATTGTAAAGGTTGTGTCCTGGCTGTATAACAGGCTGCAGCAACACATAGCATTGCTAATGGCTTCTTTCTAAATAAATAACCACTAGACACAAGCACTTAACATCAGATGTGAAAGTTTTCCAAATTCTCATAAAAGGGGGAAAAGGCAGAAATGAAAAATATCATTGTTTCAGGAGAAGCATGCTGCTCTTTAGTCTTATGAATGCCAGCAAAGTGTCCAAAGACACACAAGATATCAAATACAGCTTCCTCAAATTGGAGAGGCAGACATTTATTATGGATGAAACATCTTCTTTTAAGGAATCTTTTTAACTTATTCTTCTATCTGCAGCACCTAGAACAGTGCCTGGCACATAATGGGCACTCAATAAATATTGCAGAATGGCTAAATGACGAATGAATAACTCTCACTGATCACTTTCTATTAGTTGCTATTCTCCAAAGGACATCATATAGCCAGACATTGAAAACCTTAAGAACAGGAGAAAGCATGGGTGGGTCAGCTTCTTAACTGAAAGAATAAGAAAACAAGCTGCAGGACAGATTAAGGTCCCTGATCCGGAACATAAGGGGAAACTAAAGTTAATCAAAACCTTTCCACAGTTCCGTGAATTCATTTTTTCCCCTTTACTTTCTCTTAATCCCCAAATACATTGGCTGAAGATCTTTTGAGCAGAGTGGAGGATCCCTCCAAAGTGACAGAACTTAATCCAGAGATGAAAGATGATTAAAATGTAACTAATACCCTGAGCTAGACAAGAGCAGCCCCTACGGATACACCAGGTCTACTAAGTCCTTTATACGCACTAAAAATTGTAATCACACAGTTGGCTTGAAATGCAGATAAAGAAATATATAAAATCTCCTTTCATTTATGCCTGTTTCTCAGGGACACTAAGTCAGTCACTGAAGACAATCTACCCTCATTTTTTCAAACCAATATATGGCAGAATACTAATGATTTTAATAATCTTCAAACTGTCATGTCAGGTTCCAAAAGACACCAAAATGGGTTTAATATCAAACAGCATGACATATAATTAAGATCTTCTTAACAAAGAAAAATAAACCTACTCTATCTCCTTGAATATTTATTGGATTAGAGACAATATAAGGTTTCGTTGATTAGGCCCTAAAAAGCAGCTAAAAAGGACGCACTGTGCTTTTTATAATTCTCTGCCCTAACCATCTCTCCAATCAAGGCCCTAAATAGAGAGCTCAATTGCAGGTATCTGATCACAAAACAAGGTAACTTGACACCAATGTATGAACTCATGGTACAAAGTAAATTCTGTCGTTAGGGATTCATATCATTAACACAAGCCCTTTTAAAATATTAATTTATTTATTTGATCGAGTCACAGAAAGGGGAAGACAGAGAGGGAGAGAGAGATCGATCTTCCATCCTCTGGTTCACTCCCTAGATGGCCACAATGGCCAGGCTGAAGCCAGGAACCAGGACCTTCATCCAGGTATCCCATGTAGGTGTCAGAAGCCCAAACACTTGGGCCATCTTCTGCTGCTTTTCCCAGTCCATTAGCAGAGAGCTGGATCAGAAGTGGAGCAGCCAGGACACAAATTGGAGCCCATATGGAATGCCCGCATCACAGGCGGCAACTTTACCTGCTATGCCACAACACTGCCCCCAAATTTCTATGCTAAGCAATTAGAAATCAAATTTCAATCATTAAAATTTTTTCAATAGCAATAATAAAAATAATTCTTTCATATTTTGCTACTATTTTAAGCAAAATGGTGTCTATGCCTTGCATCTCTGAAGCAAACATATGATTTTCTGAGACAGAGAAAAAAGAACAACCTAAATATATATATATATATCCATATATATATATATCCATATATATATATATGGATAACTTACCCAAGGCCACAAAAGCAGGAGACCCAAATTAATGTCTACCAGCAAGTACCAACAATTTATCAGTCTACCAAATTTTTGACCACAACTTTCACAGGGAGCTTCAGTTGGAAAAATAAATCAGCAGCTATTACTAGCATCAAAAGTAAAGTAATTTAACTCTAGGAAATGTGATTAAAACATGGTATCAACAATAAAGGCTACCCTAATTAGACTCTACTAGTCACAAGACTAGACAGCACCACAGACATAAGAAGTTCTAAGAGTTTCCAAGCATATACCATATCAGAGAAAAATGGTGTAATTCTCTTTTCTCTTGATATTTAGAGTTCCCAGCAAAAGACTTATTAGACACTCACGGATCAACACTCTTTGCTATAGCAGCCATGATAAAGAGAACCGCTTCTGTCACCTCCCAGGGTGGGTTGCCTTCTTTCAGAGTAGAATATAACTAGAGAAGAAGAGGTGGGTTATGGATCCATTAAAAGGAAAACAATTCCAAAACAAATGAAACAAAAAAAATCCTGTCAGTTATAACAAACCTGACTCCTTGTTTCTAAATCAAATTGCTTCTCAGAGCCAGGAAAAAACAATAATTTTCTACTCCTCCCTAACTAGAAGTAACTACTGTTGTAATATCTAAAATCCATTTAGATCTCAAAGACTTTATCAAGGTGATCATCTGCCTCCAGAAAATGAGCATTATGGGGAAAACAAAACATGTTACACAAGTGTCTCTGGTCTAGATAATAACTGATAAATAGACGTAAAGTGGAGATACAATGTAAGTCTATATGTGCTGGCTTTACATTTCTACCGTTTTTAAGCACTTGTCTGTATAAACATGGGCAGCACAGATTAAATTGGTAACAAGCAGCTGCTTAGCAGCACCTATCACAATAATATATCCAAGTAGAATTTTTTAAAAGGTAGACCTAGCAGATTACTCAGCGATGTTCTAGTAAAGAATTTCCCAGATTACATCCTTCTGTGAAGTATGATCAGGTGTTAGAGTAAATAAGAATTTTATAGTCAGATAACAAAGACTGCCAGAGGAAGACAAAATTAAGCAATTTTCTTATTGTATAGCTTTTCTGAATCTTTAATATACTATTTGAACCATTTCCTAATTTTAATTGATTACATCTATGCAGTTTAAAAATTTTTTATTTATTATTTTGCTGAAGAACATCTCATGAAGCTAATACTCTACAGAACACATTGTGAACAATGTTGATAATTTATAAATTTGAAATTAGGAGATTAATGGACTTGCTTAAAGCCACAGAGCCTGTCAGAAGAGTTGAAATCTGAGTACTGAATAGTTGCCTATGGGCTAATATCTCACTGGATATGTTTTCTAAGAACTCCCAAATTTTCATACGTGAACGAATAATCATGCTCTGCTTAACACACTGGAAAAAAATGTTAAATCTTGATTAACACTTCCTGGATCATATTATGCACAAATATATGCAAAATGGTCGAGTTTAAAAACAAACAAAAAAAGCAAAATTAGTTTAGTCTAGTACTGCCATGACGAAGCATCTAAACTAGTATTTCAGAACTTATTAGAGAATGATCCAGCATATGAAGATCTCCTGAAGTTATTCTAATGTCAGCTGATGTGAAATGGCGATGACTGCGACCTCATGATGTAAAATGTTACTGATTATCGCAAAAACCACAGTACTGTGAATCTTCTTCTCTACCATGGTAACCCTGGGATGAAAGCGCACAGGATTCTAACCCTAAGCATGGACAAAGTAAATATCAGATAACTAAAAGAGTTGCTAGGAGTTGATACATAATTAGTAAAGCAAGAAAGTGTTCCTATTTTGCCTGCTTAGGTCCAAATTCCTTAGAAGTTTCCTTGAGGCTTTAATCTTATCTATGATCCTTCACTCTAGCTGCAGAAGTGGCACAGCACTTATAGTTCTTTATAGCATAAACCATAACTGAACCATAGACTGCGATTGGCTTGTGAGATGATAAATAAACACAGCTACTATATGCCAGGCAGTGTGCTAGGCACCTGCATATCTCTTATTCCATTTAGCCAAAGACTTTGAAGAAGACAGAACAGAAGACACAGGAGTGAACACAGGTGATCAAGAAACTACTAAGAATTTCCAAATGGGCTTACCTGAGCAAAACACTCCATAGACCCAATCAAAAAAATCAAGTCCTTCACCAGGTCTGACACCCGCATCCGAAACTCCCCAAAGTCATCAGTCTCCTCAGGAACTCCCTCCTGAAATCAGATAACATTTGTTTTAAAACAATGGAGGCTTTCATTGTCTTCCATAAAATAAAGAGTAAAGAATAAAGCTAAGTCCCAAAAATTTCCCAAAAAAGTCACAAGGTAGTTGTAGATATAGGGTCTCCCAAACTGTTACATATGTCAAGTCTATACAACCTATCTTCTATCTGTATGATGAGAAACTTTAGGACTATGTGTGCGTTTTGTAATTCCAAGCTACACCTTGTTTTAACAAAATGTAGTAGTCGCAGGGAGAAGGAAGTGACCTGGAAAACGTAGCTATGGGTCTCTGATACCGAACAAGTCTCTGAAGCTAAAGTTCAAGAACTTCCATGATCAACCATCACGATAACTTCATATAAAAAACAACTTATGAGGCCAGCGCTGTGGCACAGTAGGTTAGGCATCGGCCTGTGGGCGCTGGTTCAAGTTCTGGCTGCTCCTCATCCAATCCAGCTCTCTGCTATGGCCCAAGTGCTTGGGCCCCTGCATCCACATGGGAGATCCAGAAGAAGCCCTGGTTCCCAGCTTTGGATCGGCCCAGCTCCAGCTGTTGCAGCCATCTGGGGAGTGAACCAGAGGATAGAAGACCTCTCTGTCTCTCCCTCTCTCTGTAACTCTACCACTCAAATAAATAATAAATTAAAAAAAAATTTTTTTTAGACTTTAAAAAGCATTTCATATTGGTAGACAGATACATAATAAAACAAGTATATAAAAATATGAATGTTAGAATTTAGGTGGTAGATATATAGATACTCATTATAAGACTACTTCATTTGTCATGCATGTATCATATTTTCTTCATTAAACAATTGAGATAATTTATATTTCACACTTCTTAAATCAATCCTATTTCAATACTTACTTCTGTAAGTCAGCTTCTGTTTGCAGCATGTATAAGAATCTTAGGCCATGAATACTAGGAAAAGGGTGACTTTTCCCCCCCAAACTAGCACAGCTTTACTGGCTCAGAGACTGGACACTCTCCTTGCCCAGCCTGCCCCATACATCTCGCCAAAATGCCCCAGTATGCATATCTATTCCCTCTAGGAAAAAGGTTTTAGTACTACTGATCTAGTCCAAGATCCTTGCTTCACACTAACAAAATAAGGGTCAACAAATAAGGTGGAAATGATAGCTATCACACGAAACAACAGATTACAATTAGGAAACACTACAGAAATTACAAGCACTGTAGACTTTTAAGTGTAAGGAACAGCTGTAAGAAAAATGGTGCCACAGAGCTAGCAAACAGAAGAAGGCAATCTAGCAGGTAGGGACATTTATACCAAGGGGCCCTGCTTTGTTTTGTTTTGTAAAGCTGCTATCTACAGTGCTGGTGTGCCATATGGGTGCCAGTTCCAGTCTTGGCTGCTCCACTTCCCATCCAGCTCTCTGCTATGGCCTGGAAAAGCAGTAGAAGATGGCCTAAGTACTCGGGTCCCTGCACCTGCATGGGAGACCCAGAAGAAGCTGCTGGTTCTTGACTTTGGATCGGCCCAGCTCTGGCTGTTGCGGCCGTTTGGAGATTGAACCAGCAGATGGAAGATTTCTCTCTCTCTGTGCCTCTGCCTCTTTGTGACTATGCCTTTCAAATAAATAAATAAATCTGTAAAAAAAAATTAAGAGAATATTGTGTCTGATTTACTTGTATGCAAGTAAACCTACTATAGGTCCTACATAAAAGGACAGAGATTAAATAAACCAACCAAAAAGATGAAAAAGATGCAGAAATATTTGAAGAGACTAAGCAAAACATGGAGGTTGAGCATTTTCCAATGCTCATGTCATAACATTTCTAGTATGCTTTCTGATAAGCAAACAGATTATTCCTATATTTTCTTTAGAATTATAAAATCAGTATAAATAACAAAGAAAATTATGTATATAAGTTGGGGAAAATATGTGATTTCCAATATCCTCAAAACATCTTAGTCTTATACTAGTTGTAACCTAATCACATATTTTACACTATTAAAGTCAGAGAATAAAAATTTTTTAAAAAAGATTTATTTATTTATTTGAAAGTTGAGTTACAGAGAGGAGAGGCAGAGAAAGAGAGAGAGAAAGAGAGAGGGAGATCTGCCATCCACTGGTTCACTCCCCAACTGGCTGCATCGGCTGGAGCTGTGCCGATCTGAAGCCAGGAGCTTCTTCTGGGTCTCCCACCATGGGTGCAGGGGCCAAGGACTTGGACCATCTTCTACTGCTTTCTCAGGCCATAGCAGAGAGCTGGATCGGAAGTGGAGCAGCCGGGACTAGAACTGGCACCCATATGGCACGCCTGCTCCACCACTGTGCCAGCCCCAGAGTATAAAATTTACATTCTGATTTTTTCACTTAGCCTACTATTGTTACTTCAATGGTTACTCAATTGCTGCATGATGATCCATCAAGTTGCTATATAATTTATATTAACTCTTCTTATACTGCTGTACACAAGTTTATCATATTATACTTTTATAGACCATGTTTTCTCCATAAAAATAGCTGTTTTCCTTCAGCAGAATTACTTAAGATAAATTCCCAGAAGAATAATTGCTGACTCAGGAGTGATTTTTTTTTTTTCCTAAAGATTTCTTTATTGGGGCTGGTATTGTGGTGTAGTGCATCAAGGCGCTGCCTGCAAGGCAGGCAACCCCTGTGGGCATAGGTTCTTGTCCTGGCTGCTCCACTTGGGATCCAGATCCCTGCTAATGGCCTGGGAAAAGCAGTGGAAGATGGCCCCAAGTGTTTGGGTTCCTGCTACCCATGTGAGAGACTCAGATGAGGCTCTTGGCTCTTGGCTTCAGCCTGTCCCAGAGCTGACCATTATGGCCATCTGGGGAGTGAACCATCTCTCCCTCTTTCCTTCAAAATCTTTATTTGAAAGGAAGAGTGACAGAGAGGAGAAGACATTGATATCTTCCATCTGCTGGTTCACTCCCCAAATGCCTGGTACAGCTGGCAGAAGCCAGAGGCTGGGAATTCCATCTGGCTCTCTCATGTGGGTGGCAGGAACCCAAGTACTTGGACCATCATCCACTGCCTCCCAATTCATTAGCTGGAAGCTGAAGCTGAAGTGCAGAATAGCTGGGAATTGAACCAGACAAGCTAACACACAGGCCTACTGCTTTTCATTACACCGGTACTGACTTCTTCACTGGAGGCTGAAGAGTGACAAAATGCATACATTCCATTAGTTTTATTCTCTAGCTTTTCTGTCTTGAAAAGAGGAAATTAAGGTTTGAAAAAATAAACTTACCAAAAACAAGAACAACAACAACAACAAAAACCCAAAAAACTTACATGGTCTGGTTCCAACTGGCAGTGTCGAGCCAAGGCATGAAGCAGTCTCTGAATGTAAGCTTTGAAGATGCCGTGAATGACCTCATCATTAGTTTTGTACAAATGTTCCCCTAGTCTGTACCAGAAGTTAAAAGAAATTTCTACTACCTGTTAGATACAAAGACAAAAGATTATTTATTTTAATGGAAAATGAACAGAACAAAAATCTTATAGTTACTAGGGCATGCAAGAAGAAAGATAATACTTTCAAATAGCATAAGTAGAACCAGTTAAGAAGCCACCTTTCCTTACTATTATCCACCCAAGTATCTTTCTATGTGAGGTGCCGAACTCCAGTTAGAGAGACTGGCTTCCCTGTTCAGCTCTAAGAACTTCTACAAAAGTATACTGGATTCTGAATTTAGAGAAATACACAGAAATGGAAGTTTCTTTTTAAGAATCCCCCCCCCCCCAATCTGGAAATAATTTCATCATATGTTTGATATTAGAACATTTCTTACCAGGCAAGCCATCCATAATTCTCTGAACATAACTGAACCAGGCTCATGCCATTTTTTATTTGTTTGCCTTATTTTTTTTTCAAAAATTTACTTATTTATTTGAAAGGCAGAGTTAGAGAGAGAGAAAGAGATATCTTCCATCCGCTGGTTCACGTCCCAAATGGCTATAACAGCCAGAGCTAAGCCAGGTCGAAGCTAGGAGCCAGGAGCTGCATCCCGGTCTCCCATGTGGGTGCAGGGGCCCAAGCACTTGGGTCATCCTCTGCTGCTTTACCAGGTGCATTAGCAGTGAGCTGGATGGGAAGTGGAGCAGCCAGGACTCAAAGTAGTGCCCATATGGGATGCCAGCACTGCAGGTGAAGGCTTAACCCACTGCACCACAGTGCCAGCCTCTTGCTTGCTTTCTTGAGTGGGAGAGAGAGGTAGAAGCAGCCTGAGATTTTACTCACAGCCTGTCTTCCATATGGCATTGTTTATAGAGGGATATTATTGTACAATGCTACACTTCTCCCAAAAATGTTTTGCGTTTCATCTGAATTTAGATATTCTCATAAGATTATGTATAACAAATGTTATTTTTAAGTAGTAATGAAAAAGTAAAAGGGGCTCTACCATGCCTTTCCCATCAAAGATCCAAAATAGTTGTACAGCTATTTGTTAAAAATTGTTCAGTTGGAGAGGACTTCTTTCTCACTTCTTGATATTACAAGTAAGAGGTAAAACTTCTCAGATAAGATAATCTCTAAATATTGAACAATCTTAGGATGTCTTAAAGACTTTTAAATAAAGGCGACTCAAATCCTTTCAGTGTCTTTCTCAGTTTTTTCTCATATTTGGAGAAAACCTGGGGGTGTTAAGAGACTTGTGGAGTACAGTTAGGATGTGGTATGATTTAGCTGTAAAGCTCTACAAAGTACTTGGCACTAGAAAGGGGCTCAGAGTAAAGGTAACAGGCTTTCTTTCTAAAGGGTTCCTTGAGATACTTGTCAATCAGCCTACCTCACTGGGTGAAAAACAGCAACAAAAGAAAAGGATTCAAAAAGAAAAAAACAAAAACAAACAAACAAACAGGATTCAAAGCAGAAACTTGAGCACAACTTTTTAAAAATTCCAACACAGGCAGCAGGCATTCAGCTGAATGGTTGACTCCCACAAAGGAGTGAACGGGTTTGATGCCCCTGTCAAGTTCCTGACTCCAGCTTCCTGCTAATGCAGACCCTGGGAGGCAGCAGTGGGGGCCTCAGTAATCAGGTTCTTGCTATCACGTGGGACACCTGCTTTGAGTTGCCAGCTTTAGCTTGGTTCCAGGCATGTGAGGACTGAACCAGTGGGTGGGAGCTCTCTGTCCAGAGACCTCTTTCTCTCTGCCTCTCAAATGCATCAATTTTTTAAAAACCCAGACTACAGCTTCTCAAGTCAAAGGTGGGGCATGAGGCACTGGAATACAGACAGTACACAATATACCGCTTGGAGCACAATGACCTTAGTACAGTACAGACACTACCTCATACTGAGGATGCCCTGCACAGATAAGAAGCAGCTCCAGAGTTCGTAGGTCCCCAAGACCCTGGCCTGGAGTACAAACAATTTTTTCAAGAAAAGTTTCACACAGTTCAGTGAAAATACGGCAGTAATTCAGAACTCTGTAGAAGAAAGAGGAATGAGAACATCAAGTCAGAAATCTAGATATTATATGTACACACTAACAGACACAGTTAATCAAATAAAAGGTTCCTCAGTCTAAGGGACATCTAGTGATTACTTCCTGTGTTGTATTACAATGTCCATGACAAACACCTTTACTTAGATGGCACATTCTCCAATACTAAAACATTTGAAAAAAAAAAAAAATGCTTATCAAATTACTCTTGATATTTTAAAGTTTATTCCTGATTATAATAGCAAAAAAATCACTACTTTGCATGACTGGCAATTCTACAGCCTCTCCTTCGGCATCCAATTTGCCCCTCTAGGTTCAGATAATACAGTATCTTAAGAATGCACTGCTTTTATACTTACACTGAATCACTAAGAATCATAAATGATAGATGAATTAATAAAAAGTGAACTGGGGGTACCAGTGTTATGGTGAATTGGGTTGTCCCAGCTACTCCACTTCTGATCCAGCTTCTTGTTACTGTGCCTGGAAGGCAGTGGAAGATGGCCTAAGTACTTGGGTCCCTAACACCCATGTGGCACACCATGATGGAGCTTAAGCCTGGTCCAGCCCTGGTTATTGAGGCCATCTGGGGTGTGAACCAGTGGATAGAAGATCTCTTTCTGACTCACTCTCTTTCTGTCATTCTGCATTTCAAATAAACGAACAAACCATTCAAAGTAAATAGTTAAAAAGAATACCCAGTCTGTAGGAAAACCCAGGGCTCTTCCCTTAAATAATTACTCACTTATCTAAGTCTTCTCGAGCTACAGCCATATGATAGGCAGTCTCCAATGTCAGGACTCCCTGAAAAAGTTGCATGGCTAATGGCAAATTAGTCTCCACATTTTCAATGGCATAGAGAGCTGAGCACACACAGTCTGAAGCAGCTTCATGGAGGTTGGACGAGGTTTTATCCTGTTGCTAGGAGATAGGAGGAAAAGGTAAACAAATAGGATCATTCCAAGTGATAGGAAAACAATTAAAACCTTTCTGAATGTGCACTTTATATAACAGCCTCATAGCCATGGCCTTCCATAAGACAAATATCCATCAATCGTCCCAATTCTCTTTCTCCATATGCCAAGCAAATCAACCTTTGTGTACCTCAACCACAGTAGTATGGTTTCTAACCTCCATGTTTTTGTTTATACTAGCCCTTTTAAATGGAATGCCATGGGGCTGGCATTGTGGCACACTGGGTAAAGTTGCAACCTGCAATGCCGGCATTCCATACAGGCACCAGTTCATGTCCCAGCTGTTCTACTTCTGATCCAGATCTCTGCTACTGGTCTGAGAAAAGCAGTGATGACAGCTGAGGAGTAATCTAAAGAAGAACTGATACAAGTTAGAACAAACCAGGAAGTTCAAGAATCAGAGAGGGTTTCTAAAGAATACAGATGAGAAGGTGGATAAATTTAGTGAAAACATATTCATCTTAAGAAAAAACTACGACATTTAGAATTTGTGGGGGGTACTTTAAAACAGAGCACACTATTCATTGAGTTATTCTTAACATTTGATTGGTGGGCCCAAAAATACTCATTATATTATCATGGGAGACTGGGAGGTAGTGCCTGCCTCCTGGCTTCAGATCAGCGCAGCTCCGGCAGTGACAGCCATTTGGGGAGTGAACCAACGGAAGGAAGACCTTTCTCTCTCTCTCTGTCTGTAACTCTACCTGTCTAATAAATTAAAAAAAATTTTTTTAAATTCCTTCCATTCTGTATTTTCTAAATTGTTATTACACCAATAATTATGTCAGGGTAATGTCAAAGAGCCAATGACCATCATTAAGAATACAATTTTATCACATGTTTATAGCAATTCAATTCGTAATAGTTAAGATGTGGAATCAACCCAGACATCCATCAACTGATCACTGGATAAAGAAAATGTATATACCTACTATGGAACACTACTCAGACATTAAAAAAACACTAAATTCTATTTTTTGCAACAAAATTGATGCAATGGGAGATCATTATGCTTAGTGAAATAAGCCAGACCCCAAGAGACAAATGTTTTCTCTGATTGTGGCAGTTAATATATAGAGCACACACACAAAAAAACCCTTAATATGAGTCAAACTGACATCTTGTGATTTGAATATTATTTACAGCCCTTTGTCTATATTCTTGTGAAAAAAATGGTCTAATTTATATTTGTTGAACTCTTTATTTAGTAGAGGATTAAGCCTGTGATTGTGAAGTAAATTAAAAATATGTCATTACAAAAATTCAAAGAAAAAGGAAGGGAGAAGAGAGAGAAGCCTCATTACATTCTTAGAATTGAAGCTATAAAATACATGAAATTTGTTTTATTTATATTAATAAAAATTTTTAAAACAAATTAAAAAAAAAAGTTGAAGCAAAAAAAATACAGTTTTCTATTTTTAAAATAAGGACTGGGGCTGGTGCTGTGGTGTAGTCGCTTAAGCCTCCAACTGCAGTGCCAGCATCCTATATGGGCAACAGTTAGTACCCTGGTTGCTCCTCTTCCAATCCAGCTCTCTACTTATGACCTGGGAGGGCAGTAGAAGATGCCCCAAGTCCTTTGGCCCCTGCACCTGCGTGGGAGACCTAGAAGAAGCGCCAGTCTCCTGGCTTTGGATCGGCCCAGTTCCAGCCATTGCAGTCATCTGAGTAGTGAACCAGCAGATGGAAGACATCTCTCTCTGTCTCTCCCTCTGTCTGTAAATCTACTTCTCAAATAATCTTTTTAAAAAAAATAAGTGTTAAAAAAGAAAACAAGGACGAACAGACAAATGGTTTTTTGTTACTTGGTTTTTAACATGTACATCACTTACCTTATCATATGACTGCCTTCAACATGACTACACTACTCTGAGCATTAACACTGATCCTGTAACACCTGATTCTTGGCAGCAGAGAGGATGCTGCTGCTTTCTGACTATACACCTCCCAGTCCTTGTGCAGACATCTGAACACATTGTGGTCTTGAAGGTTAGTGACCAAGTGACTGTGGCAGGAATACTTAAAGTCATTACTTACCAAAACCTCAAAAAGGAGTGCTAGTAACTTATTGTTAGCCATGAAGTTACTGTCCAGAACTCCCAAGTTAAACCAACTTCCCAAACAACGAAAGACTTTCATGAGCATTTTCTCATCTGTTCCTGCTTTTTCTACACAGGTCATCTGAATAGAAGAAAAAAAAGTTAAAAAAAATTATGTCAATCTTTCTCTTTAAACCATTGTTACAAGTATGATAATGAGCAGGATGACAATAAGAACAGCTAACAGTTAAAAGTGCTTTGTGGGGGTGGGTGCAGGTAAAGCCGCCACTCAGGACACCTGCCTCCTATATCACAGTACCTGGGATGGAGTCCGGCCTCCACTTCCCATCCAACTTTCCACTAATGCACTTTGGAAGAAGCAGATGACGGCCCAAGTATGTGGTGGAATGAGAACACAAGTACTTGGGTTCCCACCACCCACAAGGGAGACCTAGACAGAGCTCCTGGCTCCTGGTTTCAGCCTGGTCCAGCCCCAGCATTGCAGGCATTTGGGGAGTGAGCCAGTGGATGGAAGATCTCTTGCTCTATCGTTGTTTTAAATAAATAAGTAAACAAACTTTTTTAAGAAAAGTATTCTGGGGGCCGGCGCTGTGGGTTAATGCCCTGGCCTGAAGCACCGGCATTCCATACGGGCGCCAGTTTGGGACCCAGCTGCTCCACTCCAGATCTAGCTCTCTGCTATGGCCTGGGATAGAAGCAGAAGATGGCCCAAGTGCTGAGCCCCTGCGCCCACGTCGGGGACCCAGAGGAAGCTCCTGGCTCGGATCGGCACAGCTCCGGCCGTTGCAGCCATCTGGGGAGTGAACCAACGGAAGGAAGACCTTTCTCTCTGTCTCTCCCTCTCACTGTCTGTAACTCTACCTCTCAAATAAATAAAATCTTAAAAAAAAAAAGGAAAAAAAAACCCACACAAGTATTTTGTAAGTGCCACTGTTCTAAACACTGTCAATCCATTTATCCCCCAATAAAACTCTTTTCTCAATGAGGAAACTGAGATATAGAGAGTTTATAGACCCTAGAATAGACACATTTCAGAAATAACTAGGTCTCTTAATTCCCACTGCTGCATTAATGTAGTCTTTATTTTTTAAGGAATAATAATTTCATAAGTACAACTATAGGAATATAGTTATTCTTCTCATCATACCCGCCAACCCACCCACACTTCCATCCCTCCTCCTTCTCCCCTTGCCAGTTCCATTCTTCATTAAGATTCACTTTCAATTAAATTTGTACACAGAAGACCAACTCTATACTAAGATTTCAATAATTTGCACACGTACACACACAAACTGAGAACTAGTTTTATAGTTAACTCTTGTAATACAACTTCTTAACTCCCTTCATGGGGAATTAGTGCACAGTGACTCCTGTTGTTAACTTAACAATTAACACTCTTATGTATGAGATCAGTGACCACCCGAGGCTCTTGACATGAGCTGCCAAGGCTATGGAAGCCTTTTCAGTCCATAAACTCTATCAGTATATGGACAAGGCCATAAGCAAAGTGGACGTTCTTTCTTCCCTTTAGAGAAAGTACATCCTCCTTTGATGGCCACTTCTTTCTGCTGGGGTCTCACTCACAGAGATCCTCCATGTAGAACATTTTTTGCCAGTGTCTTGGCTTTCCATGCCTGAAATGCCCTCATGGGCTTTTCAGCCAATTAATGTAGTCTTATCATATTTGTTTTTTTTTTTTTTTTAATTTTATTTTTTTTTTTTTTGACAGGCAGAGTGGACAGTGAGAGAGAGAGACAGAGAGAGAAAGGTCTTCCTTTGCCGCTGGTTCACCCTCCAATGGCCGCCGCTGCAGCCGGCGCACCGCGCTGATCCTGGCAGGAGCCAGGAGCCAGGTGCTTTTCCTGGTCTCCCATGGGGTGCAGGGCCCAAGCACCTGGGCCATCCTCCACTGCACTCCCTGGCCATAGCAGAGAGCTGGCCTGGAAGAGGGGCAACCGGGACAGAATCCGGCGCCCCAACCGGGACTAGAACCCGGTGTGCCGGCGCCGCAAGGTGGAGGATTAGCCTATTGAGCCACGGCGCCGGCTTCATATTTGTTTTAGAATAATATTTCCTCATCTATACACATGAAAGTCACAGAACAGAAACAAGCTAGGCCTAGTACTGTATATCCCCATATGAAATGCTGGGGTTTCAGTTCCAATACTTAAATACTCCAGTACATATATCATTCCACAGAAAGTGACACTTTTATAATATAAATGTTATTAAAGATAAAATAGAAGTCAGACTATAACCACTGTTTCTTTGTTGACTGCTTTTATGGTGTACTTTCTTCAAAGTAAAGTGCAACACAACCTTTTCTACATTAAAGAATGTTTTATGACAGCTTTTGCAGCAATGGGTTAAACACACTGGTGCTCAGGAGGCACAGGAGTGAAAGGTAGAATATTATAACGTACTGTAAACCCAGACAGAAAGGCTGACATTTGTAGGTGACTCTGCTCTCCTAGGTATGTAGCATCAGGCAGTAATGAATGCATGCTTATTAATTCCTTTGAACTGTACTGAATCAAACTAACATGAAGGAAGGAAGGAAAGAAAGAATTCAGGTAAGTTTAGGGCAGCCACAGTCTAAAGAATAAGATTCTGATATTCACAGTTACAATGGAAATATGAACTATATAAGAAAACTCTCTGGGGCCTTCAGCTTATAGCACCAGCATCCCAGTGGGCATTGGTTTGTATCCCAGCTGCTCCACTTCCGATCCAGCTCTCTGCTATGGTCTGGGAAAGCAGTAGAAGATGGCCCAAGTGCTTGGGCCCCTATTTCTGCATGGCAGACCAGAAGAAGTTCCTGTTCCTGGCTTTGGATAGCTCAGCTCTGGCTATTGTGGCTACTTGGGGAGTGAACCAGCAGATGGAAGACCTTTCTCTCTCTCTCCCGCTCTCTGTAACTCTACCTCTCAAATAAATAAATAAAAAAAATTTTTTTAAAGAAAATCCTCTGGATTCAAACCTTCACTCTATCACACAATCTAAATAGAAGATGATTGTTTGTACTGTTGTGCTGCAATTACTAGGGTGCTTGCAAAAATGAAGCAACGTGAGGGGTTACTATATGATTATATGTCACTTCATTCCCACCAGAACACTACTGAAGAAAGTGTAACAAAAAAAATTCTAACCATCCTTTCCTTCTAAGACAGAAAAGAAAAATAGAAATACATGAATTATGAATGTATTTAGCCCCTTCTCTGTCTTTGTTCCCTTCCTGAGCATGACATTTCAGAGAGTAAAAAATCGCATCTCACTAATAAATAAACTGGCCAGTCATCATGACTAACATTTACTGAGCCCTTACTATATGTTAGGCACTATTTTAAGACCTTTACATTTATTAACTCATTTAATGTCCACAAGATAAAGATATTATTCTCACTCTGCATACAAATGAATAAACTGAGGCAGATGGGATGAGTAACTTCCCTAATATAGCACAGCCAGGGGCTGGCGCTGTGGCGCATCAGGTTAAAGCCCTAGCCTGCATGCCGGCATCCCATGTGGGCGCTGGTTCAAGTCCCAGCTGCTCCTCTTCCAATCCAGATCTTTGCTATGGCCTGGGAAAGCAGCAAAAAATGGCCTAACTACTTGGCTCCTGGCTTTGGATCAGCTCAGCTCTGCCTGCTGTGAGTCATTTGGGGAGTGAACCAGCAGAATGCAGGACTTCTCTCTCTCTGGCTCTACCTCTCTCTTTCAAATAAATAATTCTTTAAAAAAAAAAAAGCATAGCTAGGACAGCATAACCAAAACTTAAACTTCAGACATGTGACTTTAAAGTCTAATTGTTTTAAAAAAGATTTCCTTATTTATTTGAGAGGCAGAGTTAGAGAGAGTGAAGGAGAGACAGAGAGAGAGATGGGACATCTGCTGATTCACTTGCCAAATGGAAATAACAGCTGAGGCTGGGTCAGACTAGAGCCAGGAGCCTGGAATTCCATCTGGGTCTCCCATGAAGGTACAGGGACCCAAGTACTTGGGCCATCTTTCACTGCTTTGCTAGGCACATTAGCAGGGAGCTGTATTGGAAGTGGAGCAGCTGGAACTTAAACCACTGCCTATATGGGATGCTGGCAACACAGGCAGAGGTTTAACCAGCTGCATCACAGCTTCTACCCCCACCAAAGTCTAGGATCTTAACCACCACTTCCCAAATTTCTCTACTTGCTTGTATATATAGAACAAGACTTCCCATAGTTTAAAATCCTCTAAAGCTAGGCAGACTACAGCAATCATCTTACATAGTTTTACTATATACTGAAACACAATGATAGTGATTAAGTATATTACTAAAGAGTGCCAGGAAATATAAGAAACAGATTTATCCATAATAAATTAGCCTATTATTTTACTAACTTTTAAGCATGTCAGTTTGAAGTATACTGCCATTTGTAACTAATTATATCATTACCTAATGGATTATGTTTAAAAACTAAACAAAGATTACAACTAATTTTCAGGGGAATAATCTATAACTGTGGGTATATCTACACATATATGTCTAGGATATGAATGGCTTCTGAAAAGTGTGTCTAAAACCACAACAGGTATATAATAAACATCCAGTTATATGGAAGGGAGGATGGTAGAAAAGAAGAAAAGAGTTAAGAATCCCTACTTTATTGGCCGGTGCTGGCGCAGGGTTAAGCCGCCATCTGCAGTGCCGGTATCCCATATGGGTGCCAGTTCGAGTCACAGATGCTCCATTTCCGATCCAGCTCCCTGGTATTGCGCCTGGGAAAGCAGCAGAGGATGGCCCAAGTGTTTGGGTCCCTGCACTCACGTGGGAGATTCAGATGAAGCTCCTGACTTCCAACTGGCCCAGCTCTGGCCACTGCAGCCAGGTGGGGAGTGAACCAGTGGATGGAACATCTCTGTCTCCTTCTCTCTCTCTGTGACTCTGCCTTTCAAATAAATAAATAAATCTTAAAAAAAAAAAAAAAAAAAAAAAAAAAAAAAAAGGAATCCCTGCTTTAGATAAAGTACCTGCAGAAAACACACTGAATGAGAAGAAAATGTCACAAATATGGTTCAAAGATATTAAATTCTATTCATTTTAAGTTCTTCCTTCAGATACCTGTTCTTTATCTTCAAAATTTCTGAGGACTTTTGTTCTTGATACTCAGTGACAAAACATTCAAAAATGTCAGCAGTTGTCCGGAATCACTAAAAAGTTCTTTGTTTTTGTTTTAGTTTTTTTCATTTTATTTAAGTTATACAAGTTTCATATATTTCACATATACAAATTTAGGAGTATAGTAACACTCTCCCCCCATTCTTCCTCCTTAAAATGTCAGTTTTTAGAAAGCGCAAACACTGAGGCCAGCGCTGTGGCACAGTGGGTTAATGCACTGAAGTGCCAGCATCCCATATGGGCGCAGGTTCGAGTCCCAGCTGTTCCACTTCCGATCCAGCTCTCTGCTATAGCCTGAGAAAGCAGTCTTTGGGCCCCTGCACCCACGTGGGAGACCCAGAAGAAGCTCCTGGCTTCGGATTGGCACAGCACTGGCCATTGTGGCCAACTGGGTAGTGAACCAGTGGATGTAAGACCTCTCTCTTGGTCTCTCTCTCTCTCTGTGTAACTCTGATTTTCAAATAAATGAATAAAAATTGTAAAAAAAAAAGAGGGGGCGGACACTAATATATTTCAGTAAACTAATGAATTCACGTGATAATTCCTGTAATAGGCAGTTCTTTTAACAAAGTTCATGGATGAAAATGGTAAACTGTATAAGTAACTAAGTTCCCTTGATATGAATTAAGAGCCACTAAGAGATTTCTCTCTACGTACTGATCCATACAGCTCCCCCATCCACTGCCACCCCTAGTCTTTGGAGCTCATGATGTAAACTCGTTGCACAATTGCTTGGCCTTTATGCTTCCTGACATTTCAGCTTTAGTATGACATGACGTAAAGACTTGCTTGTAAATTCTGACTACTGACTTAATTCTTCTAATTAAATCAAGCTCACATCTTAAAAGCTTCAGAACTAGGAGTTATCTACAGTTCCTCTTTTAGAACTAATTAATAAAAAATATCTCTCAAAGTCAGGTCTCAAAAGCTGCAAGATAAACATCACAAGGAGTCCATAAAAGCTCAGCCACCACAATACAGCAGGGGGTTGTAAGAATTGAGATCCTGGATTAACAAAATAGAAAATGTAAGAGGTCAGGCTCAGTCCAGTATGTTTACAAATGGGTTTATTCACGATAGAGCACAAAAACATATCACTAATAAGCAAGAGGAAGGAATGTAACCATTAACAGAGACAGTGAAAGAGACTAAATGACAAAGGTTTCAACAGGCCTTTAATACTTGGTATCATAGCCAAATATCACTATTTTCCTGTCACTTTTGGACCAATTTCATCCTCTGTGTTCTATAAAATGTTAATCTACATGACAGAATTTAAGACCTTATCAAGCATCAGAGGGAATAATTTTTCAGGCAGCATCACAATTAATCAAAGTATCACCTGCAGTTGATTGTGAAGAAGTGCCAAGTCAAGCCCACGTGGCTGCTGCAACTGACCACAGTGGCAGTAATCATGACACAAAGGACTGTGCTGTGAGCTGGACTCTTTTAGGTTCACTCGAATGCTTAAAAACAAAATAAAAAAACAAGCTCAAATCCATGAGCTCTCAGCTCAAGTCACAGTCTAAGAACCAGAGGGTTTCCATGACAGCTCTGAAAGGAGTTCTCCATTTTTTTCACATAGTTAGTGTTGATACCGCTGGAACTTACATATAAAGCTTAGCTGGGTGGTCTGCTGAATTAATAATAGTTGAATTCACAGCCTCACTAAATTCCTCATGTAAAAGTTAAGAAACTGGTATAAAATGGGATTCTCAAACTTGAAATGGAGACATCTGCTTGGACTCAAATGAAACCAATAATTCTAAATTCCTGTCACTCTAAATCTCCCCTCCAAATGGAAGTAGTCTGCCCCCATCAACTGAGAAGATGAGCCTTGTCTTCCTCAGCCTGAAAGCCCTCTGATGACCTCACAGGAGACAGTGCCTTCAAAGGCAATGCCCACCCTCTTCAAGCCCACCACAGACATTCCCTGTTGCCACCAGACCCAGAAATAGGGTTGGGGCAGGGGCAGAAGGAAAAAACTTCCAAAACAAGTTAACAGTAAAACTGTGCTAATATGTATCTGAAGAAAACTGGAGAACATGTCAGGCAGTGTATTCTGAGTTTGCCAGACCAAGGGAGACTGGAATATAGCACTAGATGGAGCCAAATTTGTCAATATAAGCATACTTCCCAAATATTCTGTATTTAACGTTTGGAGACTCTGGGAAGCACCAATGCAAAACCATGGTGAAATCTTTAGGATTCTGGAGCACATCTGTGCCCTCTTCTGCAGCTGATTATTCTTTCTGGGAGGCAGTTCCTGGGCCTTAAGTTTCTAACCATGAAGCATCAGGTGACCATGAGGCCTGAACTTCTCATCACAGACCAGGTGTTATCGGAACTACCTAGTCATAAAACTGAGGATGGGGAGCCGAAATATGCCTCAAATGGAAACGGTATGTAAGAGAATGAGGTCAGGAAGGTTTGGAACTAGAAGAAAAAAAACCTCAAGCCTGGTTAGCAGACAGATCTGCACAATCTGCTGATACCATCCGAAGGTGCATAGCCGAAGCACTACAGGTCCACTCAAGATCTAGTGAAAGGCAGTGATGAAGGGAAACGCTCCAGTGGGCAGAGCTTCAAGCAATGCATCTGGCTGTCTACATGTCTGGAATGAGAAATCGTTGGAAATACAAATCTATATTTCTTCATGGGCAATCAACAATGACTTAGCAAGATGGTCAGAGACTTGGAAGAAACAGGATTAGAAGTCTGGTGGGGGCCAGCGCTGTGGCACAGCGGGTAAAGCTGCCGCATGCAGTGCCGGCATCCCACATGGGCACCAGTTCGTGTCCTGGCTGCTCCACTTCCAATCCAGCTCTCTGCTATGGCCTGGGAAGGCAGAAGATGGCCCACGACTTTGGGCCCCTGCACCAGCGTGGGAGACCCAGAGGAAGCTCCTGGATCCTGGCTGTGCAGTTCCAGCTATTGCGGCCAATTGGAAAGTGAATCAGCGGATGAAAGACCTCTCTCTCTCGCCTTTTCTCTGTGTAACTCTGCCTTTCAAAATAAATAAATAAATCTTAAAAAAAAAAAAAAAGATTGGTGACAACTAAGTCTGAGGTACAGACCTCTCTGAATGGACACAGGTTGTGTCTTATGTGAGTAACGACCAAAGGGCATCCACTACAGGACTCTCGGTTATCAGGTGGACAAAATAACACACTCTGTAGATTTCCATTGCCATCCCCAGATATCCTATATTTGCTCATTGGGCTCATGCAAAAATTGGCAGAAATTGAAACTATACATGGGAACAATAGGACTTCTAATTACCAAGGCCACTACTGCTGAGTATCTAATATGCCCACAACAGAGACCAACAGAGAATCCTCGGGATGGCACCGTTCTCTGTGGACAGCAGGCTGATTACGCCAACTTGTATCAAGGAGGAAACACACGAGTCCTTACAGCAATAGACTTATATTCTGGATATAGATTTCCCATTCCTGCTTGTAATACTTCTGCCAGCACTTACAATCACAGACCCACAGGATGCCTCATCTATCGATCATAATATTTCTCATAGCACAGTATCTGATGGAAGAATTGATACTGGGGCTGGCATTATAGCACAGCAGGTAAACCTACAACTGGTGATGCCAGCATCCCATATGCATGCCAGTTCTTGTTCTGGCTTCTCCACTTCCAATCCAGCTCCCTACTAATGCACCGGGGAAGGCAGTAGATGGCCCAAGTGCTTGGGCCCCTGCCACCCATGTGAGGGACCTGCCTCAAGCTCCTGGCTTCAGCCTGGCTTTTCCCAGGCCATTGCAGTCACTTGGGGAGTGAATCAGCAGATAGAAGATTGTGTGTGTTTGTGTGTGTGTCCCCTTCTCTCTATATAACTCTTTCAAACAAATCTTTAAAAAAAAATTTTTTATTAGAGCAAAAGAAGTACAGTAATAGGCACCTTTAAACACCATTGGTTTGAGACCTTGAAACCAAAGAAAGGAATGCCTCCACCAGGAAACACAAAACAATTCCAGTGAACAGAAGATGAGACCACCGTTGGATAATATGGGCTACTTATGCCACTGAACCAACAGGGCAAAGAGGTTAATCTGTAGGCAGAAGTGACTGATACCAATTACCAAGAAGAAACTGGGTTGCTTCTAAACCACGGAAGCAAGGAGCACTCAGTCTGGAATGATGCCCAATAGTAAAGGTTAATGGAAAACTACAGAAACAGTAACAAAAGCAGCATGCCTGTAGGCTTAGAGTTTTTGGGAAAGATCTGGGTCACTTTACCACATAAAAAACCCCCAACAAGCTAAGCTTCTGGCCAAAGCATGGGAAAGATGCAATGAGCTATGAAAGAACAGTCATTGAGATCAATTAGTCTGTGACCCATAACACAGATGAAGTCTGTGGTAGCTCTGTGTATTTTCTAATTGCTTGTTACGTCACCCCTGCAGGAGTTTAAATGGCAGAAGACTGTGGCGGGTTACAGATTTATTGCCTCTCAACTATAAATTCACCCTATTAGACTGCTCTGTGAAAACAGATCTGGAGCCTGTAAACAGTTTTCCCGTGTCAGCTGGCACCGAAGGCTTGTCAGTAGGACACTGGCGGGACGCTGCTGCCTGTTTCCAATGAACCCGCTCAGCAGCCTCCTGCACCACGCGCAGCCTCTCCTGCACCGGCTTCCCGGTGCCCTCTGGGGCCCACTTCTTGCAGCTGCCTGCACCACGCCTCCACCTTCGCCAACAACTTTGGAGCAGAAGCGCCTCTAGCTCCTGAAGAATGACCAGCTTTTCCAGCACCAGATTCCTACTGCACACCTGGGTTTCTCGAGGGCCCTCGGTGTACCATGGCCAGCAGCATTCCCCATATTCCAACACCCAGGCAGTTTGTGGCCCAGGGCCTCTAGGGAGACAGACTTCTGATGTTGGGCTTTGTTGCACTTCCAGAGAAGCAGATTTCCAACAGCAGCAACACCAGTGATTCCGCTACCCACCAGCAAGCTGTGGCAATGTCTTCTCCAGCAAGGTCTGGACCTACGCCCTGGGAAGACGGACTTTTTCTTCACTGGATGCTCTCTCACAAACAGGGTTAAGACTAGTCCTTGTATCTATTTTATTTCCATATTTAGAGTTCTCTTTATTCCTTTCTAAATAATCCCTCATTATTGTAATCCTGTTATAGTTAATAATTTCTCACATTCAACAATGTGGTTTCTTTTCCTGACTGAGTCGAGACCAACAATAAAAGGAACAAAGGATTCCAGATCTGGAGTAAGGAAGAAATTAGATGAGCATTAGTCATTTTTTCAAGTTGGGAAGCAAAGAAGTGCTCTGGTAACCAAAGTTATGACATTTTGAGAATCAAAAGAATGATTTTAGTGGAAATTCAGAATCAACAAAAATCCATGAGCCCACAGTACTTCAAAAAAGAGATACCCAGAATAAAAAACAAAAAAACTGAGTGACACTTGAGACAGCTTTACAAAGAATCTACATTTGGGGGCTGGCATTGTGGTATAACTGGTTAAGACACCTGCAATGTTGGCATCCCATATGGGCACTGGCTCGAATCCTGGCCACTCCACTTCCAACCCATCTTCCTGTTAATGCACCTGGGAAAAGCAGTGGAAGATGGCCCAAGTCCCCAAGTCCTTGGGCCCCTGCACCAACGCGGGAGACCCAGAAGAAACTCCTGGCTCCTGGCTTAGCCTGGCCCAGCCCTGGCTGTGCAGCCATTTGGGGAGTGTACCAGTGGATGGAAGATCTCTCTCTCTCTCTCTCCCTCTCTTTCTCTGCTTTTCAAATAAACCAAATAAATCTTTTTTAAAAATCCATATTTTGAAAATGGGAAATAAAAAACTTTTAAAAAAAATTAAAGGGGCCAGCGCCATGGCGCAGTAGGTTAATCCTCCACCTGTGGCGCCAGCATCCCATATGAGCGCCAGTTCTAGTCCCAGCTGCTCCTCTTCCAGTCAGCTCTCTGCTGTGGCCTGGGAAAGCAGTGGAGCACGGCCCAAGTCCTTGGGACCCTGCACCTGCATGGGAGACCCAGAAGAAGCTCCTGGCTCCTGGCTTCAGATCGGCCCAGCTCCAGCCATTGAGGCCACTTGGGGAGTGAACCAATGGAAGGAAGACCTTTCTTTCTGTCTCTGCCTCTCACTGTCTGTAGCTCTACCTCTCAACTAAATGAATAAAATCTTTAAAATAATTAAAAATCAATTGATATGTATGTTCAAAGAATGACAGAAATAGAAAAACATCATTTTGTAAACTTTAATGGAATTAGTGATTAAGGTAATCATTAAGGTAATTAAAGATTATCAATTGGAATTTAAAACTAAAGGCTGATAAAAAATTGGACATTTGAAAAATAAAAAGCTACTATCACACAAATTATATTACAAAGAAGAAAAATTTTATAAATGGAGGGATCAAACCATCATAAACCTAATGCAGTAGTCAACCCTGAAAATGGAAATTCAATTGAAAAGCATGTATCTTCTGATAAGACAAAACATGACATACCTAGGATGAATGCTAATGTTTAACTTTTTTTTTTTTTTTTAAGATTTATTTTATTTATTTGAAAGAGTTACAAAGAGAGGTAGAGACAGAGAGAGAGGTCTTCCATCTGCTGGTTCATTCTCCAGATGGACGCAATGGCCAGAGCTGTGCCGATCCGAAGCCAAAAGCCAGGAGCTTCTCCCAGGTATGCCACACTGATGCAGGGGCCCGAAGACTTGCGCCATCTTCTACTGCTATCCCAGGTCACAGCAGAGAGCTGGATCGGAAGAGGAGCAGTTGGGACTTGAACCGGCGCCCATATGGGATGCCGGCACTTCAGGCCAAGGCTTTAACCCTCTGTGCCACAGCACCGGCCCCTAATGTTTTAACTTTTAAAAATCAATCTACAAAGTCCCTCTTTTTCTCAATCAGGATTCTGGGAAATTAAATCCTAAAGAAAATGATCTGAATAACTATTTTCTCAATTATTCTAAGAATGGTATATGCAGTACAGAGAATTCATTATATACTTGGATGCCTTGGGCATTAAACAAAGAGGCAATCAGAAAATCAAGAATGTATGATATTTTCTAAAACATCAGTTCCAATCTCTTCAACAAATCATGTCATTCTGAAAAAGGAAGAGGATGGGACCAGGGGCCAGGGGCCAGCATTGTGGTGCAGTGGCTTAAGCTGCTGCCTGCATACTGACATCCCATATGGGACATGCCATGTTAGAATGCTAGTTTACTCCTGGTTGCTCCATTCCTGAAACAGCTACCTGCTAATGCAACCAGGAAAGCAGCAGAAGATGGTCCAAGTATTTGGGCCCCAGCTACCCATGTGGGGGACCTGGTTGGAGTTTCAGGCTCCTGGCTTCAGCCTGAACGATCCCTGGCCTTTGAGGCCATTTAAGGAATGAACTAGTGGATGGAAGACCTCTTTCTCCCTCCCCACCCCTTGTCACTCTGCCTGTCAAATAAATAAATCTTAAAAAAAAGAAAAGAAAAGAGAAGAGAAGAAAAGAAAACCTGATATAAGGGATGGGCAATTGACACAGTGGGTAGGAGACTCGCATGCCACATAAGAGTGCCTTCCTTGTTCAAGTCCTGGCTCTGCTCTACATTCCAGCTTCCTGCTAATACACACCCTGGGAGGTAGCAGGTGATGGTTCGGGTATTTGGGTCCCACCACCCATGTGGGAGACCTAGATGGAGTCATGCTCTCCTGGATTTGAGCTGGGAAAACACTGGCTGTTTCGGGTATTTAAGAAATGAATGCTGTGGCGCAGTGGGTTAATGCCCTGGCCTGAAGCGTGGCATCCCATGTGGGCACCAGTTCGAGACCCGGCTGCCCCACTTCCTGTCTAGCTCTCTGCTATGGCCCGGGATAGCAGTGGAGGATGGCCCAAGTCCTTGGGCCCCTGCACCCGCGTGGGAGACCCAGAGGAAGCTCCTGGCTTCGGATCGGTGCAGCTCCACCCGTTGCGGCCATCTGGGGGAGTGAACCAGCAGATGGAAGACCTCTCTCTCTCTCTACCTCTCCTCTTTCTGTGTAACTCTGACTTTCAAATAAATAAATAAATAAATCTTTAAAAAAAAGAATCAGCTAGACAGGAGATCTCTGACTCCCTCTCTTTAAAAAAATAAATAGAAAAAGTTTATGGAAAATGGAATTAAAAGTTTATTTTAAAACAAAAACCTGATATAAGGCAAGGTACTTGACTAGATATTGATTTGGAAAAAACCATAGAAATGATTTTTTTAAGCCAACTGGGAAAATGTGAATATGGTCTGGGCACTTATTAGATGATACAAACATTTACTGAAATGTAAAGACATAGGTGGATGGCCCAAAAAGGCAGGATACAGGAGGGTAGGTTGAGTATAATCTCATTTGGGTTAAAAAAAAAAATCTGGAGCCGGTGCAGCGGCTCAATAGGCTAATCCTCCACCTTGAGGCGCCAGCACATCGGGTTCTAGTCCTGGTCGGGGCACCGGATTCTGTCCCGGTTGCCCCTCTTCCAGGCCAGCTCTCTGCTATGGCCTGGGAGTGCAGTGGAGGATGGCCCAAGTGCTTGGGCCCTGCACCCCATGGGAGACCAGGAGAAGCACCTGGCTCCTGCCTTCGGATCAGCATGGTGCGCTGGCCGCAGCGCACCAGCCGCGGTGGCCATTGGAGGGTGAACCAACGACAAAGGAAGACCTTTATCTCTGTCTCTCTCTCTCTCACTGTCTACTCTGCCTGTATATATATAAAAAAAATCTGTACATATGTTCATAAAAAAATATGTTCACAGAGGATATGTATCACAAGGTTAACAACATGATCACCAGATGGTTTGAATATAATTTGTTTATTTAGATTTTCTAATTCTATATGATACTATTGTTTGAAAAAAATGATCAACTGAAAAATTAAACATACATTTAACTTAAAAGAATAATTTCACAATTAATTTCTAACATCAAACTGAACATAATTTTAACAAAACTATTTTTTAAACAAAAAATTTTATGATGTTACAGAAGTACTGAAACAAACCTCTAAAAATCATCTATTACAACCACATTACTGAGAAAAGTAAGCCAGACTGTAAGACCCAAAAATGGGTACAATCAATTTAATACCACCTGGGTCAGGAACCAATAGACTTCTTTAGCAAAGGGGTAGACAGTAAATAGTTCAGGCTTGGCAAGCCCTATAGTCTTTTGGAAACTACTCAATTCTGCTAAGGTAGTTCAAAATAACAGACATAGACAAAACATAAAAAATGGGTATAGCTGTGTTCCAATAAAACTTCACTGGCAAAAATGGGCAACCAACCTATAGACCATACATTCACCCAACCATCCGTGGTCTAAACGCAAGCCTGGGGAACCTTTTACCTGCCAAGGGACATTTGGCCATACAAAATTGTCAACTTAAAAATTAGCCTGCTATAAATTTATTGAATTTTGAGTCCTACCTGCAGATGCCTTGGCAGAATCAGAGCAAATGATTTGATAGGCCTTATGTGGCCTGGGGATTGGACGTTCCCTACCCCTGGTCTAAAGCATTAAAAAATCCAACTAATTGAAAGGGACCAATCACATTTATTTCTTCAAAAAATAATGTGCTTTTAGCTAATGTATAGTTGTGATATTGCTGAAGGGTCAAGTAAAGTCTTCTATCACCTCAGTAACAAAATTTGAATTTGTCTTTAAGAGAGGATCTGTTCTTTAACAAAGTTAAGTTTATTCACACTTCCCTTCCATGGTTCTTCATCAAGAACAAGAGTTAGTAGCGTAAATTAGAAGAGCATGCAATACATAATTGGAAATTCAAATTCTAAATTACCTAACACATAATTCTAGAGTTTATTTCTCATTCATAAACTGGAGATAGTATCATTCTCAGAGGATTACACAGAAGCTCAAGAATAGTTGTTGGAAGTATTTTGTAATTGTAAAATGTTACATAGATGCCAAAGTATTACTATTACCACATTTTGCAAACTGAGCTATTTTACAATGTGATATTATGACATATATATTTTGGGTTTTTGTCTACGTTTCCTTGCTCATATCTTCTTTCGCAAGGCAGGCCATAGTCATAATACCTTCCTCATCCAGAGAGGTCACGCCTAACACCAGAGAAAGGAATGCTGAAGAATGTGAAGAGACGGGCCTGCCTGGATCTTCCCATCCAGTTTACCAGCATTCATGCCTACACAACAAGTCTCCATAAAAAGCCAAGAGGGGGACAGGCACCAGCGCTGTGGTGCAGTGGGTTAACGCCCTGGCCTGAAGTGCTGGCATCCCTTATGGGTGCCGGTTCAAGACCCGGCTGCTCCTCTTCGGATCCAGCTCTCTATACTATGGCCTGGGATAGCAGCATCCATGTGGGATACCTGGAAGAAGCTCCTGGCTTCTGGCTTCGGATAGGCACAGCTCCGGCCGTTGCGGCCATCTGGGGAATGAACCAGAAGATGGAAGATATCTCTCTCTCTCTCTGCCTTTCCTTCTCTCTCTGTGTAACTCTGATTTTCAAGTAAATAAATTTAAAAAAAAAAAAAAAAAAGGCCGGGGACCAGCACTGTGGCATATCGAGTAAAGCAGTACCAGTTTGAATTCCAGCTGCTCTACTTCCAACCCAGCTCCCTGCTAATGGCCTGGGAAAAGCAGCAAAAGATGCTCCAACTGCTTGGGTCCTGCACCCATGTGGGAGACCTCGAAGAAGCGCCTAACTCCTGGCTTCAGCCTGGCCCAATCCTGGTTACTGCGGCCATTTGGAGAGTGAATCAATGGATAGAAGATCTCTCTGTCTGTCTGTCTGTCTGTCTGTCTCTCTCTCTGTAACTCTTTCAAATAAGTAAAATAAATCTTAAAAAATAAAACCAAAAGGGCATCCAAACTTGTGGAGGTTCTTGGAGGGCAGTACCCGGAGCGGGCACAGAAGCTCCACACCTCTTCTTCCACACTTCACCCTGCGCACCTCTTCATCTGCATCATTCCAATATCCTTTATTATAAACCAGTAAACAGAAATGTTTCCTTGAGTTTTGTGAATCACTCAAATTAATCAACCCAAGAAGGGGTTATGGGAAGCAGGTTTACAGCCTGTCAGAAGTATAGGTAAAACAACGTAAAGCTTGCAACTGGCATCTAACATGTGTATGGTAGTCAGGGGTGTGAGAGAGGGAAGTGAGTATATGGTGGCAATCTTGGGGAATGAGCATCCAACCTATGGAATCTGATGCTGTTTCCAGGTAGACAGTGTCAGAATTAAAGTGACTTAAGGATGAAGAATTGCTTGCTTGCTGGCACAGAGAAATTCCCACACCTTTTAGGATCACAGAAGTCTTCTGTGAATTGTTGTGGAATTAAGGCAGAAAGAAAAATGCCTTTTTCTTTTTGACACACACAACCATGCAATTAGATTACAAAATAACCACCAAGCTTTCTGCCCCTAGGGCACAACTAGATATTTCAAACTTACCAATAGAGATACTACTGTACTAGAGTAGAAGGCCAAATCTTCTATAATTTCTGTGCGCCGGTTAGCTCCGATTCGTAAGGAACGACTATGTACTTCTTCAGGTAATACTGTAAGGATCTCCAGCAAAAAAGGCAGAGAAGTTACATCATTGCTGTATCTGGAAAAGAAAATGGTCAAAATGGATCAGTTATTCACTAGAAAATACACAGCAACCACCAGAATAATTCATAGCAACAAAAACAGCATTCTGATGACTGTTAAGGGGGATAGAAAAAATACAGATTGATCATTTGGAAAGGTATGAAAAATCATCCAATCAACATTTCAAGTTGTATAATCTTTGACCCAGGAGTTTCACTTTTAGGACACCAGTATCCCACAAGCATCCCATTTTGGAGGGTCTGGTTTGAGTCCCAGCTCCTCTGCCTGAGCCAGCTCCCTACTGACGTGCACCCTTAGAAGTAGAACAAATAACTGGGTCCCTGCCATACACAAAGGAAGCCTGGATTGAGTTCCAGGCTCTTGGCTTTGACCTGGCCCAACCCTAGCTGTTGTGGACGTTTGGGGAGTGGGCCAGTGGATGAAAGAGCTATCTCAGTCTTCTGCCTTTCAAATAAAAGTAGAAAAAAAATTTTTAAAAAGGTTACAGTCATACAATGGAACATGAAGTGCACTATAATGAAATTTATATATGTCATAAAATGAAAAGACCATGATGTATTAAGTGAAAAAAGTAAATGAAACATTAAATGAACAAATGCACAAGTGTATGTATATTAGAACATATATGGGCTGGTGCTGTGGCTGACTAGGCTAATCCTCCACCTGTGGCGCTGGCACACCAAGTTCCAGCCCCGGTCAGGGCGCCGGATTCTGTCCCGGTTGCCCCTCTTCCAGGCCAGCTCTCTGCTGTGGCCCGGGAGTGCAGTGGAGGATGGCCCAAGTCCTTGGCCCTGCACCCCATGGGAGACCAGGAAAAGCACCTGGCTCCTGCCTTCGGATCAGCGCAGTGCGCCAGCCGCAGCAGCCATTGGGGGGTGAACCAACGGCAAAGGAAGACCTTACTCTCTGTCTCTCTCACTGTCCACTCTGCTTGTCAAAACAAACAAACAAACAATCCATATATGTACTTATTTTTATTTTTAAAATTCTTAAAGAACAGTCTAGGAGTATATAGCCAATCATGAATAGTGGTTGTTTATAAAACATAGGAGTAAGGAGAAAACATAGTGTTTACTATGTACTTTTTTTTTTTTTTTTAGATTTATTTATTTGTTTGTTTGAAAGGCAGAGTTACAAAGAGGCAGAGCTCCACAATGGCTGGAGCTGGGCCAGGCCAAAGCCAGGAGCTTCAGCCAGGTCTCCCACGTGGATGCAGGGGTCCAAGGACTAGGACTTTCTTCTGCTGCTTTCTCAGGCACATTAGCAGGGAGCTGGATCAGAAATGGAACAGTCAGGACTCAAACCAGCACCCACATGGTGCTGCAAGTGGTGGCTTTACCTACTACACCACAGCGTCAGCCCCATTCATTTTTTGTTGTTCTTAGTTTTTTTTTAACTTTTATTTAATAAATACAAATTTCGAAAGTACAACTTTTGGATTATAGCGGTTTTCCCCCCATAACCACCTTCCTACCTTCAAACCATTCCATCTCTTACTCCCTCTCCCATCCCATTCTTCATTAAGATTCATTTTTAATTATCTTTATACAGAAGATCAACTTTGTATATACTAAGTAAAGATTTCAACAGTTACACCCACACAGACACACAAAGTATAAAGTACTGTTTGAATACTAGCTTTACTGTTAATTCTCACTGTACAACACATTAAGGACAGGGATCCTACATGGGGAATAAGTGTACAGTGACTCCTGTTGTTGATTTAACAATTGACACTCTTATTTATGATGTTAGTAATCAACCGGGGCTCTTATCATGAGTTGCCAAGGCTATGGAAGCCTCCTGAGTTCACAAACTCTGACCTTACTTGGACAAGGTCATAATCAAAGTGAAAGTTCTCTCCTCCCTTCAGAGAAAGGTACCTCCTTCTTTGATGGCCCATTCTTTTCACTGGGATCCCACTCACAGAGATCTTTCATTTAGGTAATTTCTTTCTTTTTTTTTTTTTTTTTTTTTTTTTTTTTTTGCCATAGTTTCTTGGCTTTCCATGCCTGAGAAACTCTCATGGGCTTTTTAGCCAGATCTGAATGCCTTAAGGGCTGATTCTGAGGCCAGAGTGTCAGCCCCATTCATTATCTACTTTGATTTTAATTCTTTGTAAAGTTTTTATTTAAAGATTTATTTATTTCAAAGAGTTGCAAAGAAAGAAGGAAAGACACACACACACATACAGAGAGGCAGGAAGGGGGAGAGGGAGAGGGAAAGGGAGAGGGAGAGTAAGAGATTGAACATCCATCCACTGGTTCACTCCCTAGATGGCCACCAATGGCCAGGGCTGGGCCAGGTCAAGCTAGGAGGCAAGAGCTTCATCCGGGTCTCCCACATGGGTGTAAGGGTCCAAGTACTTGAGCCATCTTCTGCTGCTTTTCCCAGGCCATTAGCAAAGAGCTGAACAGCTGGGACTCAAAACAGCACCCATATGGGATGCCAGCTTCACATACAGCTTTATCTGCTACACCACAATGCCAGCCCCTTAAAGTTTTTATTTACTAATTTGAGAAAGAGACAGAAACAGATAGATACAGAGAAAGAACTCTCATCCACTGGTTCACTCCCAAATGCCCACAACACCTAGGGCTGGGCTGGGCTGGGCCAAAGTCAGGAACCAGGAAATCAATCCTGGTTTCCCATTTGGGTGGCAGGAACCCAATTACTTGAGCTATCAAGACTGCCTCCATGGGTCTCTATTAGCAAGTCCTAGTGTCAGGAAAGAGAGCCAGGAACAAAATTCAGGCACTCTCTGATGTGGGACACAGGAGTCTTAGTCAGCATTTTAACTGCTCGGCTAAACACCCAGTGCCACGTTGTACTTTAAGTTTCCATGCTGGCCGGTGCCGTGGCTCAACAGGCTAATCCTCCACCTTGAGGCACCGGCACACCGGGTTCTAGTTCCATTTGGGGCACCAGATTCTGTCCCGGTTGCCCCTCTTCCAGGCCAGCTCTCTGCTATGGCCTGGGAGTGCAGTGGAGGATGGCCCAAGTGCTTGGGCCTTGCACCTGCATGGGAGACCAGGAAAAGCACCTGGCTCCTGCCTTCGGATCAGTGCAATGCGCTGGTGGCGGCGGCTATTGGAGGGTGAACCAACGGCAAAAAAGGAAGACCTTTCTCTCTGTCTCTCTCTCACTGTCCACTCTGTCAAAAAAAAAAAAAAAAAAAAAAAAAAGTATCCATGCTGTGAAAAGTTTTTTCAAGTTACGTATTTGCCTAAAAAAAATTATCTTAAAAAAATAAACTATCAGAAGCAGGAATTTGGCCTAGCGGTGGAGACTTAAACTAGAGTTCCCTGGGTTCGATTCCTGGCTCTCGCTCCTGACTCCAGCTTCCTGCTAATGCAGATCCTGGTAGGTACTGCTAATGAATAAGTAGATTATTTCCACGCAAGTGGAGGACCTGGATTTCATTACCCGATTTCAACCTTGGCCCTGGACAGCTGCTTTCCCAGACACATCAGCAGGGAGCTGGATCACAAGTGGAGCAGCCACGACAAGAACTGGCACCCATATGAGATTCCAGCATTAAGGTGATGGCTTAACTTGCTATGTCACAATCCCAGTCCTAGAATAATACTGTCCCCTGACAGGAAGTATATTCATAACAACCTTTAATATAATTCTAAATACTATGAATATATTTTTTATAAAATTATTGATATTCCAGTTAGTGGGAATAAGCCACAAGGCAATAAAAGACTGTTCATTTAATTCGAGGAGTGAGTGTGTAAATTATGAAGCCTTTTTATATGCCACATGACATACATATCTGTAAAACTTAAATGATTTTCTCTTACTCTAACAAATATTAAGAATATATACTAACAGTTTCGGGAAACAGTCAAATGTCTAACTACTGCCAACAAATTTCCCTGTGTAGGTTAGTGGTAATTCCAAATGCTGGTATACAGTCAGTACGAATTACTTACTTTTCCACCAATGTTTGTACACATCCCTTCCAGGAAGGCATCTGTAGGGCAAGGTCTGCTATTGCTAAAGCCAGCTGAATAAGAAAAGAGATTAAACAAATGAATAGAACAGATGAACAGAAATAGGGTTACCATCCATGTTAACTGGAAAGCAAAGAAATTAAATGTCTTCTAAACAATAGGGCAACTAGACTAATATCCTCCTCTTTCCCTCACCCCTACAACCATATATACATATGGTTTAGTATACATAACTCTTCTGGATTAGCTATAAATTGCTGGGAATAACCTTTAAAAATTAAAAAAAAAAAAAAAACAGCAATGACAAAAGAAATCAGAAAGAATATAGATTTTTCTCCAGGAAATATCAACACTTAATTTTATTTGGCAACACCATAGACCTTCACAGACAGATACATTCTACTTTGCCAAAAGACCAGAGCTACCGACATTCAGATCCATTACTTAGTCCTCCAGTAATGGATCACCATTTCCTCCTCTTTATTTCTCATCTTTAAAAAGCCTTATGCAAAAGCTTCCTCTACCAGAGCACTTATATGCCAGGTGGAGAACACATGTGAAAATGTAGTCATAAAAACTTCCAGTTTTTCTTTCGAGTGTATTTTTTCTCTAAAAGGAAAAGGCTAGATGTTCTAGCTCATCATTTCACTCCTGAAGTTTTTACAGTCAACCAACCCAGGAAACATTCTTTAAAAAGGAAACTACACATACCTCTGCCCAGCATGATATAGAATTTTTACCATCTACAATTTTAACAGCAGAGGGCATATAACATGCCTTTCAAATGTACACTTACCTTTCCCATTTTGATATGTTAGTTTGAAACCAAATGAACTTGAAAATACAAAAGATTAAAATTTACACTTTCTATCCACTTACAATACAGTAATGTGTCTGTAATAAAGTTAACGTTACTTCATATGGCCCAGCAATATCAAGCAAAATAAACTTGATAAATCCAAATGGCTTACAAATTTCCCTAGGCAGAAGCACAGGATTTACCTGCGTTACAATGATAGGTGACAAGTCTTTCAAGTTCTGAATATGGGTTAGCAATGAGTCTCGTAAAGAGGCATGAGAGTCTGTAGGGAGCTCATAAAATGAGGTTTGAATCTTCATTTTCATAGTCTGTGCAGCAAAATAGCATGATTCCACATCCTGGCGGATCTGTAACAATTGGTCTGAAATTTCCCATGCATGAACCTGAAAGTTGATCAGACAAAGATGTCTTAAAAACTGCTTTCTCAATAATTTGAATTCTATATAACCGCAGCACATATAAATATAGATCAAAGTATAATGAAAGAAAAATATGGCAAACTAAAGGAACCATTAATTAAGCCAATACCTCAAACTGCACTGCTGTAGGCCCTGTTCAACAAAAATAGTCCCTAAAGTCTCTCTGAATCATTTTAAGATGGTATGAGGGCTATCACTTGAAGCAACAGATATAATCATGCTGATTAGAATCATTAACTATATAAAAGGAAAGTATTTAAAAAAATATTCCACAAGTTTCTAATAAACCTAAATGTCACTATATAAAAGTCTAACTAACCCTAATCTATAGGTTGGATGTTTCTTCTATTATTTATTAATAATAAACAAGCTTTGCTCATTCTGAGACTTGAATCTGGAAGCTGGTTTTAATATATACAACAAATAGGAAGTGTATTTCTTATTGGTCTTAGTAGGCCTAACTTTTCAATCTTTAGCTCCTGACAAAATAATAGAAAACTCTCTTGATTCAATGAATATTTCACATATTTCAATTACTTTATGATGTATCTATTTTAACCAAGTACCAAACACGCTACTAAAATAATTTTCATAGTATAAGCTAAACTTATCAATAGAAATGGTAAGAGCAAAAACATAGGATTTGGTCACTGAAAGCTATTACAAAAGGGAGTCCTATTTTAAAAGTAATCTTGGGGTCAAAATCACACAGTACACAATAAGCAACAAACTAATGGTTGATTAATTCAAATCAATTCTACACCAAACTGCCTCTTCATGGGAGAAGGTTAAAATGGACTAGCAACAACAACAAAAAGTCATTCTCAATTTAGGATTAGTCAATTGTGAAGACAGATCACACAGATTTTTCTAGGTTTTTTATGAAGATAAAGCATACTTCACAAGCACGTAATTATTCAAGATCTTTCCAAATAGCAAGTCAAGATATAAAAAGCAGGTAGAATAAATGGCCTATATGAGTTCCTAAAGTAATCTGAAAACAGCTTAAATTTTACTAACACAAATTTCATTTTTAATCAAATATTAAATTAGTAGACTGTAAACATTAACTTCCTTCTAGATATGGTGTATTTTGCTAATTTTTGTACTTTTTGTCCCTAGCATATTGCCTCAAAAACACTCAACAAATGTTTACTGAATCATTAAAATACCAACTTTCCTCCCTCAAGTAAAAAATTTTCCAGCCAGTTTTTAACCACTCATTATCTAACCAGTAACCGAAGCATATCTATAGTTCAATATGCTGTCACACAATGGTTTTTTTGCTCAAACTATTTTTAAATAATAAAATGATTCTATAAAAGCTCTGACAGAACAATTAGCAAAACTAAAGATAATGAACATTCACAATAAAACTGCATTATCCAGTCATCTCCAAGGGTATCTCTAAGAACCCCAAAACATAAGTGAATGAGAACAAAACAATGGTATCTGAAGGACTTGCTGTGGTTTCATCAGTAAAAGCAGAGGCCTCTGGGTATCTAATGGATTTAAAAGCAGTGGAACACCGAAAGAGCCATTAGGTAAACAATGTAAAGTAGAGGGGGGCAACGTGAGAACTGCAGTTGAAATAGAGTTTCTTCTTAAAAAAAAATACATACATATATATATTTGAAAGGCAGTTAGAGAGAGAGAATGAGAGACAAGAGAGACAAATCTTCTATCTACTGGTTCACTCTCCCAAATGGCTGCAACAGCCAGGGCTGGGCCAGGAACCTGAACTACACTGAGGTCTCCCACATGGGTAGCAGGGGCCCAAGTACGCAGGCCATCATCCACTGTTTTCCCAGGCACATTAGCAGGGAGCTGGATTGGAAATGGAACAGCAGGATCTCAAATCGGTGGTCATATATGATGCCAGTATTGCAAGTGACAGCGTAACTCAGTGCGCCACAAACGCTGGCCGCTGCAAGTGCTTTTCCCCAATCAAAAAACAAATGAATAAAAGAAACCTACATGAGAACTGGAAATGGAACAATTTAGCCTCTATAAAACCTTCAAACTGATAAAGTCAGGAAAGGCCCCAAACTGAGGAGAAACTGCTATAAACACAGAAGAGGATAGAAGAAGCATAATGGAGATGGAGGAAGAAAAGAAGAGGGAAGCAAAGCTAGGAAAGCTCAGAAATCAAACCGCTAAATGTATGAACACTATCTGCAAAGAGAAAAAGAAACTCTACAAAGTTAGAAATATCATTAACCAAAGCCTTCTAAATGTTCGGAAAAAATAATTTCACACACACACACACAAAAATGATTGAGGCCAAATGTCATATATAGCTGGGGAGGAGGGATAATAAATAAAATAACATCTTATAAGCAAAGTAGGTCTGAAAACTTAATATTTGAAAGCAAGCTTAAAGATACTATGAAAATGGCACGAGAGATATGATAGAATTGGAAAAGAAAAGTTTACAACTTAGGTAAAAGAAATCAAGAAAAAAATCACAGCAGAGATTAAACTAGGAAGAATTTCACAAGTATGACTAAACATAAAATATATAATCTATGTTTGTTTTTAATATTTGACAGATACAGTTAGTGAGAGAGAAAGAGAGAAAGGTCTTCCTTCTGTTGGTTCACTCCCCAAATGGCCGCTACGGCCAGCGCTACACTGATCCGAAGCCAGGAGCCAGGTCTCCTCCTGGTCTCCCATGAGGGTGCAGGGGCCCAATCACTTGGGCCATCCTCCACTGCCCTCCGGGGCCACAGCAGAGAGCTGGACTGGAAGAGGGGCAACTGGGACTAGAATCCGGCGCCCATATGGGATGCCCGCGCCGCAGGCGGAGGATTAAGCAATTGAGCCTCAGCGCCGGCCCCAGGAAAGTTTTTTTTAATCATAAAAGAAATGAAGAAAAACAGGCCGGCGACACGGCTCACTAGGCTAATCCTCCGCCTTGTGGCGCCAGCACACCAGGTTCTAGTCCCGGTCGGGGCGCCGGATTCTGTCCCGGTTGCCCCTCTTCCAGGCCAGCCCTCTGCTATGGCCCGGGAGTGCAGTGGAGGATGGCCCAGGTGCTTGGGCCCTGCACCCCATGGGAGACCAGGAGAAGCACCTGGCTCTTGCCATTGGATCAGCGTGGTGCGCTGGCCGCGGCGGCCATTGGAGGGTGAACCAATGGCAAAGGAAGACCTTTCTCTCTGTCTCTCTCTCTCTCACTGTCCACTGCCTGTCCAAAAAAAAAAAAAAAGAAAAGAAATGAAGAAAAACAAGCATTCAAGATAAAGTGACAAATCTTGAAGATAAGTAGAGAGGATATAGATAATAGGAGTCTGTAAAGAAAATAAGAAAACATAGAAAAAGAACAATTATCAAGAACTACAATTCAACCATGAATATGTACGATTACTATGTGTCAATTAAAACTATTTTAACTGTAAAATTCTTATTTTCATCTCATTTGAAAGTCAGAGAGACAGAACCATATCCTCCATCTCTCCAAACAACCTACTGCAATAGCCACAACTTAGCCAGGCTGGCATCTAGATAAAATTAAGTAACTTACAAGAAAAGATATTTGCTTATCATATACTTTGACTTGAATACTTCATGGCAGAAGAAAAAGAATATGCTGAAAATATGCTAAAAAAGTTGACAAAGATTTTATATACAAACTAATGTTCAATTATTAAGGCCACAAACTCTTACATGCAAAAATTTAGAGATTATAATTCCCAGTAGTCCTTCCTAAACAACCTGCTAAAAACGAGAAAGAGACAGTTTCACAAAGCTGACTAGAGAGATTGAGGCATCAACATAAGAACTGGTGGTAAATATTAAACATGTAGTTTATAAATAGTTGTAAACTATTTCATAAACAAATACAACAAATATGTATTATAGAAATACAAATATAACAAAGCAAATGAGGATTAAAATAGTATGCAATGCTCATATGCTCTGCAGGTCTGAGGCTATTATTGCATGTTAATGTGAGAAGAGCAACAAAGTGATTAAGGGAGATTCTACTGCTATCACCCTCTTTGTCCTTGACAACCTGGATGCTCAGCTTGGAAGAAAGGAAACAGAGACTAATACAGAGGGGCTTGATGAAAAATTCTTTTTTTATTTTATTTTTTATTTGAAAGTCAAAGTTACACAGAGAGAGGAGAGGCAGAGTGAGAGAGAGAGAGAGAGAGAGGTCTTCCATCCGCTGGTTCACTCCCCAACTGGCTGCAGTGGCTGGAGCTGCGCTGATCCGAAGCCAGGAGCCAAGAGCTTCCTCTGGGTCTCCCACGCGGGTGCAGGGGCCCAAGGACTTGGGCCACCTTCCACTGCTTTCCCAGGCCATAGCAGAGAGCTGGACGGGAAGTAGAGCAGCCAGGTCCCAAACCGGTGCCCATATGGGATGCCCGCGCTTCAGGCCAGGGCATTAACCCGCTGTGCCACAGTGCCAGCCCCAAGGAAAAAGTCTTGTAGTGCTGAATATCAATTAGAAATATCAATACAATACCCAGCCCAGCAACACTTTGTAGGCTTCATGTCCACACTATGTTCTTTAAAATCAATTTTGAACTGAGTGAAATCAGTGCTCCTTGAATAAACAGCTGATGTAAGGTCTGAACAGTAAACACACAAGGCAAGCCTGTGACACACCCTGTCGTCCTAGACAGCATGGCAGCTTTCTAGAACAGTTATTGCAAAATTACTCTGTCGTCAGCTGAAAGAGGCTCTCACTGGCCAAAGTCAGGACAATTTAGGATTCAGCAAAGGATTAAAGTATCACATACACTAAAATCCATGCGAATGCATAAAGGTAAAAAAAGCTGGCCACAAGACACATTAACCATTACGATAGACAAAAACTCAATATCTTACAAGAGAAGAATCTTTTATCCGATTTTCCTAACTAAACCATACCACTAAGTAACCAAACAGTAGGTGAGAAAAGTTTCTTTCTAGAAATACTGATTAGTAAAACAGAAATGACAGATTTACAGTATCATCATTTTGCAACCCACAATTAATGGATCTAAGTAAGCACTAAGAAACAACAGCTGAATACATCACCAAAAAGAAAAAGAAAAAAAGGGAGGGGTATATAAAAGACTGCCACAAATTCAATGCTAATCCTACACACCTACATTGGAGACTAGAATCTATTTCTCTTCCCCCTGAATCTGGTTTGGCCTTAGTAACCTGCTTAACTGCTATACTATAGCAGAAATGACATTCCACGACTTTTAAGTTTAGGTCAGAAGAAGCTTTGGAGCACCTGCTTTGGTATCCTGAACAGTCCTCTGAGGAAAATCAATTACCTCCATCAAATGGATGCCTGATCATCCACAAAACCCTGGTTAAACCCTGACTACAAAGTTATGAGATAAAACTATTTTTAAGTCACATTTGCTGTACAAACCCTAAGGCCAGACAACCAGACCTAGAGAGAAAAAAAGATGTCAACTGTTAGGTTTTTAGAATTTTACATGTCACAATAACATGATGAGGCAGCCAGTTAAGGCAGAAAAGACTTTTACTGTAAAAAGGACAGCACGGTGGGGGAAAGGAAGGTTAAAGCCCACCTGGACAGCAGGCAGGGTATCCGAAGGTGAGACTTTAGTGGGCCAGACCGGGCAATGGGCAGCAGCCTATATATGCTGCTTTACGGGAGGGCTCCATGCAGACGTGCAGAGACTCACGTCCAGCTGCAATAGGTGGGTCTGAAAGTGCAGAAAGCCCCTAATTTACAATGTATGATCTTGTCAGTTTGGTATGTCCCAGGAGAGGCACTTGAAACAGTTGAAGCTTTGAACAATTGTCAGGTTTGAGATTAACTATTTGTGCACCATTTTACCATGTTTTTGGAATTAACTATTTGTGCCCCAACAGCCTAGCAAGTCCTAATAGTAATTACCTTTAAAGGAACAACAATTAGACTGATAGCTGCCTTCTCATTAGAAACAATGGGAACTAAAAATTTTACCTTCAAAGAACGGAAAGAAAATAATTGCCAGTGGTTACTTTGCATGCAGAGAAAATATCTTGCTAAAATGCAAGAAAATAGACTTTTTTTTTTTTTTTGACAGGCAGAGTGGACAGTGAGAGAGAGAGAGACAGAAAGGTCTTCTTTTTTCCGTTGGTTCACCCTCCAATGGCCGCTGCGGCTGGCGCATTGCGGCCGACACACCACGCTGATCTGAAGCCAGGAGCCAGGTGCTTCTCCTGGTCTCCCATGGGGTGCAGGGCCCAAGCACTTGGGCCATCCTCCACTGCACTCCCTGGCCAAAGCAGAGAGCTGGCCTGGAAGAAGGGCAACTGGGACAGAATCCGGCGCCCCGACCGGGACTAGAACCTGGTGTGCTGGCGCCACAAGGCGGAGGATTAGCCTAGTGAGCCGCGGCGCCGGCCACAAAATAGACTTTTCTTTTTTTTTTTTTTTTTTTTTTTTTTGACAGGCAGAGTGGACAGTGAGAGAGAGAGACAGAGAGAAAGGTCTTCCTTTTGCCGTTGGTTCACCCTCCAATGGCCGCCGCTGCAGCCGGCGCACCGCGCTGATCCTGGCAGGAGCCAGGAGCCAGGTGCTTTTCCTGGTCTCCCATGGGGTGCAGGGCCCAAGCACCTGGGCCATCCTCCACTGCACTCCCTGGCCATAGCAGAGAGCTGGCCTGGAAGAGGGGCGACCGGGACAGAATCCGGCGCCCCAACCGGGACTAGAACCCGGTGTGCCGGCGCCGCAAGGTGGAGGATTAGCCTATTGAGCCACGGCGCCGGCCCAAAATAGACTTTTCAAGACATACCACCATTGCTATTCCCCCAAAAAGGGTCAATCTGCAATAGATGCACAAAGGAGAAAATCCTATAAATGGTGCTCTTCGATGAGAAGATAAACAATCGTGGATGGAAGCAGGGAAATCAGGAGCAAATAAAGAGCAAAGGAAAAGCTAGATATCTGGGTAAATGAATGCTGATTATATACAGCAAAAAACATCTTGTGTGATTTTTAAGATATATGAAGAATAAAAATAATCGAATTTTATATTCACCTAAGATGTACAAAGATGTACAGAACACCATTTTCTAAAAATATACTACAAAACACACTACAAATAAACTACAAAATAACTTTTCTTAAACACCTCAGAAAGCTGAGGTCCTCAGGCATCTGAGTAGACTGAAAGCTAAGGACAGAGCTCTCATGCAGACAGGAGGCAAGCAGGAGCCCACCTCCTGCAGAAGACATGCAGGGCACCAGGTAACCAGGTAGTAAAATATTCAGCAAATTGGTAAAGGCTTAGTGTGCGCTAGCATGAATATGCGGAATCCCTGGGATTCAGACACAAGGGAAGCTCAGGACCACCTGCAGGATCCTCTCTACAGATCTCCACTAGACCAAAGGATGTGGAGGGAGGGGCTGGGGTGGGTAAGGGTAGGGGAGGGCAGGAGACAACTGGAAACTGCCTTTGGTGGTATAGTCCTAGGGAAGAGAAGCAACCATAACAGCAGAAAAAGACAGAAACCCTCTGCTGGGCCCTTCCCTCCTACTGAACAAAAAGCGTTAAACTGTGGGGCAGGGATAGTAAACTATGTCACCCCCTCAAGGCACAGGTTAAGACCCACTGCTATTGCAGTAAGGGTAAAAGAAAAAAATACTCTGAGGGGGATAGGCAGAAAACAGTCTTGAGTCTGTGCTACTACCAAAACCACCAGAGGTCTATCACTAAGGGAAGGGCCCAAAAAAGCCTATTTTGCATAAGGCCTGCCAGATTCAAGGCACAGCAAAAATGGCACAGGAAATCCAGACCACTGAGAAAGCTCTGCCTATCACACAGCTGAAGACCAGCAGTTCCAGCAGGCCAACAGAGGGCGATCTGCTCCCACCAACCCCTCCCCGACAAAGCAACACAAATTCTAAATTAAACCTCCTGAAGGCAGAAATAAGGAGAAAATTCTGGAGGCAAGCAAAAGGACACATTAAACACAGAGGAACAAATATGTTACAGCAGACTTCTTGTCACAAACCAGCATGCCAAAACACATATTAAAATGCAAAAACAAGGACCTGCACAGAAGGTTAACGCCCTGGCCTGAAGCGTCGGCATCCCATATGGGCACTGGTTCTAGTCCTGGCTGCCCCTCTTCCGATCCAGCTCTCTGCTATGGCCTGGGAAAGCAGTAGAAGGTGGCACAAGTGCTTGGGCCCCTGCACTCATGTGGGAGACCTGGAAGAAGCTCCTGGCTCCTGGCTTCGGATTGGCACAGCTCCGGCCGTTGCGGCCATCTGGGGAGTGAACCAGTGGATGGAAGACTCTCTCTGTCCCTCTCTCTGTAACTCTATCTTTCAAATAAATAAAATAAATAAATAAAAAATAAATAAAATAAATAAATGAAATAAATAAATAAATAATATTATTATATATAATATATATTATTATATAAATATATAATAATGTAATATATAATATATATAATAATAAATAAAAAATCTTAAACAAGTCAAATGAGAATTCTATAATCAATAAAATTACATATAATTACATACATTCTATAAAATGAAGGCACTCAATACGACAGATAACCCAATTTAAAAATGGGACAAAGGACTTGAATAGACATTTTACCAAAGAATGTATATGAATGGCCAATAGCATATGAAAAGATGCTCAACATAATAAGCCATGAGGAAATGTAAATTAAAAACACAATGAGATATAACTTCATACCCACCAGGATGGCTATAATAAAAAAGACAGGTAATGACAAGTATTGGCAAGGATGTGAAAGAACAGGAACCTTCACATACTGCGGTGCAGTAAAATGGTGCAGCCATTTACATTTCCTGTGTCTGGAAAACAAGATGACGGAAGTTCCTTGAAAAGTTAAAAACAAGAGTCACCACATGACTCAGAAATTCCAGATACATGAATGTTCACTGCAGCATATTCGTAATAGCCAAAAAGTAGGAACAGTCCATCCAAATGTCCATTCACCAATGAATGGATAAAATGTGAGATATTTTCATACACAGAGTGAAATGTTATTCAATCATAAAAAGGGATGAAGTAATCATACGTGATACAACATGGATAAATCTAAAACGTACTAGGGGCCAGCGCTGTGGTATAGCAGATAGACACTGACTGCAATGCCAGGAACCCATATGGGCACCAGTTTGCGTCCCGGCTGCTCCACTTCCAATCCAGCCTTCTGCCATGGCCTGGGAAAGCAAAAGATGTCCCAAGTCCTTGGGGCCTCTGCACCCACATGGGAGACCTGGAAAAAGCTCCCGTCTCCTGGTTTCATATCGGCGCAGCTCCAGCTGTTGTGGCCAATTGGGGAATGAACCAGCAGATGGAAGATCTCTCTCTCTCTCTCTCTGTAACTCTGATTTTCAAATAAATAAATAAATCTTTTTTTTTTTTTTTTGGACAGGCAGAGTGGACAGTGAGAGAGAGAGACAGAGAGAAAGGTCTTCCTTGGCCGTTGGTTCACCCTCCAATGGCCACCGCGGCTGGTGCGCTGCAGCCGGCGCACCGCGCTGATCCGAAGCCAGGAGCCAGGTGCTTCTCCTGGTCTCCCATGGGGTGCAGGGCCCAAGCACTTGGGCCATCCTCCACTGCATTCCCGGGCCACAGCAGAGAGCTGGCCTGGAAGAGGGGCAACCGGGACAGAATCCGGCGCCCCAACTGGGACTAGAACCCGGTGTGCCGGCGCTGCAAGGTGGAGGATTAGCGGATTAGCTTAGTGAGCCGCGGCGCCGGCAAATAAATGAATCTTTAAAAAAAATTATACTAAGGGGATTGGCGCTGTGGTGTAGTAGGTCAAGTCTCCGCCTGCAGTGCCAGCATCCCATATGGGTGCTGGTTCATGTCCCAGCTGCTCTTTTCCAGTCCAGCTCTCTGCTGTGACCTGGGAAAGCAGTGGAAGATGGCCCAAATCCTTGGGCCCTGCACCCACGTGGGAGACCAAGAAGAAGCTCCTGGCTCCTGGCTTCAGATCAGCCCACCTCCGGCTGTGCAGTCATTTGGGGAGTGAACCAGTAGATGGAAGACCTCTCTGTCTCTCTCTGTGTAACTCTGCTTCTCAATAAAAATCTTTTTAAAAACATTACACTAGGCCAAAAAAGCCAATCATAAAGTACCATCAGCAGTATGATTCCATTTATATAAAATGTCCAGAATAGGCAAATTTTTAGAGATAAAAAGTAAATTAATGCTTGTCTAAGATTGGGGGATGGGACAGGAGTGGAGGGCAGGCCATGGGGTACAAACCCCCTTTTAGGGTGATAAAAATGTTCTAAACTTGATTGTGGCGACAAATGCACAACTCTATGAATATACCAAAAATCATTGAACTGAATACTTTTTTTTTTTTTTTGACAGGCAGAGTTAGTGAGAGAGAGAGACAGACAGACAGAAAGGTCTTCCTTCCATTGGTTCACCCCCTCAAATGGCTGTTACGGCCGGCACGCTGCGCCGATCCTAAGCCAGGAGCCAGGTGCTTCTTCCTGGTCTCCCATGTAGGTGCAGCACTTAAACCATCCTCTACTGCACTCCCTGGCCACAGCAGAGAGCTGGACTGAAAGAGGAGCAACCGGGACAGAATCTGGCGCCCCGACCGGGACTAGAACCCAGGGTGCCAGCGCCGCAAGCAGAGGATTAGCCTAGTGAGCTGCGGTGCCAGCCTTTTTTTTTTTTTTTTTTAAAGATTTATTTTAGTTATTTGAAAGACAGAGTTACAGAAAGAAGTAGAGACACAGAGAGAGAGGTCTTCCATCCACTGGTTCACTCATCAGATGGCTGTAACAGCCAGAGCTGCACCAATTCCAAGCCAGGAGCCAGGAGCTTCTTCCAAGTCTCCCATGTGGGTGCAGGGACCCAAGAACTTGGGCCATCTTCCACTGCTTTCCCAGGCCATAGTAGAGAGCTGGATCAGAAGAGAAGCAGCCGGATCTTGAACTGGCACCCATATGGTTAAAGCCAGGGCTTTAACCCGCTGCACCACAGTGCCAGCCCCGGACTGTATACTTTCAATGGATGAACTGGGTGTGCATTATATCCCACCTCTTTTTTTTTTTTTAATAGGCAAAAGTAATCTATGTTGATGGAAGTCAGAATAGTGCTTTTTGGGGAGAGAGAAACAATTTACTGGGAAGACATTTGGAAACAAGTAATAGATGTCCTATGCCTAATATTATTAGCGATTACTTAAATGTCCACATAAGTAAAATACTACTGAGCTCTGACTTCTGACTTCAGCTTCCTGAAATTGCAGACCCTGAGAGGCAGCAGTGATGGCTCAAGTAATTGGATTCTTGTTACTCACATGGAAGACCTGGATTGCATTCCTGACTATAATCCCAGCTGCTACAGGCATTTGGAGAATGAAACAGCGGATGGGAACTTTCTCTCAGCCTCTCAAATAAATAAGTTGAATTTTGTAAAAAAAAGGTTAAAAAAAAACTTACTTATATTTACATCTCCTAAAATGCATAAATAAATCCTTTGGCTATTATAGTATGTATGTGTATATACACACACACACACACACACACACACACTTGAATAAAGTAGACATTTATGAAGCAAAATGGTAAGACATGAGAATCTCCTAAGTGCATAACTCCTCTTTGTTCTCCTAAACACTTAGCCCTTCCTTTTACTAGGTAGCAAAGATACCTACTGGATTGGAGAAACCTATCAGAATAGAATTCAAAATGGTTAGAGAGAGAAAGGGCAACAGAGAGCAAGCAAATCAGTTCTGTACAAATAACACCAAGGTTCCAAGAAGAAGAAACATTTTTCAGAGTGCTTATTTGCAGATCTTCACTGGCCTTCCCAGGATGCAGCCTTGATTTTGTTTTGTTTTGAATATGTTTCTTTTGTTTTAGTGACAAAACAATGATCAATATTTTTCCAATATCTGCAGGTTTTAAAGTTTCAGAAAAATTTCAGCATTGGGAATCAAAAATGACAAAAATGGGTGAGGGGGGAAAAGACAGCATTGTGGCACAGCAGGTTAAGTGACCCCTTGTGACTCCAGCATCCCATATCAGAGTGCCAATTTGACTCCCCAGCTGCTTGGTGCCTGGGAAGGCAGCGAAGGATGGCCCAAGTACTTGGGTGCCTGCCACCCATGTGGAAGACCTAGATGGAGGAGCTGGCACCATGGCACAGCGGGTTAACGCCCTGGCCTGAAGTACCGGCATCCCATATGGGCACTGGTTCTAGTCCGGCTGCTCCTCTTCCCATCCAGCTCTCTGTTATGGCCTGAGAAAGCAGTAGAAAATGGCCCAAGTCCTTGGGCCCCTGCACCTGCATGGGAGACTTGGTAGAAGCTTCTGGCTCTTGGCTTGGGATTGGCGCAGCTCCAGCTGTTGTGGCCAACTGGGAAGTAAACCATTGGATGGAAGACCTCTCTCTTTCTCTCTCTCTCTCTCTCTCTCTCTCTCTGCCTCTCCTCTCTCTGTGTAACTCTGACTCTCAAGTAAAAAATAAATAAATCTTAAAAAAAAAAAAAAAAAAAAAAAAGGATCTAGATGGAGTTTCTGGCTCCTGGCTTCAGCTTGGCCCAGGTCCAGGCCCAGGCCCAACCCATCAGTTGTGGCCATTTGGGGAGTGAATCAGCAGATGGAAGACCTCTGTCACACTGGTTTTCAAACAAATAAATAAATAGGGGCTGGTGCTGTGACACAGAAGGTTAAGCCTCTGCCTGCAGTTCTGGTATCCCATACTGATGCAGGTTTGAGTCCCATCTGATGGTTCAACTCCACAAATGCTTACAAAAGCTAAGTTGGGCCAGGCCAAAGCCAAGAGCCAGGAACTCAATCTAGTTCTCCCACATGGGTGGCAAGGATGTAACCACTTGAGCCATCACCTGCTGCCTTTCGGAGTGCACACATACTATCTGGAAAATGGAATCAGAAGTGGAGCCAAAACTTGATCCCTGTCCAATATGAAATGTAGACATCTTAAAAACTAGGCCAAATGTTAGCCCCTTGAGTTTTGTGTGTGTGTGTGTATGTGTGTGTTTTTAACAAAAGTAAAGTATAAATGGTAGTTATATGTACTTCATAGGACAATTCTATGGTAAATAAGTTTTAGAAAAAATTCCTGGGGGCCGGCGCCACAGCTCACTTGTCTAATCCTCCGCCTGCGGCACCGGCACCCCAGGTTCTAGTCCCGGTTGGGGTGTTAGATTCTGTCCTGGTTGCTCCTCTTCTGGTCCACCCTCTGCTGTGGCCCAGGAGGGCAGTGGAGGATAGCCCAAGTACTTGGGCCCTGCACCCGAATGGGAGACCAGGAGAAAGCACCTGGCTCCTGGCTTCAGATCAGCGCAGCGTGCCGGCCATAGCAGCCATTTGAGGGGTGAACCAATGGAAGGAAGACCCTTCTCTCTGTTTCTCTCTCTCACTGTCTAACTCTGCCTGTCAATATATATATATAAATATATATATAGATATAAATATATATAAACTACCAGATGAAAGCTACCTCTCAGTCTCTCCCTCCCTCTCTCTGTCCTGCTGCCTTCCAAGTAAATAAATAAATTTTAAAAAAGAAAGAAAAATTCCCTTATACAAATGTAACAAGTGGAACCAAAAGGAAAAAAAAAGCTTTCTTCTAATTTCAAGAACCTTTATATTGATGCTGCCTCACTCTGGTCAAATGGGCCTCACTCTACAAATATTTGTCTTTTGAAAAAAATACTTAATATAAAATAACTTCTAAAGAAATTTGGCAAACCTGAGTATCGCAAGCTACTAAGAAAATTACCAATAAAAAATTTGATGGTACTGCCACTAATGAATGTTCAGAAGTCATAATTTACCATTGTATTTTAAATTCCAGGGGGGTTTAACAATTATTGACATCCAAAAATAACAAGTCCCTGAGTCACAAAGAAAATGCAACATAGGTGGGGTTTGAGACAGACGTTGAAATGCTACTTGGGATAACCGTAGCCTGTATCAGAGCTCCTGATTCAAGTCCCAGCTTTCAATCCAGCTTCCTACTAATGCATGTCGTGGGAGGCAGATGATGGCTCAAGTACTTATGTTTCTGTCACCCACGTGGACAACCTGGTTGGAGTTGTCCTGGCTTCTGGCTTCAGCCTGGCCCAGCCTTGACTATTACAGGCATCTGGGGAGTGAACCAGCAGATGGAAGATTTTATCCATCTGCCTCTCAGCCTATCTCCCTCTCTCTCTTTCAAATAACTAAAAAAAAAAAAAAAAAAAAAAAAAAAAGGCAAGCAAATCCTGACACCCTGGATACTGTATTACATTGCTCACCATTCTTCATCTCTGATAAGCTGCAGAAAGAAGCGAGAAGGAAGAGAATAAGGAAGGAAAAGGATTCTTTACGAAGAGAGAATAAAGCACTTACACTTCATAGGACTTTCTAGCCACAGATGCCAGGTGCTACCCACTGAAATCCAGGCTTGGACTAAGCTCCACATTTCTGAAAGGGCCATCTCAACCGAAGCCTGGGCTCAGAGTCAGCAGGAGGAAGCTGCAGCTCCCACTAGCAGCACTTTTCAAAGAGGCTGCAACAAGAGAACATTTTCCATATAAGCATCTAATTCCAATCTCCCATTGCACAAAGCATTAGCAGAACAGGCCCTTTACATCAGTCTTTTCAAACAGCATTTCTACACCTCTGTGATGACTGTGAGGCCTAGCAATCCTTTCACAAGCACTCCAAGGCCTTCATTACCCTTCACAGCAGATCCCAAAAGTATCTGCCTTTCTCGTTTTTTCCTTTAATGGTGCATTGTTGTTCCAAGACTAACTTCTACACCAACATTTCTAAAACTGCCAAATCAACCAAAACCACTTGGTAGGCCCCCTCAACAATGCAAGCACTCACCCAGACTGGAGTCAAAGGACTTTTTTGCTGCCAAGAATTAGAAGCAAATTGAGACTGCTAGTTAATCCTACACAAAAACGTTTCAAATTGGGGCCAGCGTCGTGGCATAGCAGGTAAAGCTTTCGCCTGTGACACTGGCAAACCTTTGGGGCCCCTGCTACTCAAGTGGGAGACCCAGATAAAGCTCCTGGCTATGGCCTGGCTTACCCCTGGCCCTCTAAGGAGACGAACCAGCAGATAGAAGATCCGTGTGTGCGTGTGTGTGTGTGTGTGACTCTGTCTCTCCCTCTCTCTTTCTCTATAACTTTTTCAAATAAATAAATAAATTTTTTAAAAATTTAAGGGAGCTGGTGCTGTGGTATAGTAGGTTAAGCTTCTGCCCCTAAGGCTGGCATCCCATATGGGCGCCAGTTTGAGTCATGGCTGCTCCTCTTCTAATCCAGCTCTCTGCTTTGGCCTGGGAAAGCAGTAGAAGATGGTCCAAGTCCTTGGACCCCTGCACCCAGAAGAAGCTCCTGGTTCCTGGCTTCAGATCTGCCCAGCTCTGGCCGTTGCAGCCATTTGGGGAGTGAACCAGAGGATGAAGACCCCTCTCTCTCTGTCTCTCCTTGTTCCTGTAATCTGCCTCTCAAATAAATAAATAAATCTTTAAAAAAATTTTCAAGAAAACGCTTCAAGTTAAGAAGAATTACTTAAAATAATTCCGGGAGGACTTAAGGGCTCTTGCAAATAAAAACTGAGGTTCTGGAAATGAAGATAATTAAATGAGACTTGAAAAGTAATACAGAAGTGTTGCATTGCTACATTTTCTAAGCATTTTAATCAGTGAATGATACACTGATTAAATGAAGACTTTCAAAGATATATAGTAGGAGCTAGTGTTGTGGCACAGTGGGTTAAACAACCACCTGTGTGACCGGTATCCCATATGAACACTGGTTTGAATCCCTGCTGTTCTATGTCTAATCCAGTTCCCTGCTAATGCACCTGGGAAAGCAGCAGAAGATGGCCCAGGTCCTTGGGCCCCTGCACCCCTGTGGGAGACGTGGATAGAGTTCCAGGCTCCTGGCTTCAGCCCCTGTCATTAGAGCCATTCGGGGAGTGAAGATTTCTCTCTCTGTGTCTCTCCCTTTCCATAACTCTGTCTTTCAGATAAGTAAATCTTTGGGGGGAAAAAATGAGAATTAATCATATCATAGAAAATCAACTTTGCTAAAAATTAGAAAGGAAATAAAAAGAAAAATAATAAGCTGAAGAGCAAGTAAGACAACCATCACTACCTAAAAATATTTTTCAGTGTAACTTGTTTTGTAAGATGGCCTGAAATACAGAAGCCATGATGAAAGGAGACTTAGCTAATATCTTCACCACAGCAGTGATGTGGAAACAACTCCTACCTCCCAGGCCTTGTATACACAAATAACTTTTCTAGAAGCAAAAAAGCAGATTTATGTTCTGAAGTTCCATTGCACAGTAAGGTGACTATGGAAAATGTACTGCACACTAGAAGACAGGACTTTCGGATGTTTTCACCATAAAGAAATGCTAAATGTTTTGAGATAAATATATCTACTCTAGACATTATGCAATGTATACATGTAGTAAAATGTCAAAAAGTACCCCATAAATATGTACAATTTTTATATGTGTATTAAAAAGCCTTTTTAGAGGCCAGCACTGTGGCACAGCAGATCAAGCTGCCGCCTGCGATGCTGGCACTCCATATGGACCCAGTTCGAGTCTCCACTGCTCCACTGCCGATCCAGTTCCCTGCTAACGTGCCTGGGAAAGCCACAGAAGATGGCCCAAGTGCTTGGGTTCCTGCACCAATGTCAGAGACCCAGAAGAACTCCTGGCTCCTGGCTTCAGCCTGGCCCAGTCCTCACTGTTGTGGCTATTTAGGGAGTAAACCAGCAGATGGAAGACCGTTCTCTCCCCCTAATTCTGCCTTTCAAATAAATAAAATAAATCCTTTGTAAAAAATTTTTTAAGTTGTTTCAAAAAAATTCATTTATGGAGATAAGTTCAGGCTACTTAAAGGTTCACAGCCATCTCTATAGTAATCAAATTATCAAAAGGAAGAAAATTATCTCACTTGTAGGAGAAAGAAATCCTTAGTGATAATGTTATTTAAAACATCAAAGGCGGGGCTGGCACTGTGGAGCAGGGGGTTAAAGCCCTGGCCTGCAGCACCTGTAGCACTGACCTCCTACCTGGGCACCGGTTCAAGTTCTGGCTGCTCCCCTTCCTATCTTGCTCCCTGCTAATGCCACCTGGGAAAGCAGTAGAAAATGGGCCAAGTCCTTGGGCCCCTGAACCCATGTGGGAGACCTGGAAGAAGCTCCTGGCTCCTGGCTTCAGAAACACCCAGCTCTGGCTGTTGTAGCCATTTGGGGAGTGAACCAGCAGACAGAAGACCTGTCTCTGTCTCTACCTCCCTCTGTAACTCCGTCTTTGAAATAAATAAATCTTAAATTAAAAAAAAAAAAATCACAGCCATTCATATTCTAAGAGAAAATATTCAGTTTCCAAATCAACTTCAGAAGATAGCAGGGCATCACTGTGTCCTGATTTCAAAAGAAATCAGTACAACCAAGTGACAGCACTGCACACGACAATCTCCTCAGTTGTTGAAAAATCCCAGTGTTTCTAGAACAGTGTTTTCAAACAACCATCTCATGATGAATGACCTCTGGCAAATGAATTTGAACTCAACTCTGACCGTGTCAGTCACACATACATTAGTGCTGAGATATCTTGCCCAAATTTTTCTTGAGAAGTGTAAGGAATCAGTTTCCAAATAAAACATTCTCAATCACTTATGTATGTGAATATTAATCTCACGGATGGCCCCTAAGAAAGATAAATTTGGATCTGTACAATCCATTTCAGCTAAGGTTGACTAAAGCTTTCATTCCCTGATAATCACTTCCCTGTGGCCTTACTAGGTACACTAGGAAGCCCTGCTTCAAAATTAGAAACGTCAAGCTTGAAATTATATCATTTGATGCAAATGAAGAAACCACTGAAGGGCTTCCTCCTGAAAGTAAAAAATACTAGGCCGGCGCCGCGGCTCACTAGGCTAATCCTCCGCCTTCTGGCGCCAGCACACCAGATTCTAGTCCGGGTCAGGGCGCCGGATTCTGTCCCGGTTGCCCCTCTTCCAGGCCAGCTCTCTGCTGTGGCCAGGGAGTGCAGTGGAGGATGGCCCAAGTGCTTCGGCTCTGCACCGATGGGAGACCAGGATAAGTACCTGGCTCCTGCCTTCGAATCAGCGCAGTGCGCTGGACGCGGCGGCCATTGGAGGGTGAACCAACGGCAAAGGAAGACCTTTCTCTCTCTCTCTCTCTCTCACTGTCCACTCTGCCTGTCAAAAAAATAAAAATAAAATACTAAAAGTGTATTTCCTTTCATGCCTGCTCTCCACTCCTGCCTTCCTGAGTGAGTTTTAGAACAATTCAAGACAAACTAGATGAGAATTTTACTGTATGTATTAAGCATATGCTAACACATGCTGAAGATACAAATTTTTCAAACTGACAGGAAAAAATGTAAGATGTGAGATTAAAGTGTTATAACACTTTAATGTGAGATTAAAGTATTAAGGAGTTGAATAACAAACTCTGTATACTTACCTTAAAACCCATATTTTTAAAAATTTTTTTCCACTTTTTAAAAATTTTATTTAAGGACTATAACTTCAGGCATTTACTATATACAAATTTGGAAACATGGTGATTCTGGAGGGAGGTAGGAGGGGAAGAATCACCATGTTCCCAAATTTGTTTATATTAAACGTACGAAGTTGTAGTTCTTAAACAAAAACAAAAAACAAAACAAAACAAAAAACAAAACAAAACAAAAAAACCATATTTTCAAATTTAGTTCCAAATATATTCTCTTCCTTTGGGGATAACTTTTTAAGTGGTATTAACTACGGCTGAGACAAGAAAATACAAGGAGGGGCTAGTGCTGTGACGTGGTGAATGAGGCCACCACCTGCAGTGCCAGCATCCCATATGGGTGCCGGTTCAAGTCCCAGCTGCTCCACTTTTGATCCAGATCTCTGCTATGGGAAAGCAGTAGAAGATGGCCCAAGTGCTTGGGCCCCTGCACCCTCATGAGAGACCAGAAAGAAGCACCTGCCTCCTGGCTTCAGATAGGTGCAGCTCCGGCCATTGCAGCCATTTGGGGAGTGAACCAACAGAAGGAAGACCTCTCTCTTGTCTCTCCCTCTGTCTTCCATCTGCAGGTTCACTCCCCAATTGGCCACAACGGCCGGAGTTGTGCCGATCCAAAGCCAAGAGCCAGGAGCTTCTTCCAGGTATCCCACACACATGCAGGGGTCCAAGGACTTGGACCATCTTCTACTGCTTTTCCAGGCCATAGCAGAGAGCTGGATCGAAAGTAGAGCAGCCAGGACTCAAACCAGCGCCCATATGGGATGCCAGCTCTGCAGGTGGCAGCTTTACCCACTTACATCACAACTCTGGCCCCTAAGAAAAACATTAACTCAATCCTTCCCTTTTTTTTTTTTTTTAATTTATTTGACAGGTAGAGTTATAGATACTGAGAGAGAGAGAGACAGAGAGAAAGGTCTTCCTTCCATTGGTTCACTCCCCAAATGGCCCCAACAGCCGGTGCTGCGCCGATCCGAAGGCAGGAGCCAGGTGCTTCTCCCTGGTCTCCCATGTGGGTACAGGGGCCCAAGCACTTGGGCCATCCTCCACTGCCCTCCTGGGCCACAGCAGAGAGCTGGACAGGAAGAGGAGCAACCGGGATTAGAACCCAGCACCCATATGGGATGGCGGCGCCACAGGCGGAGGATTAACGAGTGAGCCACGACGCAGGCCCTAACTCAATCATTCAAGAGATTCTGGGGCTGGCTCCATGGCGCAATAGGTTAATCCTCCGCCTGCAGAGCCAGCATTCCATATGGGTGCTGGTTCGAGTCCCGGCTGTTCTTCTAATCCACCTCTCTGCTGTGGCCTGGGATAGCAGGAAGACCTTTCTCTCTGTCTCTCCCTCTCACTGTCATAACTCTACCTCTCAAATAAATAAACAAACAAAAAAAAAGTGTATTTATTAAAAAAAAAAAAAAAGAGAGAGAGAGAGAGAGATTCTGCATGCCAAACAAAATTATCTCTTAGAATGAAAATGGCTCAAGTGCTTGGGTTCCTAGCTCCTGCCTGGCCCAGCCCTGGTCATTGCGGCCATGTGGGGAGTGAATCAGTGGATGGAAGATCTCTCTGTGTGTGTCTCTCCGTGTCTCTGTAATTCTTTCTTTCTTTCTTTTCTTTTCTTTTTTTTCTTTTTTTTTTTTTTTTTTACAGGCAGAGTGGACAGTGAGAGACAGAGACAGAGAGAAAGGTTTTCCTTTTGCCTTTGGTTCACCCTCCAATGGCCACCGCGGCCGGCGTGCTGCGGCCGGCGCACTGAGCTAATCCAATGGCAGGAGCCAGGTACTTATCCTGGTTTCCCATGGTTGGGGTGCAGGGCCCAAGTACTTGGGCCATCCTCCACTGCACTCCCTGGCCACAGCAGAGAGCTGGCCTGGAAGAGGGGCAACCGGAACAGAATCCGGCGCCCCGACCGGGACTAGAACCCGGTGTGCCGGCGCCAGAAGGCGGAGGATTAGCCTAGTGAGCCGCGGCGCTGGCCCTCTGTAATTCTTTCAAATAAATAAATAAATCTTAAAAAAATAAAATAAGGTTTCTCTCTGGGGTTTCATCTGTATGGCCATAAACACTAGTAATATTTAGTGCCATGGTGCAAACTAGGGATACGAGGGCAGGTAGCCTAAGTGACTTCAATTCCCTTTCAATTAAATTTTAAGTTCAACAGAGCTGGAGGCAGTACTGTGGCCTAGTGGGTTGAGCCTCCACCCGGAGCGCCAGCATCCCACACTCGCTCTGGTTCATGTCCTGGCTACTCCTCTTCCAATCCAGCTCTCTGCTAATGCACCTGGGAGAGCAGTGGAAGATGGCTCCTGCATCCATGTAGGAGACCCAGAAAAGGCTCCTGGATCTGGATCGGCTCAGCTTGGGCAGCTGCAGCCATTTGGGGAGTGAATCAGTAGATAAAGATCTCTCTCTCCATCTCTCTCTCCACCTCTCAAATAAGTAAATAATCTTTTTTAAAAAACGGTTAAAATGATAAAATTTATATTTTGACTATTTTACACAATAAAAAAATCTATAAAATCTACTTTCCATTTCCCCCATAAACATAAAAAAATACTGTAAGAAATATAGTTTTGGAAAAAATATGCTATAATTTGGAAATATAGCAATGCCCTAATTATTGTTTTTAAAGAGTTATTTATTTACTTATTTGAAAGGCAGAGTTACAGAGAGGCAGAGGCAGAGAGAGACCTTCCATCTGCTGCTTCACCACTCAAACAGTCGCAAAGGCCGGAGCTGGGCTGATCCAAAGCCAGAAGCCAGGAGCTTCTTCCTGGTCTCTCACACGGGTGCAGGGGCCCAAGGACTTGGGCCATCTTCTACTGCTTTCCCAGGCCATAGCAGAGAGCTGGATCAGAAGTGGAACAGCAAGATCTCCAACTGGCACCCATATGGGATTCCAGCAATGCAGGTGGCAGCTTTACCCGCTACGCCAAAGCACTGGCCCCAGTGCCCTAATTATTTTGTATCCTGTATCAAATCATCAACTCTAGTTCAAGGCCTGGTAAGACAAAACTAATCCAAATGTGAAGGAATGCCACCAGAAAACAGATTACCAAGCCAACAGAAAAACCTTCACAAATTCACTTCCTCAGGCTCTGATGCTACAAACACATAGAATATTCTATATTCTACTGTTCAATATTCAGAAAGAGAAGAGTAAAATAAGGAACTGATTTTAACTTTAATTTACTTTTCACTAGTTTAAAAGATCATACCTGATTAATGGCTGCCATACTGCATGAGGCAACTAAATAACTGGTGAAAGGTCACTGGTTTTTATCATTAATTTGTAAATTCCCAGTTTCTATCAGTGCAAGACATCCAATATTCCTACATTCATTGAATAAGTCGTATAGAAACATTTTCTATTTTCTAGAAGGCTTTCCTTTCAAAAGCATGTTATGTTCTAAGGTTCATTTGACTGGAAGACGAAAACTAATAAGCACACACACACACACACAAAATGCCTACATGTTCAGAAAAATCAAATCAACAATTAAAAATGCTGGAGAAAAATCCAAGATCCTTGATTGTAGGACCAAGAAATCAAGAAATTCAAAAAGGGAAAAGTACTAAGATGTTTGAAGTTGACGATCCAATGACAAACAATGATCTGTTTGATCTATTTAAGAAAAAGAAAATTCCTATAGACATGTGGTAAACCAAGTAGTCTACCACTTATTTAAAATAAGGACTTAGAAGAACTGAATAGCATATTTCTTTATCTATAAAGAAATGGTCTTCTCTTCACTTTCTACACTGTCTACTAACTGTAGTTACTGGGGATGAACAAAGGAGGCTGTTTAGTGTTCAGAATAGGACACCTGCCATCAGATAAGGATTCCTTATTTTGAAAGGCAGAGAGAGAGGGAGAGAGAGAATGAATCATCATCTGCGGGCTTACTCCCCAAATGGCTGCAATGGCTGGGGTATGGGCCAGGGTGAAGCCAGGGGTCTGGAACTCCATCAGGGTCTCCCATTTGGGTGCCAGGGTCCCAAGTACTTGGACTATCTTCCACTGACCTCCCAGGAGCATTACTAGGGAACTGGATCAGAAGTAGAACAGTCAGGGCTCGAACCAGGGCTCATGTGGGATGCTGTCATCACAGGCAGTGGCTTAACCCACTGAGCTACAACACTGGCCTGGGGCTGGCGCCGCGGCTCACTAGGCTAATCCTCCGCCTGTGGCACCAGCATCCCATATGGGCGCCGGGTTCTAGTCCTGGTTGCTCCTCTTCCTGTCCATCTCTCTGCTGTGGCCCAGGAGGGCAGTGGAGGATGGCCCAAGTGCTTGGGCCCCTGTACCCACATGGGAGACCAGGGAGAAGCACCTGGCTTCTGCCTTTGGATCGGCGCAGTGCTGGCCATAGCGGCCATTTGGGGGATGAGCCAAAGGAAGGAAGACCTTTCTCTCTGTCTCTCTCTCTCACTATCTAACTCTATCTGTCAAATAAAAAAATTAAAAAAACAAAAAACGCTGGCCTCTCAAATAAGGATTCCTCTAAGATCTGTATCAAAATAATTTTTTTTTTTTTTGTGGAGGGAACATTTTGCCATTATCAAGGACATTTGTCAATCACATAAGACAAAATCACAGCTGTAGGTTTCCAAGAATTTTGCTGGAAAAAGCTTAGTAACTAATATGAATTCTTCAGAAAATGGCCATTTTATACAAATATTACATAATGAGAAAAATGCTAAATCAAAGCATGGACTAACCCATACCCAAATTATATCTCTATACCAAGTCTACTCTGAGTAGATTATGAGAACTATACTAAAGGACTCTAAGATTAGTAAGGTGGGGATGGGAAAGAAGAAGGAAAAATTTAGGCAAAATGTCTATTTTTAAAATCGGATTTGTAGTAAACCCAGAAAATTCTGTTCCTTACCAATGTCAAATGGGGGAAAAAAAAAAAACCTCTTTGCTTATTACTGTCCTAAGATTTTAAAATGCCACTCTGGGGCCAGCGCTGTGGCACAGCACGTGGGTACGCCATCTGCAGCACTGGCATCCCATATGGGTGGCAGTTTGAGTCCCTGCTGCTCAACTTTCGATCCAGCTCTCTGCTATGGCTTGGGAAAGCAGTGGAAAATGACCCAAGACCTTGGGCTCCTGTACCTGCCTGGGAGACCTGGAAGAAGCTCCTGGCTCCTGGCTCCAGATCCTCCCAGCTCTGGCCACTGTAGCCATCTGAGGAGTGAACCAGTGGATGAAAGATTTCTCTCTCTTTGTCTGTCTCTGTCTCTGCTTCTCTCTGTATGTAGCTCTACCTCTCAAAATCTTTCAAAAAAAAAAAAAAAAGCCATTTAATGAGAACTTCAACAAAGACTTATTGAGTCAAAAAGTTACTCTCCTTTTCTGTACCTGAGTAGTATAAAACGAGTTACCATCTCATATAGGTTTTATTTTCTTATTTTTATTTTTTGACAGGCAGAGTGGACAGTGAGAGAGAGAGAGAGTTTAGAAAGGTCTTCCTTTACCGTTGGTTCACCCTCCAATGGCCGCCACGACCGGCCCACCACACTGTTCCGAAGGCAGGAGCCAGGTGCTTATCCTGGTCTCCCATGGGGTGCAGGGCCCAAGCACTTGGGCCATCCTCCACTGCACTCCTGGGCCACAGCAGAGAGCTGGCCTGGAAAAGGGGCAACCAAGACAGAATCCGGCACCCTGACTGGGACTAGAACCCGGTGTGCCAGCGCCTCAGGCGGAGGATTAGCCTATTGAGCCACAGCGCCGGCCCTCATATAGGTTTAAAAAGGGGTGGCCGGGGCCGGCACTGTGGCACAGTGGGTAAAGCTGCTGCCTGCAATGCCGTCACCCCATGTGGGCACAGTTCAAGTCCCGGCAGCTCCACTTGCAATCCAGCTCTCTGCTATGGCCTGGAATCACAGTACAAGATGGCCCAAGTCCTTGGGCCCCTGCAACACACATGGAAGACCTGGAAGAAGCTCCTGGCTCCTGGCTTCGGATTAGTGCAGCTCTGGCTGCTATAGCCATCTGGGGAGTGAACCAGCGGATGGAAGACCTCTCTGTCTCTACCTCTCTCTCTAACTAAATAAAATAAATGTTTAGGCCAGCACCGCAGCTCACCAGGCTAATCCTCCACCTAGCGGCGCCGGCAAATCGGGTTCTAGTCCCAGTCGGGGCGCCGGATTCTGTCCCGGTTGCCCCTCTTCCAGGCCAGCTCTCTGCTGTGGCCCAGGAGTGCAGTCAAGTATGGTCCAAGTGCTTGGGCCCTGCACCCCATGGGAGACCAGGAGAAGCACCTGGCTTCTGCCTTCGGATCAGCGCAGTGCGCTGGCTGCAACAGCAAAAGGAAGACCTTTCTCTCTGTCTCTCTCACTATCCACTCTGCCTGTCCAAAAAAAAAAAAAAAAAAAAAAAAAATATATATATATATATATATATATATAAAAGAAAACAACACTCGGAAAGGGTAAAGCATAGAAGAGACAAATCAGGGCCTGCACTGTGGTGCAGCGGGTTAATGCCCTGGCCTGAAGTGCCGACATCCCATATGGGAGCTGGTTCTAGTCCCGGATACTCCTCTTCCAATCCAGCTCTCTGCCATGGCCTGGAACAGCAGTGGAAGATGGCCCACATGCTTGGGCCCCTGAACCCACGTGGGAGACCCGGGAGGAGCTCCTTCCTGGCTTCAGATTGGCGCAGCAGCTCTGGTCATTGACGCCATTTGGAGAGTGAACCAGCGGAAGGAAGACCTTTCTCTCTGTCTCTCACTCTCACTGTAACTCTACCTCTCAAATAAATAAAATCTTAAAAAAGAGAGACAAATCAAAGAAACAGCAAAATTGGGAAAAGGTAGCACCCATCTCCTACACCCTAAATTTGCTTACCAGAGATACACTACAGCTGGCTGAATGCCAAGACTCAGAATAGAGGGGCGTCTGAAGAAGCAGGCAAGCCATGGGATAAGCCAAAGGATCCAGGTCCCAGAGAAGAAGATAAGATGCAGAGGGGAAGAGTTAATGGTCCATTTTAAAGTGACTAAAATAATACGCTTTGGACTCCAAACTGGATAAGGAGAGATATAAAGATAGAAAGACCTTATAAAGAAAAGGTAAGGAACAATCAATGGACAGAGATTTTGACAAAACTCAAGAGCTAATGCAGGGGGCTAGCACTGTGGCGTAGCAGGTAAAGCCACTGCCTGCAGTGCCAGCATCCCATATGGGTGCCAGTTCAAGCCCTGGCTGCTCCACTTCTAATCCAACTCTCTGCTATGGCCTGGGAAAGCAGTAGAAGATGGCCCCAGTGCTTGGGCCCCTGCACCTGCGTGGAAGACCCAGAAGAGGCTCTTGACTCCTGGCTTCGGATGGGCTCAGCTCTGGCTGTTGCAGCCATCTGGGCAGTGAACCAACAGATGGAAGACCTCTCTCTCTCTCTGTAACTCTGCTTTTCAAATAAATAAATAAATCTTTAAAAAAAAAAAAAGCAACTAATGCAGGGTACTCACATATTAAAAACTGGTACAATACAAAGATAGCAAGGATGACTGCAAACTCTTTAAGTGCTTCGTATTTTTACATTTGCAGCAAAATAGATGGAACTGGAGGTGATTACGTTAAGTGAAATGAGCCAGACACAGACAAATATCACATGTTCTCACTGCAGAAGTTTAAAAAAAGTCCATCTGAACACAGAATATTCATTTCCAGAGTTTGGGAAGGGTAGGAGGAAGGGGATCGAGGGAGGGTAGCTAACAGAGACCGAAACAAAGTCAGACAGAAGTAGTGAATTCTAGTATTCCACAGCACAGATACTTTATGAAGAAGTAGGAGAGAGCTCATAGGCTCCAAACATATAGAAAAGATAAGGAAATGGAAATGCTAAGTACCTGACTGACCAGTTTATGCTGTGTACATGTATAGAAATACGGTACCCCATAAAAATGTACCAAAATGACATGCTGATCAAACATTAAAAAAAAAAGCTAGAGATTGTGTACACATCTGTTCACCCTTAGGTCTCTTCCAAAAATCTACTAAAAGCAGAGTAAAAACATTAAAAAAAAAAAAAAAAAAAGCAAAACCCACAAGGACAAAGACAGTGCAAATAGATAAAATGTCAATAAAACTATGGTGAGTGGAAAGCTAATGTGTTAACTGTCCTAGCAGATCTGAGGTTGAAATCTACCTGAGGGAACAGGGAACCAGATAAGAATGGGAAAGTCAGAGGGCAAAAGGACTGGTGTGCCAAAACCCCAGGAAGGCTCAGAATTTTTTTTACTTATTTATTATTTTCATCTACTTGAAGTGGGTAGGGGCAGTTGACACAGAGACATCTTCCTCCAGTCCACTGGTACACTCCCCAAATGCCATCAACAGCCAGGCCAAAGCCAGCAGCCAGAAACTCCCATGTGAGTGACTGGGCCCAAACATCCGAGTCATCATCTACTACTTGTCAGGATGCTTTAGCAGGAAGCTACATCAGACATGGAGTAGCTAGAACTTGAACCAGCATTTTGGTATAGGATGCAGGCATCCCAAGTGGTGGGTTAACCTGCTCACCACAAAGCCCACCTTAGCTCAAGGACTGGAAGCATCTGGTTCACCTCAAGGCAGACCTACAAGCGGAAGAAAAACTAAAGGTATGATTTCAAACTCCATGTAAAAAACTGTTAGGACTCCTAGATTTTCTCCCTATCTCTGAGCAGCTGACTACTATCCTCCCACATAACCAGAGACTCAAGGTTTACTCTGGAAAATTCAAGCAGGGAGACTACACTCTTGGACAACAGACTCAGCAAAGACCAGGAGTATTATACCAAACACACGACAGTAAATTAAAGCCTACATACTCAGTGGCATTCTTTTTTCCATGGCCTCATTCCCCCAACTGGTTTTTTGGAATACTGGCAACCTAGTTGTTAATCTCTGGGCAGAAGACTAAAGAACTACTCTCAACATAAAAGTAGTTCAACAAAAAAAGGCCAACACAAAGAGAGAAGGCATGAAGGTGCTCTATTCAATTATTCATCAAATAAAGAAAAAGATCGTGGGATCCAAGAATCCGTGAGTCTAAGACAAGAAACAGGTAAAGGGAATTCCCCAGGATATGGTTAAATAAAGATCCCAGGACAACAATTATGCAACAGATCTGAACAAGGCCAGACTGCAAGCAGGGAGATGGAGAATTCCTTCCACCAAGAAGGCGAACAGATTAACTTTTTGAACAAAGAGGATAGTTACACCACTGGTGGTAAGAGATTCTTGAGCCAATACATGGAAAAATGGTGTGCTGAATTAGTGACCTGGAGGGCTAGTGACTCTTCAGTAATGATGAGACCCAGGGTCTGAGTGGCCAGGTGGTTGAAGAAATGAAGAGGTAAAGGAGTCAACGTGCTGGACTGTCGTCTCGATGCAGACGCTGCCTCCAGAGGTGGCTGGGCGACTGGGCTCCATCTTCTCCACCCTCCTGTGCTGCGCTAGCTTACCAATAGGTCTCTCTGTTCTCTGGTTTGGCCAATGGGGAATCCCAGCAGATTAGAAGGAAGAGAATAAATTCAGGATATTCATTCTCAAGCCTCCTTCCTACAAGGTCACCTCAAGGTAGCCTGTCCCTTCACCCTAAAGGCACCATTCCTCTCAAGACAGCCAAAGCCATGCTTCTCTTCCCAGGTCAAGTAGCCACTCACTCTCCTATCCCTTCTGGCTTAGAGACAGCAGCAATTTAGCCACAGGCTACCACACTATTTCTTGTGGTACAATTATACACATATATACGTACATATATGTGTTATATGTGTGTCTATATATAATTAGTACCTTTTTAAAATAAACTCTCCTTGAATTACCCCGTCAAAAATGTCACCTGTTATTGTTGGGACCCTGAGTGTTAGCACTGATAATGATGATACATGGTTGTAACAGAGTAGTGGAAAGGAGAGAAAAGTGAAGAACAGTTAAATAACTGCTAATATACTTTATACCCAGGTTCCAGGAACTTTTCTAAACTCTTTGTAGATATTACCTCATTTAAAATCACAACTACCCTATATGGTAAGCAGAATTTCTGTCTAGTTCATCCCCAAATACCAATACCCAGCACAGTCACTAGGACATGCTAAGCACCCACGCACTGATTTAAATACACACAACCAGAGCAGACATTCAGCTTAGCAGATTAAGATGCCAGTGTGCCTGCGTCTACTTCCCAGCCCCAGCTCCTGACTCCAGCTTCCTGCTAATGTAGACCCTGGGCAGTGGTGCTGGCTTCCTGCCACCCGCACTGGAGACCTGGGTTGCACTCCAACTCCCAGTTTATGGTTCCTGACCATAACAGGCATTTGGAGAGCGAACAAGAGGATGTGAACACACACGTGCTTGCTCTCTCTGCCTCTCAAATAAATAAAAGAAAAAAAAAATGTTTAACTGCATCTTGCAGTGGGTTAAGCCACCGCTTAGGCCACCCCATATTCCATGTGGGAGCGTCTGAGATCAAGGCCCACCTCAGCTTCCCATTCAGTTTCCTGCTAATGGGCCTAGAAGGCAGACAATGATCTAAGTACATGGACTTGGCTCCCTGCCACCCATGGGAGACTTGTTCGGGGTTCCTGACTCCTGACTTAGGACCGGCCTGGCCTTAGCTTTTGCAAATGCTTGAGGTTAGTAAACCAGTAGGCAGAAGATCTCTGTCATTCAAATAAATAATTTTTAATTGCATTTCTACCGAATGAGTACAGACTTTAAAGAAAAGAATAAGGATCAGCTTTGTGGCAGAATGGGTTGGGCCTCTGCCTGTGGTGGTGGCATCCTCTATGGGCGCCAGTTCAAGTCCCGGCTGCTCCACATCCGATCTAGCTACCTGATGCTGGCCTGGGAGAGCAGAAGATGGCCTAAGTGCTTGGGCTCCTGCACCCACGTGCGAGACCTGGAGGAAGCTCCTGGCTCCTGGCTTTGGATCAGCCCAGCTCCAGCCACTGTGGCCATCTGGAGAGTAAACCAGTGGATGGAAGACCTCTCTCTCCCTCTGTCTGTAACTCTGTCACTCAAATAGAAAGAAAGAAAGAAGAAAAGAAGAAAAGAAGAAAAGGAAGGAAGGAAGGAAGGAAGGAAGGAAGGAAGGAAGGAAGGGAGGGAGGGAGGGAGGGAGGGAGGGAGGGAGGGAGGGAGGGAAAGAAAGAGAGAGAGAGAGAGAGAGAGAGAGAGAGAAAGAAAGAAAGAAAGAAAGAAAGAAAGAAAGAAAGAAAGAAAGAAAGAAAGAAAGAAAGAAAGAACAACAATAAGGAAGTTTCAGAAGTTAAGAGTTGTCTCTTTTGGTTGGTACATCATTTCTCCCATTTACATTTTTGGAAACTATACAAGGATCGGGGAATTGTGACTCACCAATCACTGAACTAACTAAACGAGACCATATGTGAATGATTTTCTCCTGCAGTCGTCAGTGAGTCTACTCCCTTGTCTTCCCACAAGGTAAACAAGGTCGTGGGGGCCGACTTTTTTTTTCCAAGTGCAATATTCAAGTCAAAGTTGCACATTTTAAATATTTATTATGCACTTGGTGCCTAGAGGCTCATTTTAATAGGCCACAGCACTTTTAAGCACCAGTTATGAGTTAAATAAAAATAGAGAGGGGACAACTTAAAAATACGCTGAGTATAACATGCAAAAAAAAAAAAAAGTAAAGGTGCTTTATCCATCTGTACAAGCCTCTTTAGTGTCCAAAGCATTTCACGATTCAGAAGGTAAATCGTACGTTTAAGATTTTAAGTCAGCAAGATCCCCACCTGTATGCTCCCACACAGAAATAAAGTGCAGCAAAGGTGAGTGTGAAAATCAGGGATCGCATCAAATAGCTGAGTCAAAGGCAGAGCTACAAGGGACACACGACTAACGGGTGGAAACTAAACACCTCACTGCACGTTCAGATTTATGTGGAACAATCAACCAATTATACATAAACACCTGAAAGGGAAATGAAATTAGAGGTCGATAGGAAGCAAAATGAGAACTCCGAAGATGGCCTGCGATCAGAACCGGTACGCTTTTCTTTCTTTATGTTGCATTCGAAAGCAAAGGGGGAAACTCACGTGTGAAAGGCTACAGACACCCGAGAAGTTTCGAGAATACTAAGACTCAAACTGTAGTGCAAGACCCGCCAGGAACGGGGAGCCGCGAGTGAGGCTAGGACTGGGGAGGACCTGGCAGATGCCACACCTGGGCCCCCGGAGACCGCTACGACGCCCGTAAGTGGAAGACAGAAACACTGGAGTTGGGTTTGTCTAAGGGAGGCAAAACAGAAAAGGCACGGCCTACAAAGCAACAGAAAGCGCGCAGAACTTGAAGCGGGTTAGATCCTCGCCCCGAGCCAGAAGTACGGGACCCGCGACTCCGATTCTACGGGACGGGGAGAGGGCCAGTTCGCGACCGATCAGCTGCGACCGGGCTCCGAAAGGCGGCAGAGATGCGGCTCCGCAGCCCCACCCCGCGGCGCCAGCTCCTCCCCGAGGAGGACCTCACGAGGCCAACCGCCGGGCTCAGGTTCTCCCCTCGAGCCGAGGTCCCACCCCGACCCGGCCCCGCGGCACAGAACGGCCTCTCCGGGCCCCTCACCGAACGCTGCAGCTCCCCAAGCCAAAACGAGGCGCGCTCCTTGCCGCTGGGGTCTGGGTCGTGGTAAAGCGCCTGCACCGCCTGGTACACGAGCTGCAAGGTCGGCTTTGCTCCTTCCATGGTGCTGGCGGCAGTGGTGGCAGCGACGGCTCCGATTCTTCGCCCAAGGCTCCCCGGGTTGCTCCGCCTTCGCGCTTCCTCACTGTCTCGGCCACGGCCGCTCCCTGACTGGCGCCATCTCCTCCTCTTTGGCCGTTACCAGGGCAGAGGGGTTCCCTGTGGAAGTTGCCCCCTCGGAAACAGCAGTTAAGTCGTATTCAAGTTCCAGGCCTTTTTTTCCGGCCTTTCCACTCGACTGCAGACTTCCGAGTCCGGACGCCGGTGCTCGCCTCTTCACTTGCTGACTCGCCCTCAGAAGCCGATCTCAGCACGAGACACACACCACGCAGCGCGCCTAAGCCGCGCTCACCCGGACCGGAAGCGCCGCACCGACACCTTGGGCTCACTTCCGCCTGGTGCGCTACAAACGGCCTCCTTCCCGACACGCCTCCTCTTGTCTCCCCGCCCCCTCCCGGAAGTGGCCCCGCCGCGCCGGGAGCCGGGGAGAAGCGCTGAGGGCGAAGTAGTTCTCCGGGTTTCCCGGATTCGGCCGGCGCCTGAGGGGCGACGTGTGGCCCGTACCGGAGCCGCTCTCCTTTCCTGGGCGCTGGGTCTGAGGACTTTGCTGCCGTTCGGACTTCGCCACCCGTGTCCACAGAAAGCTGGCTGGCCCCCGTGGTCAGAGCGAGACAATTCAGCTACCCGTAGGCTGCCCGCTGTACTGGAGATCCAACTCTGACTGTTGAAGAGACACGCACGCTGCGATACAGCCCTAACATATGTGCCTCCTTGAAATAATTCCAGAATGCCGAGCGTCTCCATTCACCCGCTGCCCTTTCTACGAAGTCCTCGCACTCAAGAGTGTGACACGCTGCACTCCAGGATATTTGCATATATCTGTAGGATCGTTTTCACATTGCATGCCCTTTCTGTGTATGCTTTTCTTCCCAAATCAGAGAATCGGTGGTTAACAAGTCTCAGCTCACGAAAGAAAACAATATCGGAAGCTGTGCTGGGGAGAAATTTGAAACAAAAGGTAGCAGCGTGTTAAAGGGTTTCCCAACATTGTTGCTATTCCTTTGCAGTGATAAAGAGCGGTTACTAAGCGACACATGTTTACCATGTGTAAAACGCCCGAAGATCTCAGTTAATCCCAACAGCGTTACAAGGTTCTCCAGTTAAAAGTGTGAGAATTTGAAGAATGAGAGGAACGTAACTTGCCCAAGGTTACAGTCGTTAAATGAAAGGATTTGAATCCAGAGCAGTCCCACTGCAGAGTACAACCCCACCATCCTGGGTGTTCGTTTGCTTCTGGATTGTCACTGCCAGCACTGTGTAACTGCCTCCACCAAGATGAAACAGTGTCGCCCCAGAGTTGTATAACATCAGATTAAAAAAGCTTGATGTTTTAGCTAGCTAGTTCATTCATGAAAAAAAAAAAAAAAAAAAAAAAAAAAGCTCACCTTTGGTCCAGGCCCTTATGGCACTCGGTCTGGTTGCGAGGAAAGACAAGCACTTTAATACAGAATAAAAAGTTTTATAAATGTCTGCAATCCAACAAATGCTTAGCACCTCCTACCTTGTACCATATTTTCCAAAACATGGATTGTAGAACCCAAATGTAAGAGCTAAAACTACACAACTCTTAGAAAAAAAAAAAAAAAAAAAAAAAAAAAAAAAAAAAAAAAAAAACAGGAGTCCGTCTTCCTAATGTTGGGTTGGGCAATGGTTTCTTAGATATGCCACCAACAGCAACGTCAACAAATGAGAAAACAGATGAAAAGCCAAAAACTAAAAATATACGTCCGAGCAAAAAACATATATCAAGGGGCACTGTCAAGAAAGTGAAATGATTATCTGAAAATGAAGAAAATCTTTGAAAATGGTATCTATTGTTAGCGAGCACAGGGGGTCCGTGTGCTTGGGGTGACATCACATCATCAGCCACAAGCAGGAGGAAAGCTTCATTTACTTGTGCCAAGTAAGGGCGGCCATGAAAGGGTATAATTCCCTTTGAAAACTGTCTCCTGGAGAAGCTGTTGGCTAGTACTTTTAGAGCAAGGGTTAGAGTCTAAGATGCAGCAAAAGAAGAGGGAGAACGCCCCCTCCTGCTCATAAATGTGAGCCACATACATCTTTATCCATTGTATGTTCAGAAAACAGGGGCACTCTCCTCCCCAAGGCAGAGAATTTCCTATGCTGATGATAGTTCAGCTTAGGTCTCAAGATCTGGCTCAACCTTGCAGCTTTTTTGTTTTTTTGTTGTTGTTGCTGTTTATTTTTTGTATTTTTTTAACTGGGCCATTTTCATATTTTAATGTAAATTTTATGGCTTAAGAAATAGTTCTCTTGGTTGCACATGGGTAAGGCTGGTTGGTGGTATTCAGAAACATCACAGTAATGGTAGTATTCTCACTAACTTGTAGTCTTCGATAATGATCGTAAGTTACTCATATGAAACTGCTGTCCAAGAATAAGGCTGCATTTGTGCAGGCATCATTTTCAGGACTGTTGGCGACCTGGACCTATTTCCGCAAAATAGCCTTAGCTCCTTGTGTCACAAGGCCCAGGTCCCTCACTTTCACCTCCATGAGCATCTTTGGTAATAATACCCAGAGCTGCATATAATGGGGATGGTGGATTCTTTCTTACACCAAGTGCTGGCCAGCAAAAGGTGGCTGTCACTTTTGGATGTTCGTGGGCCTCCATGGAATGTAAACCCCTCGGCCTAATGAAGCTTTCATATTTAGGTGATTTTCTTGTAAATCCATCTCCATAAAGCAAACTTTAGTAACCACCCCTTTCCAGGCCTTCTTTTTTTCCCTTTCCTGTTCAAAAAAAAAAAAAAAAAAAAAAAAACTTTTAATATTTCTGTTTCTCCCTGGACACAAACTTGAGGCAGAGGGACTTCCATTTTGCTGCTTTCTCTTTTCTGATTAATCCTACTGGAGAGTACGTTGGCTTGGGACTGTCCCTCTCTGTCCAGCGGACAGGCAGGCACTGCTCCACTGGGAGTCTTCGCATCACTTTTTAGTTCAGTATTTCTCTTCTCTCTGTATCGTATGGTAGAGCTTAGCCTGCAGGCAAACATCTTTTTTGTTGCCTTCTTTGAGCATTCATGAACCTCCTGACTTTTCTTTTTTCTCATAATAATCCAAACAATACCCATAGCACGTACAGTGTAATTCAGTATATTCATTTTGTGGCACAGTGATGGCCTTAAAGTCACCGCGTACCGCCTCCCAGGTGCAAAGTAACTTCCAACTTGGGGGCCTCAGAAACCCAGAAGCTCACAACTCTTGCAGCTTTAACTGCTCCTTTGTGATGGTCTGGCCCCTCTCTGAGCAAAATGTTGCAAGATAAGCTCTCCTGGAACAGTCTGAAAAATCAAGCCCAAGAGAGTTGAGAGTCTCCTCTCGTGTTCCAGTCCCCACACCACCTTTGCCTCAATCATACTCTTCATTGTATGATAAAGGAATAGTATCCAGAATATTAAAAACTCTAACTCAACAACAGTGGGGGAAAAAAACTTGTTTTTTTTTTTAATGAGCAAAGGATTTCAATAGACATTTCTACAAACTGATATTTGTATACAATACATGTGGAAAGATGATCAATGCCCTTGGTTATCAGCAAAGTGCTAATTAAAACTATGGTGGGATACTACTTCGAATTGCCTAAGATAGCCAACATTTTAAAAATAGATAAGTGTTGGCAAGAAATTGGGAAAATTAGAACTCTCATGTACTATAATGATATTGTGTAAGGTATAGCCATATTGGAAAACAGTGTGACAGGTCCTCAAAAAGTTAAAGATAGGGGCAGGCATTTAGCCTCGTGGTTAAGATGTCCACATCCTATATCAGAGTGCCCAGGTTTGGTGCCCAGTTCTAGCTGCTCTCTCCAGGGTCTTGTTGGTGTGGACCCTGAGAGGTGGAAGTGATGAAGGTCCTGCCACCCACACGGGAGACCTCAGTGGGCCAAAGAGGGCATTTGGGGAGTGAATCAGTGGATTGGGGCTCTTTCTGTCTCCTGATTTCTTAAAGTTAACCATGTAATTACCAAGTGAGCCAGCAATTCCACTCCTGAGCATATATCCATGAGAAGTGAATGTGTATGCAAACATTCATACATGAATATTCATTACAGCATTATCCATAATAGAAAGCAGAAACAACCCCATTATCCATCAATTGATAAATGGCTAAAGGGTGGCATGTCTACACTGTGATATGGTTTGAATAGCCCCCAAAGGTTAATTAGTTTGAGGCTTGATTCCCAGGGTGATGTTGAGAGATGATGTGGACTTCTGCAGTTGGGACTAGTGGGTGACCCTTAGGTCAACTGGAATGAGCCCTGAAAAGAGGTTAAGGCATTTCTCATGGGACGCGGTTAGTTCTCACAAGAGGATTGTGGCCCCACCCAGCCTCTTCTTGCCTCCTCACCGGTGATGTGATTGCTGCCTCCCATTTGTGCTCCTGCCATTGCCACGTGCCACTGTGTAAGGGAGCCATTACCCCTCAGTAGAACTGAGCCAATGCAGGCAACGTGCCCTTGCACCTCCAAAACTGTGAGCTAAATAGGCCTATTTTCTTTAAAAAGTTAATCTGTCTCAGGTGTTTGATTAAACAAACAAAAGCTAATACACATTATATGGCCATTAAAAGGAATTCAGTACTGATACATGCTACAACATAAATGACCGAGGGGGATTTCCTGGGTTTTTTAAAAAGACTTTTGAAAATGTGTTTATTTGAAAGTTGAGTTACAGAAAGAGAGGGAGAGAGAGAGAGAGAGATCTTCCATCTGCTGGTTCACTACCCAAATGATTGCAATGGCTAAGATTGGGCCAGGCCAAAGCCAGGAGCTCCTTCCAGGTCTTCCACATGGGTAGCAGAGGCCCAAATACTTGGGCCATCATCTGCTGCTTTTCCCGGGTCATTAACAGGGAGCTGGATGATAAATGGAATACCCAGGACTTGATGCCTTTATGGAATGCTAGCACACTAGGCCACAATGTGGGTCCCAGATGACAGTTTTTTAATTAATTGTTTTTATCTATTTGAAAGGCAGAGAGAGAGATTGAATTTCCATCTGCTGGTTCATTCCCCAAATGTCCACAACAGCTAGGGCTGAGCCAGGCCAAAGCCAAGAATCCAGTAGTCAATCCGGGTCTTGGCTAACTAGGCTAATCCTCTGCCTGCAGCGTTGGCACTCCGGGTCCTAGTCCTGGTTGGGGTGCCGGTTCTGTCCCGGTTGCTCCTCTTCCAGTCCAGCTCTCTGCTGTGGCCCGGGAGTGCAGTGGAGGATGGCCCAGTCCTTGGGCCCTGCACCCGCATGGGAGACCAGGAGGAAGCACCTGGCTCCTGGCTTCGGTTCAGCGCAGCGTGCCGGCTGTAGCAGCCATTTGCGGGGTGAACCAATGGAGGGAAGACCTTTCTCTCTCTCTCTCTCTCTCTCTCCCTCTCTCTCTCTCTCTCACTGTCTAACTCTGCCTGTCAAAAAAAAAAAAAAAAATCCGGGTCTCAAGGATCCAATAGTTGAGCCATCACCTGCTGCCTCCCAGAGTGTACCTTAGCAGGAATGAATATCAGAAGCAAAGCAGGAACTTGAACTCAGGCACTCTAACATATGATGCAGGCATCCTAAGTAACATCTTTTTCTTTCTTTTTTTTTTTTTAATTTTTAGAGATTTATTTTTAGAAGGCAGAGTGACAGAAATTTTCCATCTTCTGGTTCCCTCCCCCTAATGGTTGTAATTGGTGAGCTGGACCATGCCAAAGCCAGGAGCCAAGAACTCTATCCTGGTCTCCCACATGGGTGGCAGGGGTCCAAGTACTTGGGCCATCTTACGCTACCATCCCAGGTGCATTAGCAGGGAGCTGGATTAGAAGCGGAGCAGCCAAGACTCAAACTAGTGCTCTCTGATGTGGGATGCTGGTATCACAAGTGACAGCTTAACTCACTGCACCAAACACCAGTCCCCCAAGTGGCATCGTAACCACTATGCCAAATTCTCATATTTAAAACATTTTGCTCAGGGAAAGTGGCTAGACACACACACACAAAAGGCTACATTGTGTATGGTTTCAAGTATATGAGATGTTCAGAACAATCACTGTCTAACAAAGTCCATCAGTGGGTCCCCAGGGACATGGAGGCTGCTAATGGATAGTGGCTTTCTCTCTGTGGTGACAGAATGCTCGGGAATCAGATAGTAGTGATGGCCAGAAAACCCTGTGGATATACAAGAAACTTTTGGATAGGATGCTCGAGAAGGATGAATTTTATGGTATGTGAATTATATTTCAATAAAACTGATATTTTTAAAGTTCTGTGACTAGGAATTATGAAAATACCACATATGTATTCAGCCAATATTGGGGGTGAGGGGATAAAGGTGACACCCAATTCAGAAAGAAATGATTGGAAATACAATTTGGAGAAATTATATCAAAACTAAGACCAGATCGGGAAGGAAGCAGTTAGGCAAGAGCAAGCATTTCAAGTAGAAATGTGAAAGCCTGAACGCAAGAGGAAAAAAGGTATAATCCGAAGACTTGAAAGATGTCCAAACTGGCTGGAAGACAGAGCAAGAAGTGAGGCCAAACAGAATATCACTCATCTTTGTGTCCTCAAGCCATAACGTAACACACAGTGGGTACACAGCAAATGACTAAGTGACTTGTCTCTTAAACTCCTTTATCCTAGAAAAATCATTTTAGCTGCAACACGAAATGACTTTGGCAGGGGAGGTGGCAAGAACAGAAATAAGAACCTTGTAATAACCCTGGAGAAGAGAGATGGCAGCCGAGTGTAAAGTGTTGGCAGTAGGGATGGAGATAGAGAAGTAAGGTGAATTAGGAGTAAGAGTTTTGATATGCTGCTTGTTTGAGTTGTAGGGTATGAAGACAGGGAAGGGAACCCAGGCTTCTAAGACCGAGTAGAACCCAGAAGAAGAAACACCTACAGTCGTGGGAGGGGTAAACAACTGAAGATGCTGAGTTTAATCTTAGCCACGTTGAATACCGAGGCATCTACTAAACAGCCAAGGCCAGCAGACTGGAGCGTGTGTGGGGATGAAGCCCAGGAAAAGTCATCAGTTGGTGACTAAAGGCAAAGGAATGACTGAGATGAGCCAGGAGGCCAGTGGCCCAAGGCAGGGCTCTGTAGACAGATGTTACTGAAGTGACTGGCAGAGTAAGCAGAGTCACTTGCTAGATGCTGATACAAAGTTTAATGGGCCTAATCCCAGTCCTGACAAAAAGGGCCCACACTCCTTCCTCCCACAAGGAAATGAAGTATGTTTTTTTAAAGATGTATTTATTTATTTGAAAGGCAGAATTATAGAGAGAGACAGAGATCTTCCATTCACTGGCTCACTATCCAAATGGCTGCAATGGCCAGAGCTGGGCCAGGCTGAAGTCAGAAGCCAGGGACTCCATCCTGGTCTCCCATGTGGGAGGCAGGGACCTAGGGGCACTCCAGTATGGGGTACTGGCATCACAAGCGGCAGCTTATCTGCTGTGCCACAGTGCTGAGCCCTGAGATATATTTAACAAGAAGATAGCTTTTTCTGACAGAGACAAGGAGAGGATGAGTACTTAAACTCTCTAGTGGTAAGGTTACTGAAAGGTTGAAGGCTATACCTCAGTCCTCCAGCTCTCTGTAGGCACTGCAGTGTAGGTTTGGGATGGGCATTGTGCAGTGGAGTAAGCTGCTGCTTGGGACACCTACGCTGCCTGTAAGCGTGCTACTTCAAGTCCTGGCAACTGCACCTCTGATCAGCTTCCTGCTAATGCATCCTTGGAAGGAGAAGGTGATGGTGCAAGTGCTTGGACCCCTGCCACCTAACTGGGAGACCTGGATTGTGTTTGGGGCTCCTGGCTTCAATCTGGCCCAGCCCTATCTGCTACAGCTTTTGAGGAGTAAACCAGCAAATGGAGGGTCTCTCCCCACCCCACTCCCCGCTTTCAAGTGGATTAAAATAAATAAGAATTTTTTTTTAAAGTTTAGCTCTGGGACTGGCATTGTGACATAGTGAGTAAAGCTGCCGCCTGTGACACCAGCATTGCATATGGCATCAGTTCGAGTCCCAGCTGCTCCGCTTCCAATTCAGCTCCCTCCTAATGTGCTCCAGAAAGCAGCAGAAGATGGCCCAAGTGCTTGGGCCCCTGCACCCATGTGGGAGACCTGGAAGAAGTTCCTGGCTCCTGGCTTCAGTCTGGCCCAGCCCTGGCCATTGCAGCCATCTGGGGAGTGAACCAGTGGATGGAAGATCTCTCTCCTCCTTCCCTCTCTGTGACTCTGCCTTTCAAATAAACACAAATAAGTGTTTTTAAAAAGTTTAGATCTGCCAGGGGATGGCAGATGGCAGGGGATGGTGAACCTCAGGCTATGAATATAAGCACAGATTATGGCCCCAGAGTCTTCCTTAATTCTCTTCTCTTGCCCTCAACACACACACAGCCCTGCATCAGCTGCAACCCCGGCCTCGAGGGGAGCTGCTACATGGCAGGAAGGAGCTGCCAAGGCAGCATGGCAGAGGCCGGTGGTTTTACCCCAGCACCCATTCTTCTCCTGTTAGGATTGTTCAAACTCCTGAGAATCCCTTGAAGGATCTTTCTTCTTTCCTTAAACCAACTCAAATGGAGTTTTGTCACTGTCATCAAGAGCTTTGGTGCATTCTCTCTGCCGTATCATTCCGCTCAGGCTGCCATAATACAGGACCATCTGCAGAGTGGCTTCAACAACAGAAATCTGTTTCCTCGAAGTCCTGGAGGCTGGAAGGCCGGGTCCCAGCACTGTCACAGTCTGCAGGGAGGACTGTTTTCCTGACATGCAGAAGGCTACCTGCTTCCCGTGTGCTCACATACAAGGCCACGGTCCTATTGGCCTAGGGCCCTACAGCCTCGTGACATCATTTAATCCTCATTACCTCCACATACAGTCATCTTGGGGGCGAGAAGGCGTCAGCATGTACTGGGGGAGGGGGAACACAACGTAATCCATGGCTTCTGCCATTACCTCCAATGACCCTAGAATCAGATGGCATCAGACTTCTTCAGCACCCAGATAATAATGACAATATAGGGGCCGGCGCTGTGGCATGGTGGGTTAAGCAGCCACCTGCAAACACCGGCATCCCATATGGGTGCCATTTGAGTCCCAGCTGCTCCACTTCCAATCCAGCTCCCTGCTGATGGCCTGGGAAAGCAGTGGAAGATGGCCCAAGTGCTTGAGCCCCTGCACCCACATGGGAGACCCAGAAGAAGCTCCTGGCTCTTGACTTCAGATCAGCCCAGCTCCGGCCACTGCAGCCATTTGGAGAGTGAACCAACAAATGGAAGACCTGTCTCTCTGTCTCTCCCTCTCTCTGTCTGTAACTCTGCCTCTCAAATAAATAAATAAGTCTTTAAAAAAAAATAATGACATTATAGGCAAAGCCATGCTGACTGCCCCAGGGACACAGTTTAATGGTATACTTCACTTGAATATAATACCTTTCGATTTAGTGGCTCCCTGCCAGGAATAAGCATACTTTTCTCAGGCAATAAAAGGGTACTTACAGGATAAAAACATGTATGCGTAAGCATGTCTATCATTTCTTGTTTGGCAAAAGGCACAACATTTTTGAGGCCAACAAACTAGCAGAGAACCAGGAACCCCATGATGAGGTGCTGGGGCCTGAGAAGCCCAAAAAGGCAAGGCCGGTGTGAGTGCCAGCAGCCCTCATGGGGCAGAGGCCAGCTCCCAGCAGCTTGACACGGCAGAAGGCAGGCCAGAGGACCTAAGCTTGGTGACACAGCAGAGGCGCCTCAGTTCTCGCCGCCCTCCTTCCCCCGGCCAGTCCTGGCATCCTTGTGCTGTCTGCTGGACGGAGCTCCCTGTGTGTGGCTGGGCGGAGAAGAGGCCCAGTGCCTCCAGCAGTCAGTGATGGGAGCGGGGGCCCAGCCAGCCCTTAGCCTCTTCCCCTTGCACACCCTGGCTTTCCTTCCTTCTTACACATGATTCTTACCCATGATTCTCAGGGTAGCTCCCTGTTAATGTGCCTGGGAAGGCAGCAGATGGTAGCCCAAATACTTGGGCCCCCATAAATTTTTTTAAATATTTATTTGTTTATTTATTTATTTTTGACAGGCATGTTAGACAGTAAGAGAGAGAGACAGAGATAAAAGTCTTCCTTCCGTCGGTTCACCCCCCAAATGGCCGCTGCGGCCAGCGCACAGCGCCGATCCAAAGCCAGGAGCCGGGGGTTCCTCCTGGTCTCCCATGCAGGTACAGGGCCCAAGCACTTGGGCCATCCTCCACTGCCTTCCCGGGCCACAGCAGAGAGCTGGCCTGGAAGAGGAGCAACCAGGACAGAATCTGGCACCCCAACCGGGACTAGAACCCGGGGTGCCGGTGCCACAGGTAGAGGATTAGCCTAGTGAGTCATGGCACTGGCCTATTTGTTTATTTGAAAGTCAGATTTAAATATAGAGAGAAGGAGAGGCAGAGAGAGAGAGAGTCTTCCATTCACTGGTTCACTCCTCAATTGGCCGCAATGGCCAGAGCTGCACTGATCTGAAGCCAGGAGCCAGGAGCTTTCTCTGGGTCTCCCAAATGGGTGCAGGGGTCCAAGGACTTGGGCCATCTTCTATCGCTTTCCCAGGCCACAGCAGAGAGTTGGATTGGAAGTGGAGCAGCTGAGACTTGAACGGCGTCCATATGGGATGCTGATACTGCAGGCAGCAGCTTTACCCACTCCACCACAGCGCAGGCCTCCCCCAGTAAATCTTTAAAAATAAATAAATAAAACATGAGGGATCTGGTGCTGTGGCATAGCAAGCAAAGCAGCTGCCTGTAGTGCCAGCATCCCATATGGGCACTGGTTTAACTCTCAGCTGCTCTACTTCCAATCTAGCTCCCTGCTAAAGCACCTGAGAAAGCAGTGGAGGATGGCCCAAGTGACTGAGTCCCTGCACCCACATGGGAGACCAGGAAAAAGTGCCTGGCTCCTGGCTTCAGCCTGGCCCAACTCTAGCTGTTGCAGCCATTTGGAGAGTGAACCAGCAGATGGAAGATTTCTCTCTCTGTCTCTCCCTCTCACTGTCTGTAACTCTACCTCTCAAATAAATAAGTGAAATTAAAAAAAAAAAAGAGAGAGAGAGAGAGAGAAAGAGAGAGAGGGCTCTGTGAACCCCTGAAATTTGCAAGCAAAGAGAGGCTAACATCTGATGTGAGGGCAGACTTGCAGAGGACTGGACCCTTAAACCTGCAGAGTCTGCCACGAGCCCGAGTGAAACCGCAGTGGTTTCACTAGGAGTGGAAGCAGAATATTGTATCCCAACCGAGCATAACATACAGATGCAGATACAGCCACATGCTAACAATCGTTAAATACAGGGGATAAGTAAATGTGTCTACTGTAACATCCTCTCTGCTTTTCTGTATGTTCGAAATTCTCTTAATTAAATTAAAAAAACCCTCCAGACTGAAAACAAAATTTTGTCGGTGTTACTTATGAAAAGATGTTGGCCAGCACCGCGGCTCACTAGGCTAATCCGCCGCCTTGCAGCGCCGGCACACAGGTTCTAGTCCCGGTCGGGGCACCGGATTCTGTCCCGGTTGCCCCTCTTCCAGGCCAGCTCTCTGCTGTGGCCAGGGAGTGCAGTGGAGGATGGCCCAAGTGCTTGGGTCCTGCACCCGCATGGGAGACCAGGATAAGTACCTGGCTCCTGGCTTCAGATCAGCGTGGTGCGGCCAGCTGCAGCGCACCAGCCGCGGCGGCCATTGGAGGGTGAACCAACGGCAAAGGAAGACCTTTCTCTCTCTGTCTCTCTCTCTCATTGGCCACCCTGCCTGTCAAAAAAAAAAAAAAAAAAAAAAAAAAAGATGTCTGAGAAATGTTGGAGACACAGATAATAACTCAGCAAGCAAAAATACTCATGGCTATGAGAATGTATCTATATGCCTACAGGCAAAGGGAAGAATACTCCGTGGGGGTTGCCCAGGGCACTTGGAGGCCCAGGAAAGTCCCTGGCTCCACCCAGGAAAATAAATTACCTGACTGGGAAAACCCGTTGGACTGTCCAAAAATGAAACTCAGCCGAACTCAACTACCGCTTTTCAAACTGCTGTCCTGAGCTACAGACAGTCTCTCACCGCCCCGCCCACTGCTCCCTGGCCTTGCACCCACTTCATCTGTCTTTCCTCGCTCCACCTGCCTCTGGTGAATTCTTCCGCTACCTGCAACACAGGTCCCTATCGATGGCTTCCCACAGGGTGGTGACCATGCCACCCTGCCCTCTTTCACTGTCTGAACCATGGACCCCTGGCCGACGGCGTGCCCGCTTGGAGGCTGTACTTGGCCAGGCCCAGCCTGCTCCAGTCCAGGGCACGCCCTGGGGGTGAGGGCTTCTGGTGGCTTTCGGTCCTCTAGCAGGTGGCCATTGCTGTGCTTCCTGGCAGGGCCACTCCCCAGTGCCATCTGAAGGCTAGAGGGGAAGAGATGGAGCCGCCTTGCCCGTGGGAAGAAAGACCCTACCCTTTCCCTGGGAACCACAGGTGGTACTGATCCCTGAAGCTAAGCATTGTGGACTCCTGCCTCCCCGGCGGGCCCAAAGCCGGATTTCGCTTTGCCACATCACTTGTGCCCCGGGAGCAGCAGTCCCCTACTCTCTGACTCACTTCCTCTTGGCTTTGGACTTGGATCCCAGCTCTTCCCGTTCTGGACGTCACCAGACCAGCTGACTTCCCACAGCTTCCGAGCAGTGAGTCCTGCTCCCTACCCCAACCGTCTTGACCAGCACTGTTGGCTTTTTTCTTCTTCTTTTTTCCCCCAAGAGTGTTGTGTTTACTTGAGAGGCAGAGTTATAGGAGGTAGGAGGACAGAGAGATCTTCCACACACTGGTTCACTCCCTAGATGGTCACAACAGCCAAGACTGGGCCAGGCCGAAGCCAGGAGCCAGGAGCTTCATCCAGGTCTTCCACATGGGTGCAGGGACCCAATCACTTGGGCCATCTTCCACTGCGTTCCCAGGTGCATTAGCAGGGAGCTGGGTTGTAAGTGGAGCAGCTGGGACTTGAACAAGTGCCTGTAGGAGTTGCTGGAGTCGCAGGTGGCAGCGACTTAACCCACGAAACCACAACACTGACACCAGTGACCCCTTCTTTATCCTCACCCAAAACCGCCCTTCTGGCACCAAGCCAGCAGCTCCACTGCCTCATCAGGGTCCATGCGCCCCTTCCTGAACCGGGTCAGGTACTGCTTTCCAGAGTCAACACCCAGCTCCTCCCATTCCCCTGACATTCGCCAAGTGGCAAATGGGGAAGTGGGGACCACCACAGCTGTGTCCCTTTTCCCAGGTCAGAGCTATCCCAGCAGAGACCCAACTTGGCTCTTTTAGCCAGGACCCTTCTTCTGACAAGACAAAAGATTTCCAGGGCCTCACTTCAGCCTTTGATTTGACCTAGCAGGAGAGCTATTGTCTTCACCACATGCTGCAGGCAGGAGGGAAAGGCCTCTAGCCCAGCAGTGGGCTGATAAGGGCCTCGCCTGCAACCCCCAGGACACACAGCCAGGCAGGCACGCAGTACCAGGTGCTGACCTCCATGGAGGTATCAGGCAGAGATTCCAGTGGGGAAGGCTGAAATTACGTGTTCTCGGGCTTATTTGGAAAAAAAAAAAAAGAAAGTCTTCATAAAACCCATCAATTACAGCAAACCACGGGGGGTTACCCAGGGGCCAAGTGAAAACCCCACCCGATTTTGCACTGGACTGGCTGAGGCCGTGAGAAAATAGACCAAGTTAGATGTGAAAGTCAGGAGGGCCTTGTCATCCTGGCTGTCCATTTCATCACCTATGCCTACGAAAAAAAAAATATCTTCAAAAATTAGATCAAGGGCACAGCCTTCGAGGTCTGTAAGAATCAGGAGATCAGGAGAACTGAAAGGGAGGAACGGGAGAGAGAGGGACAGGCGATGGGCCCAGTGCTGGTGGTGCCTTTGCTGGTTCCCTGTCCACACAGGGCAATCACTGGCTCCCGGACCAGTGCCCACCAGGGCACCTTCCACTGTCACCAACTGGGATACCGAGGCAGTGCTGCCAGACTGGACCCTGCCCAGTTGGTGAGTAGCAGGGACACGGGCAGGGGGACTGCCCTGCTCTCCTCTGTGCAACAGGGTCACGCCATAACCAAGGACCCCAACAGTAAGGTTATCCAGGAGAACAGCGACTTCCCCAGAATCTATCCCCTGACTACAAAGAACCCAACCAAGCAGAGGGGGCTGCTCCTCCCTCTCGACTGACAAGGCCCAGGGGCTAGGCTGGCTCCTGTGTTTCCCACCTCCATAGCTGAGCCTTGGATCACCTTGGATGTGGTAGGTAACAAAATACAATTCATAGTGGACACAGGGGCCACGTTCTCTGCCCTTACTACTGTCTCCAGACCCGCCCTTTGATCCTTCGTCTTCCTCACTGGCAGAGATGATCAGCCCAAGCCCGGCCACTTCGCCTCCCCCTTAGCGTGCACCGTAGGAGAGAATATCTTTACCCCTACCTTCTTGTGCTGCCAAACTGCCTGCCTCTTTACTCGTAAGGGATGTCATGACACAACCCCTTGTCTGGACCTCCCTGCCGTTTATTGGCATTATTGGCCCCTAATGCCCAGGTCCCATCCAGGTTTAGCCCCCTGTCCTCCAACAGGTCCCTCCAGAAGGATGGGACAGCTCCACCCCACAAAGCAATCATTGTCCACAGATCCCATTTATTACACAGAAAATCCCAGTACCACCTAAAGCAGGAGACTTGAAGAGGCCTATAGCCCCTAATTGATAATTCCATGGCTGCTGGATTACTGCATCCTGGCAACACACCCATTTTAACAGTGAAGATATCAGACGGCACCTACCAGGTGGTGCAAGACCTGAGAGCCATCAGCAGGCAGAAATCCTCATATACTCTACTATCCTACTCCATACGCCCTCCTGGGACAGATCCCCTGTGTCACTTGCTGGTTTACTGTGTTAGATCTCAAGGTTGCTTTCTTCTATATTCCAGGGCACCCTGATTCCCAGTTCCCATCTGCCTTCAATGGCAGGACCTTTTCATCCCCAATCACACAGCAACTGACCCAGCTGATCCTCCCCCAGGGGTCCAGGATAGCCCACACTTCTTTAGCAAACCCTAGCTAAAGATCTGTCCACCCACCACCTCACCTAGGGTGCTGCATTCTTGCAATGTGTTCATAACTTGCCCAGATGAAGGAATCTCAAACTCAAATACTACTAGGATACTACAAAAAATTGGCTTCTGGTAGCTACAGTCTCCTTCTAAGACCCAGATCTTCTCCCAGAGGGCCCAGCTCCTGGGGCTGATTCTTACTCCTGGAACAAAAAGTCTCTCAGAAGTCAGCAAAGGGCTTATTTCAAAGATGAGAGCCCCCACAGTGAGACAGCAGCCATGCTCCTTCCTGGCCAAACTTTTGCCAAACTTGGATACCCCAGTGTGGGCTTATAGCCTAACCCCTCTTTGAGGCTTCCTGGGGACCTGGAGAAGCTCCCTTGGAATGGAGCCCAGTAACAGAAGCAGCCATCAAAGGCCTCAAACAGGCTCTTCTACGTTAGCCTTGTCAGTCACAGGAAGCCTTTTTTTTATTTTTTATTTTTTTGACAGGCAGAGTGGACAGTGAGAGAGAGAGAGACAGAGAAAAAGGTCTTCCTTTGCTGTTGGTTCACCCTCCAATGGCTGCCCCGGCCGGCGCGCTATGGCTGGCGCACCACGCTGATCCGAAGGCAGGAGCCAGGTGCTTTTCCTGGTCTCCCATGGGGTGCAGGGCCCAAGCACCTGGGCCATCCTCCACTGCACTCCCTGGCCACAGCAGAGAGCTGGCCTGGAAGAGGGGCAACTGGGACAGAATCTGGCGCCCCGACTGGGACTAGAACCCGGTGTGCCGGCGCCACAGGAGGAGGATTAGTCTAGTGAGCTGCGGCGCTGGCCTCCACCTGGCATCTTGAAGTCCAAAGCTTTCTGCTGGATCTCAAATAGAATTAACAAACACCAGATCTTTCTCTCACAAACTCCTGAGCTGAGCATTATGCCTTGCCAAGCCCTCAACCCTCCCACCTTCCTTCCAGACTCAAACCCAGAAACCTCATTCCTACACTTTAAAAAAATATATTTATTTGAAAGGTAGAGTTAGAGAGAGAGAGAGAGTCTTCCATCCGCTGGTTCACTCCCCAGGTAGCTACAATGGCCGGAGCTGGGCTGATCTGAAGCCAGGAGCCAGGAGCTTCTTCCAGGTCCCCCATGTGGGTGCAGGGGCCCAAGGACTTGGGCCATCTTCCACTGCTTTCCCAGGCCATTGTAGAGAGCTGGATCGGAAGTGGAATAGCCGAGACTCAAACCAGTGCCCATATGGGATGCCGGCACTGCAGGTGGCGGCTTTACCCACTACACCACAGCATCGGCGCCTCCAACGCTCTTGCCTAGAAACCCTGGACTTACCCAGGTCACGTAAGCCAGATCGATCTCCAAGATACAACCCTCGCCAGCCCTGAGGCTGTTGTGCTCACAGACAACTACCTGTATGGCAGAGTTCGGCCGTCAGGACGTGCTACCTTCAGCCTTACCGACATCATTGAATCACAGTCACTTCCGGGAGGCACCACTTCAGCGGAAAAGGCTGAGCTCATTGCCCTCATGTGAGCGCTGCAATTAGGGACAGGCCCAGGAGTTAATGCCGGTACTGACCGGCTTATGCCTTCAGTGCGGTGCATGCTCACGCTGCTGCCACCTGGGGGCGCAGCGTCTCCAGACCACTCCCAAACTCTCCCCTCAAACACACCCCAGAAATTCTGGCCCTGCGGTAGGCTCCCCTGCTCCCAGGTCACTGTTGGCCACTGCAAAACTCATGAGAGAGATGACAACAAGATCTGCCCTGCAAACAAGGCTGGCAACCAAGCCAGGACAGCCTCCATACTGCCCCTTTGAACTGCTTTGATTCCCAACTCGACACCTTCTCTCCTCCATACACCCAGCAAGAAGCCCAAACAGGCCTTTGAGAGAGACTCCACCCACACTCCGGGGGGGCTGGGTAAGGGAACCTGTGACAACCGTCTACTCCCAGGAACCACACAACAGAAATTCCTAAGCAGCCTCCACCAAGCTGCTCACCTGGGGGCTGAAACCCAGGTGACTTGTTTTTATCAGCAAGAGCAGAACCCAAACCCTTGGAGCTCTCTCCCAGGCAAGCCCCATGTGCTGTCACATAAAACCAGAGGGAACCCAGAAACCTCCCCTCTTCTGCAACTTATCCAAAGACAGGGGACCCTGCCCAGCGAAGCCTGCTGGGTGGACTTCACATAAACGCCTCTCTACAGCAGCTTAAATATCTTCTGGTCTTTGTGGACGCCTTCACCAGATGCTGGAGGCAGTCCCTATGAGGTCCAAAAAGGCCTCTGAGGTTCTGGCAGCCCTCCTTGACCACATCCTGCCACGCTTTGGGTCCCCTTAACGCCCCACAGACAATGGCCCGGCCTTCGTCTCGCAGAGAACACAACAGGTGAGCAGAGCCCTCCAAGTCGATCACCATCTACGTGAGCCTGGTGCCCCCATCTTCAGGGAAGGTAGAAAGGCCCACTAGACCCTGAAGTCTCCTCGGCGAGTTAACGCAAGAGGGGCCGGCGCTGTGGCACAGGAAGTTGAGCCTCTGCCTGCGGTGCCGGCTTCCCATGTGGGCACTGGTTTGTGCCCCGTGATCCAGCTCCCTGCTGTGGCCTGGGGAAGCAGTGGAAGACGGCCCAAGTGCTTGCGCCCCTGTACCCGCGTGGGAGACCTGGAAAAAGCTCCTGGTTCCTGGCTTCCTCCAGCCTTTTGGGGAGTAATCCAGCAGATGGAAGACCCTGCCCTCTCTGTCTCTCCCTCTCTCTGTAACTCTGCTCTCACATAAATGGCCCACTTTTCTCCCCAGGCACTCCGAGCTCCCCAGTTACTGACACACAGCTCAGTCTGTGGAAGATTGTTTACCGGAGACCCTGGAAAACTCTTCCTGGCACAGAATGTCCAGTCCCTAGGGGATCTATCGAGGCCATCAACAGCTATCAAGACCAACATAGCCCAAGGCCCAATCCCCTGCCTCCCCAGGCCACACACACCCCCAGCTGGTGCCTAGGCACTTGGGTACACCTGTGTTCAAGTACAAGTACAAGACAAGAGGCCACTAGGACCTGTCCGGGCCAGACCCCATTGAGTCCTTCTGACAACACCAACAGCAGTAATGCTCCAAGGCTTCTCCCCATGGAGCCATACGTCTCGAATCAAGACCACCCCTCCCACTGAGGGAGCCCATCTGTAGGTTACGGTTGTGAACTTGGCTGGCAGTTCAGGTGAGACTTGGGCAGTGCTCATCCTAATGCCCAAAATTCTAGAATTTTGCAGCTTGTGTTCAGCAGTAGAAAATGACCCAAGTCCTTGGGCCCCTGCACCCACGTGGGAGATGTGGAAGAATCATCAGGCTCCTGGCTTCGGATCAGGCTTTGTCTTCATAACACTTTTCACTACTTATTGTGTGCTTGGCTACTTTCTGGCTACTCCCTCCATTGAATAAAGGTTCAGCGCAGACTTGGGGACTTTGTGTTGGAAGCTGCCCCTATCCTCAGGCTTTGAAAGATGTCTGGAATAAGGTAGGCACAAAATAAATATGTGTTGACTGCACCAAAAATAAATAATTTGACTGTTTACATTTTTAAAATTTGAGAGACAGAGCTCCCATCCATTGCTTTCCTCCTTAAGTGCCCACAGCAGCATGGCCTGGCCCAGAGCCAAAGCCAGGAGGCGGGAACTGAATCCAGGTCTCCCAAGGGGTGGCAGGAACCCAGTGGCTTGAGCTGTCACCTGCTGCCTCCCGAGGTCTGTGCTAGGAGGAAGTGGGACAGGAGCCGAGGCCAGCAATGGAACCCAGACACTCTGGTGTGTGATGTGGGCATCTTCACTGCTGGGCTAGACACCTGCTCCCACGATTATTTACACTTTTAGATTAAAAACAACAATTGGTTTGTTTTTTCAACCACTGATACTGTAAACTTGAAAACATCAGGACTGTCCAGGGCCGTTGTTGGCTGGACCTCGGAGGCTGTTAGCCAGAAGACTACACTGCCACAAGCGCTCCTGACACATCCGCCTCAGGGCACAGAACCAGACCAGCTGCTTCCAGCTGCATCAGCCTAAACCAGCACCCAGCAAGTCTCTTTTTCCTTGGTTGAATCCGCATTCAAGGCTCACGTGCTGAGATCAGCGCCTCCCCTTGGGCTCACCCCGCCTGGGGCCCGTCCAGCTCAGCATGGCTCTGGGCCCTTTGTCACAGGCAGCTTTCACCCACTTTCACTGATGATGGGAATTCAAACTGGTGGGCAGAGCTGGGAGGGGAGGATGGTGAACGAAGACAACCCTTTCTGGGGACTAATGAGAGCACAAACAAATCTTGGTTCATGGCCAAAAGGAACCTTGGGCAATCAGGACACACTGAGCAGATTTGACTGTTATTTCTTTTCTTTTCTTTTTTTTTTTAAGATTTATTTATTTGTAAGTCAGAGTTACAGAGAGAGAGAGAGAGAGATCTTCCATCCGATGGTTCACTCCCAAACTGGCCGCAATGGCCAGAGCTGTGTAGACCTGAAGCCAGGAGCCTCCTCCAGGTCTCCCACAAGGGTACAGGGGCCCAAGGACTTGGACCATCTTCTGCTGCTTTCCCAGGCCAGTGCAGAGAGCTGGATTGGACAAGGTGCAGTCGGGACACGAACCAGTGTCCACATGGGATGCCGGTGCCACAGGTGGAGGCTTAGCCAACTAGGCCACAGTGCTGGCCCCATTTTAAAGATTTTTTTTTAATTAATTAATTGAAAAGCAGAGTGACAGAGACAGAGGGAGAGAGAAACACACACACAGAGCCCTTCCCTCTGCTGGTTCACTCCCCAAATGGTCTCAACAGCCAGGGCTGGGCCAGGCTCAAGTCAGGAGCCTGAAACTCCATCCAGGTCTCCCACATGGGTGACAGGGGCTCAAGGGCTTTGGCCATCTCCTGCTGCCTTCCCAGGCATATCACCAGGGAGCTGGGTTGGAAATGGAGCAGCCAGGACAGGAACTGGCACTCTGATAGGGGAGCCGCAGGCGGTGGCTTCATCCACTGCACCACAACACCAGCCCCAGAGCACATTCTTATATGTTGAGGCTGATGAGTGAATGTTCTTCCCTCACCCACGCAAAAATCCCCGCTGGCTGTGGGGGAAAATAACTGGCTCCGTGCAGCACAGCAGAAAGAGGGCTGTGCTGAAAGCCAGACCACCTGCTGCCGACTCCAGGTAAGCAGCCACCTCCCAAAGCCAAATTCCCCTGCAGAGAGGCCACGAGCACCTGCCCACTCGCACACAAGGGAGACAACATGAACCTGCCCTGGGATCGGCTCCGTGTAAACAACCATAAGGCAATTAAACACAGTTTGATGAATACGACTCTAACTGTCACTTCCGATCTTCTCAGAATTTTAAGATTTATGTCACTTATTTGAGAGGCAGAGAGAGAGAGAGAAAGAGCGAGAGAGAGAGAGATTTATTCTCCACTGATTTATTCTCCAAATGCCTGCCACTGCCAAGGCTAAAATAGGAGCTGGAAACTCAATCCAGGTCTCCTTTGAAAAATTTTTTTTATTTTTTTTTAAAGGCAGAGGACAGTGAGAGAGAGACAAAGAGAAAGGTCTTCCTTTTTCTGTTGGTTTACCCCCCGATGGCCGCTGCGGCCAGCGTGCTGTGACCGGCGCACTGTGGCCAGTGTACCTCGCTGATCTGAAGGCAGGAGCCAGGTGCTTATCCTGGTCTCCCATGAGGGTGCAGGGCCCAAGCACCTGGGCCATCCTCCACTGCCTTCCCGGGCCACAGCAGAGAGCTGGACTGGAAGAGGAGCAACTGGGACAGAATCCGGTGCCCCGACTGGGACTAGAACCCGGTGTGCCAGCCCCGCAGGCGGAGGATTAGCCTAGTGAGCAGCAGCGCTGGCCTTAATTTTTATTTTATTTATTTGAAAGACAGAGATAGACAGAGATTTACATCTGCTGGCTCACTTCCCAAATGCCGACACTCGCTGGGGCTGGACGAGGCTGAGGCTCAGAGGAACTCAATCCAGGTCTCCCATGTGGGTGGCAGGAATCCAACAACGTGAGCCACTGCCGCCTTCCAGAGCGGGCATTAGCAGGAAGCTGAATCAGGAGTGGAGCTGAGACTCACCCAGGCGCTCCCATGTGGGATGTGGGAGTCCCAAGCGGTGTCTTACCTGCTAGGCCAAACATCACTATACTTTCAGTCTTCTTGACTTACTTAGAAAAAATTCACAGATTTTTACCAAAAACCAACAGCCTTTTGAAATACCAGAAAACCACACACTGTATTGAATGAGGTACCAGGGCATGAAACAAGCCAAAAGCTTTCAACAGCCGGGCACCTGTCAGCAGTCTCACGTTCCACACGGCCTGCATCTCCCTGCTCCCCGGTGCCTAGCAGCCAGCTCTTGCTTCCTGAAGAATTTAGGATTTCCCATCCATTTGTGACTTTCTCCTTCCTTGCCACTCAGCTTCTAGGCACTGAGGACCTGCTCTGATTCCACGTTGCTGGGTCTAGGATCAGGGCCTGTTTCCCTAAACAAACCCAAAGTCTTCATCATTGCCCTCCAGCCTTCTAGATCATTCTACAGCCATAGATGTTCCCATGTTCCTCTTCCTCCATTTCCCAGATATTTCACCTCACGGGACTGCAGCCTCCCTGCCCCACCCTCTTTGATGGCACTGACTCTCATCACAACTATCAAACCAGCTGCACATTAAAATCATTTGGGGGCAGGGACTATAAAAAATACCAAATGCCTGGGTACACCGCTAGACCAACTAAGTAGGAAACTATAGGTCTGGCTCTGGAGCTCCAGTCTAAGGGTGTGTGTATGTGTGTGTGTATATTTTAATGGAAGTACATTTTTTAAAAGATTTATTTATTTTTTAAAGACTTTACTTATTTACTTGAGAGGCAGAGTTACAGACAGTGAGAGGGAGAAATAGAGAGAAAGGTCTTCCTTCCATTGGTTCACTCCCCAAATGGCTGCAATGGCCGGAGCTGTGCCGATCTGAAGCCAGGAGCCAGGAGCCTCCTCCTGGTCTTCCATGCTGTGCAGGGGCCCAAGCACTTGGGCCATCTTCCACTGCTTTCCTAGGCCATGCAGGGAGCTGGATCAGAAGAGGAGCAGCCAGGACTCAAACCGGTGCCCATATGGGATGCTGGCACAGCAGGCAGAGGATTAACCTACTGCGCCACGGCGCCGGCCCCAAAGATTGATTTATTTATATGAAAGATACATTTATTTATAGAGTGACAGAGAGAGAGACAGAGAGAGAGAAAAAGAGATCTTCTGTTTGCTGGTTCATTCCCCAAATGCCTGCAATACCCAGATCTGTGCCAAGCCAAACCAGGATCCAGGAGCTTCATCTGGGTTTCCCACATGGGTATCAGGGGCCCAGCACTTGTGTCATCATCCACTACCTTCCCAGAATGCATTAGCAAGAAGCTGGATTGGAAGCAGAGTAGCCAGGTCTCAAAGTAGCATTCTGATAGATGCTTGTGCGTGATGGCGTTTAACCCGCTGGGCCACGAGACTCGCCCTTCAGTCTAGGTACGTTCAAGCTCCATGTGACTCGGGTGTGCAGCTGGGTTGATGGTCAGACCTTCATTCTGCTACAGAAGAGTTTCTTAGCACTCGGGCAGGGCAGTCTCCCGGTGCAGGTCTGACGCAGGCGCAGGCACAGCAACTGTCACTAACACACCCCAGTGGTGGTAACAACGAAAATGCACCCAACGTCTCCAAGTGCCTCTAGCTGAGAATCCCCTCAACTCTTCTCCCTTTGGGTACCCCCAAAGAGTGAACGCATCACGCCACACTCTTCAGTTCTTGAGTGACCAGTTGTCATGGATGGATCAAGGGGTCCCCCAGGACATGGGATGTGCAGGGCCAAATCCAGAAAGGAAAAAAAACAGTTAAAGAAGGTGCTGGTGTTGTGGTGTAGTGGGTTGGACTGCTGCCTGCAGTGCTGACATCCCGTGTGGGTGCCGCTTCAAGTCCTGGCTGCTCTAATTCCCTGCTCCACTTCCCATCCAGCTCTCTGCTGTGGCCTGGGAAAGCAGTGGAAGATGGCTCAAGTGCTTGGGCCCCTGTATCCATGTAGGAGACCTGGAAGAAGCTCCTGGCTTTGGCCTGGCCCAACGCTGGCTGTTATGCCCATCTGAGGAGTGAACCAGTGGATAGAAAATCTCTCTCTGTGTCTCCCTCTCTCTCTGTAAGTCTGCCTTTTAAATAAATAAATACATTTTAAAAGTTAGGAATTGTTGTTAGCCACTTGCTACCATGAAGATGAGAGTGAGAGCTTGGGGGGAGAAGCAGCAACCGTGTAGAAAGCCTGCTGTGTCCATGGAGGAAGAGCAGGGAGGAGGTGCAAACCTTCCTGGCTTCCGCACGGGGCTCCAGGCCAGTGACCCTCAGACTTGAGGGTGCGCTGCCTTCACCTAGTAGGCCAGCCAAAACACATGTTGCTGGGGCCAGCGCTGTGGTGCAGTGAGCTAAGCTGCCACCTGCAACTCTGGTATCGTATATTATAGTGCTGGTTCGAGTCCCAGCTGCTCCACTTCTAATCCAGCTCCCTGCTTATGCACCTGGGAAAGCAGCAGCGGATGGCCCAGATACTTGGGCCTTTACCACCCTTGTGGAAGACCCAGATGGAGTTTTGGCTCCTGGCTTTATCCTGAAGCAGCTCCAGCCATGGCAGCGATTGGGGGCATGAACGAGCAGATGGAAGATCCCTGTCTGTCTGCTTCTCTGCCTTACAAATAAATAAGTAAATCCTTAAATAAGAAATGCAGGGCCAGCGTTGTAGCATAGTGGGTAAGCTGCCACCATCCATATGGGAGTGCCAGTTCGAGTCCTGGCTGCTCTACTTCAATCCAGCTCCCTGCTTATACACCTGGGGAATCAGAGGGAGATGTCCCACCTACGTAGGAGACCCAGATGGACTTCCTGTCTCCTGGCTTTGGCCTGGCCTTTGTTGCCATCTGGGGAGTGAACAAGCAGATGGAATTACTCTCTCTCTCTCTATGACTTCGAAATAAATAAATAAATCTTAAAAAACAATCCAATCCCACCCCCACCCCCCCCAACGCATGGCTGTGTCCTACACTCAGAGTTCCTCGTGCAGTAGACCTGGGGTGTGGCCCACGGATTTTTTTTTTTTTTTTTTACAGGCAGAGTGGACAGTGAGAGAGAGAGAGACAGAGAGAAAGGTCTTCCTTTGCCATTGGTTCACCCTCCAATGGCCACCGTGGCCGGTGCGCTGCAGCCAGCGCACTGTGCTGATCCGAAGGCAGGAGCCAGGTGCTTCTCCTGGTCTCCCATGGGGTGCAGGGCCCAAGCACTTGGGCCATCCTCCACTGCCTTCCCGGGCCACAGCAGAGAGCTGGCCTGGAAGGGGGGCAATCGGGACAGAATCCAGCGCCCTGACTGGGACTAGAACCCGGTGTGCCGGCGCCGTGGCTCAATAGGCTAATCCTCGGCCTTGCGGCGGCCCCGGATTTGCTTTTCTAAGGAGTGCTCAGGTGGTGTAGATGCTGCGGGTGAGGGGCACCCTCTAAACACCCGTGCTCTGGGCCAGAGTTCCAGGGCCTTCAGGGACCCAGCAGGCCCAAGCCTTGCCCCTGGGCTACAGGAGTCTGTATCTTTCTAATAAATCCTTCCTTTTCCATCCCAAACAGCTTAACTGAGATCTAATCCACATACCGTACCATTTACCCACTGCAAGTGCACCGTCCAGTGGTTTCAGTATATTCGCAGACACAACCACGGGCAAGTTCAGGACATCTTCATCGCCACGCTGTGCCCTCTCGCTGTCACTCTTCCCCCCGCCCTCCTCTCCCCCACCCAGTCACGAACAACCATGAACCTACTTGCTGTCTGCACAGATCTCCCTGTTAGACACACATCAGGTGGACGGACTCATACAGGAAGTTATCTTTTCTGATGTGATTCTTTGAGTGGGCCTCGGCACGGTGGTTAAAATGCTGCTTAGCACACTCTCATCTCTTATCATAGTGCTGCATTCCAGCCCTGGCTCTGCTCCCAGTTCCAGCTTCCTGCTGCTCTGAGCATCCTGGGGGGGCGGGGGGCAGCAGTGATGGCGCGGGCATTTGGTCCCTGCCCTCCCCGTGGGAGACCTGATGGAGTTCTGACTCCAGGTTCAGCCTGGCCCAGCTCCAGCTGTTGTGGGCATCTGGGGGGTGACCCAGGAGATGGAAGATATCTATTTCTTGCTCTTTCTCTGCTTTCCAAATAAAATAAGTACATACATTTTAAAAATAATCAACCACACTATTAAAAAAAAAAAAAGATTCATCCGCCTTGTAGCATGAATTCATTCTTCCTTCCTATTTAGATCCTTTGCCCAGTTTTAATAGGGTTATCTTTTTATTATTTTTATTAGAGTTTTATGTATTCTAGATACAAATCCCTTATCAGAGATATGATTTGGAAGCATGTTCTCCCATTCTGTACACTCTTTTTTCACTTTCTTTTTACAATATTTATTTATTTGCTTGAAAGACACAGAGGTCTGCTTCATTCTCCCAGATGGCTGCAATGGTAGGGCTGGGCCAGGCCAAAACCAGACGCCAGGAACTCCTTCTGGGTCTCTTCTACGGGTGGCAGGAATCCAAGAACTTGAGCCATCACCTGCTGACTTGCAAGGTGCACATTAGCAGGAAGCCGGATTGGACGCAGAGGAGCTGGGACTTGAACCCAGCCACCCAGATACAGGATGCAAATGTTCCAAGTCACGTCCTAACCACCATACCAAACGCCCTCTCAAAAAGCCCCATGAGCCTCTTTTTATTCTACTTGTCCTGAAAGAGTGCTTTTTAAGCTTTCTACCAAATAAATGTTTATAAAGGCAGAATAGAGAAAAATGTTCAGCTTATGATTCTGTGAAAGAATTTTGAAGGGCTATGTTTTATCTTAAAAATCACACAAACTTTATCTTCAAGATAATCACATTTCTTTTAATACTAAGATTTCCTTTTTTCTAAAACATGTGGCTTTTAACCACATGATCAAGCAATTCCACTTTTGAATATAAAGGAGTATTTCAAAACAGCCATGGAAAAATAGAATTAAAAGACAAGTTTGTTTTGGTATAACAAAAATTTGAAATCATGCAAGTTTTCTCCTTTTTTTTTTGACAGGCAGAGTGGACAGTGAGAGAGAGAGAGACAGAGAGAAAGGTCTTCCTTTTGCCGTTGGTTCACTCTCCAATGGCTGCCGCGGCCGGCACGCTGCGGCTGGCGCACCGCGCTGATCCAATGGCAGAAGCCAGGTGCTTCTCCTGGTCTCCCATGGGGTGCAGGGCCCAAGCACTTGGGCCATCCTCCTCTGCACTCCCAGGCCACAGCAGAGAGCTGGCCTGGAAGAGGGGCAACCGGGACAGAATCCGGCACCCCAACCGGGACTAGAACCCGGTGTGCCGGCGCCGCAAGGCGGAGGATTAGCCTAGTGAGCCGCGGCGCCGGCCGCAAGTTTTCTCCTAATACACATCTCCATGAAGTTTTTGAAGAACTCTTAAATATCCAAAAGACCTGAAAACAGGATTTTTAAAAAAGATTTATTTTATTTATTTGAAAGGCAGAGTTATAGATAAAGAAAGGACAGAGAGAGAGAGAGACAGAGAGAGAGAGAGAGAGAGAGGTATTCCATCCACTGGTTCACTCCCGAAATGGTCGCAACAGGTGGGGCTGGACCAGGCCAAAGCCAGGAGCCTGAAGTTCCATCCAGGTCTCCCACATGGATCCAGGGGCCCAAGCACTTGGACATCTTCTGGTGCTCTCTCAGGCACAGTAGCAGGGAACTGAATCGGAAGTAGAGAAGCCACCCATGTGGGATGCCAGCACGGCAGGTGGTAGCTTAACCTGCTATGCCACAGTACAGCCCCCAAAACAGGATCTTAAAGAGGTATTCACACACCCACGTTCATAGCAACACTTCATAACAGTGCAGATGCAGGGGCAGCCCAAGCATCAGTTAGCAGACAAACACCACCCATCACGTGACAACATGGACATGAACCTGGAAGACATTATGCTAAATGAAATAAGCCAGTCCCCAGAAGACAAATACCGCATGACTGCACTTCCATGAGCTATCTAGAGGATTCCAGTTCACAAACACAGAAAGCAGAGTGGTGGCTGTGGAGGGCCGAAGCGGGCGGGTGGAAATGGAGAGCTCTTAGGGGCTGGCGGCACCGCACTATGAATCTACTGAACACCACAGTCAGGATGCTTAGAAATGGGGAAGAGGAGGGCCAGCATCGTGGTGTAGTGGGTTAAACCACCATTTGCAGCGTCAGCATCCCATATGGGTGCTGGTTCGAATCCCAACTGCTCCACTTCTGATCTAGCTCCCAGCTAATGGGCTGGGAAAAGCAGTAGAAGACAGCCCAAGTGCTTGGGTCCCTGCCACCCACATGGGAGGTCCAGATGAAGCTCCTGGCTCTGGTCTGGCCCAGTTCCAGCTGTTGTGGCCATCTGGGGAGTGAACCAGGTGATGGAAGATCTCTCTCTCTCTCTCTATCTTTCCCACTGTCTCCATAACTCTTTCAAATAAAAATAATCTTAAAAAAAAAAAAGAAGAAAGAAATGGGAAAGATGGTAGGTTTTATGGCATGCATTTTTTTTTTCCACAGTAAAAAGTAATTTAGAATTTTTTTAAAAAGTGTAAAACAGCCTTTTTATTTGGTCAAAGATGCAGTTGGCATGTGGGTTCAGCTAAGCATACCCCACCTCCTTGGCTGATTTATGGACATGCTCGCATGGCCCCTGTTTAATTACCCGCAGTGACTGGTGTGCTCAGAGGATCAGCCTGGTCCACAGGCCAGCAATAACGGGAAGCCGAGATGGGGAGGGATGCCCTGACTCTCAGTGTGTTCCTGCGCAGGCCTGTGGGGCTTTCCGGGTCACTGCCTGTGGTTCCCAGGATTAGGATGAATTTGAACAGCTCCCTCCACCAAGAGCAGGCCCAGGTAGCCATGAACAAACTTCCAGAGCTGCTTCCAGGCAATTCTGCTCATGGCGTCACAGTCTGTGAATTCAAAATAAATAGAAAGCACACTTGTACTATTTGATGTTATTTATTTTCTCTAGATCAGCTTCTTTCCACTGAAGGATTGATAACGTGCCTGTTACAGTCACCTCCGTTTTCTCATTTTTAGAAGGAGGTCTTATGGGGGCTATGAATGAACTGTTAAGGAAACACAAATTGTGGGGAGCAACTCAGACTATACTGTTACTGGAATTAAGACTTATTCTATGCATCTGCTCTCCCACTGTGGGGAGCAACTCGGACTATATTGTTACTGGAATTAAGACTTATTCTATGCATCTGCTCTCCCACAATATGGCGCTGGGAGAGGAGAAAACAGCTTCTACGCAGCTGCCTCCAGTTCAACCAATAAACTGTAGGACCTACTCCTGATTGGAGGAGAGCAGCGTACTCGGCGTGTGGGCAGCCGAGTTAGGATTGGCGGAGGAGGACTATAAAGGAGGAGAGAAACGGCATGCACCAGGAACATCTAAGGGGAACATCTGAGGGAACACCTGTGCAGCCCCCCAGAGAGCCGGCCGGCGGTGTGCCGCTCCCCTGCGGAAGTGGGGAATGTGGCCAGGGGGAACTGCCCTTCCACGGAGGTGGAAGGGATAGTAGCCAACCCGGGAAGAACCAGCAGCAAACCCGGGAAGGGCCGAGCAGACGAAACAACAGCCCAGGGTCCTGTGTCGTTCCTCCACGAAGACGGGGAGCGACATAATGGTGCCGTGACTCGGATAGGAAACCTAGCTCGGATAGGAAACTTAGGAGGGAAGAAATGACTCGGATTAGGAAACCTAGGACGGATATGAAACTTAGGAGGGAAGAAACGGGAAGAACTGGGAAATTACCGGAGAGAGAGACTAGCAAACAGCCTAGGGAAAAGCCGGACGAAAAGGGTGCCGGAAGAAGCTATTGAAAGCCTAGGCATAGACTCAGATACGGACTACGGGGGGAAGCTGGGAGAAATCTCTAAGGTTGAAAGCGAAAGTGAAAGCTAGAACAAATAGACTCAGATACGGACTACGGGGGGAAGCTGGGAGAAATCTCTTAGGTCGAAAGCGAAAGTGAAAAGCTAGAACAAACAGACTCGGATGCGGACTGTGGGGAGAGGCCAGGAGAAATGAGGGAGGAGTATTGTTGGAGGAAAGCTTGGGGAAACATACCGGGTAGAGAAAAATGTTAGGGAAATTGAAGCCGCGGGGGGCAGGCCGAGGCGGATACGAAAGCCACTTTGGGATTCTCAAGTTAGCCCGGGAATGGGGGGCGAAAAGTTGAAACCAGAAGCTGAAACGTAAGCCAGATTGGGATCCGTCTGATTAGCCCGGGGAGCAAAGGACGGGAAGCCAAATCGTGGGGCGGAGACGTATGCTGGGTTGAATTCGCCAGGCTAGCCCGGGGAACTTAGATTGAATGCTAGTGGCGGACACGTAAGCTACGCTGTGTTACTCGCGGAAGCCGCCGCGTGCAGAGAGAGCACGGGGCGTGAATAGATAGGGAACGGGGCTGGCGCGAGGCCGTGGTGCAGACGCGAGGGGCGTGGAGACCGCGGAGCGCACGAGGCCAGGCCGCGCAGAGCCGAGCCGCGCAGATGAGAGAGGCTGAAGCGGCTCAGAGCCGGCGAGGCGCTGAGAAGCAGCCTCGGGGCGGGGCGAGGCGCCGGGAAGCTGCGCGGAGCCGTGAAGCTGCTGGCAGGGCGAGGCGCCGGGAAGCTGCGGGGATAAGAGAAACAGAAGCTTAGAAGTAAGATGAGAGAAATAGGAATGCTGGAAGATAGAAGTAAAATGGGAGAAATAGGAATGCCCGGAGATAGAGAAATAGAGAAATAGAGAGGCCTCCCTACAACATGGCAATGAGAAAGCTTGGATTCGGTCTGCCTGATTAAGTGAGGCGATGAGCACCTGGGCGGCTAGCAGCTTATGCGCCGCAGGTCACCGAAGACAGGCACGAATTAACATCAGTAAGGCTTCCCCACAATGCAACAATTAGGAGGCTTGGATTCGGTCTGCCTGATTTAAGGCGGTAAGCACCAGCAAGCAGCTCGACCAAAGCATGAGCTGCAGGTCACCGAAGATAGGCACAAACCAACACTAATAAGTCTCCCCCACAATACGGCAATGAGAAGGCTTGGATTCGGTTTGCCTGATAGGTTTTGTAAGCCCCTGCGGGCAGAGCAGAGCATGCGCTGCAGGGCACCGAACACAGGCACGCATCAGCGCCTAAAAACCTCCTCACAATGGCGAGAGGACCCGGATTCGGTTTTCCTGATTGATAGGACTTGTAAGAGCCTGTGGCAACTCTAGCAAGTAGAGCAGAGTGTGTGCCGCGGGACACCGAAGACAGGCGCGTATCAACGCCAAAAAATAAAAAGAAAGGGGGATCTGTGGGGAGCAACTCGGACTATACTGTTACTGGAATTAAGACTTATTCTATGCATCTGCTCTCCCACTGTGGGGAGCAACTCGGACTATATTGTTACTGGAATTAAGACTTATTCTATGCATCTGCTCTCCCACAATATGGCGCTGGGAGAGGAGAAAACAGCTTCTACGCAGCTGCCTCCAGTTCAACCAATAAACTGTAGGACCTACTCCTGATTGGAGGAGAGCAGCGTACTCGGCGTGTGGGCAGCCGAGTTAGGATTGGCGGAGGAGGACTATAAAGGAGGAGAGAAACGGCATGCACCAGGAACATCTATGGGGAACATCTAGCTGAAGGAACACCTGTGCAGCCCCCGAGAGAACCGGCCGGCGGTGTGCCTCTCCCCTGCGGAAGTGGGGAATGTGGCCAGGGGGAACTGCCCTTCCACGGAGGTGGAAGGGATAGTAGCCAACCCGGGAAGAACCAGCAGCAAACCCGGGAAGGGCCGAGCAGACAAAAGAACAGCGCAGGGTCCTGTGTCGTTCCTCCACGAAGAGGGGGAGCGACATAATGGTGCCGTGACTCGGATGTGAAGCCTAGGCAGGGTTTAGTGTTGCTCCTCCATGAAGAGGGGGAGCGACATAATGGTGCCGTGACTCGGATATGAAGCCTAGGCAGGGCTTAGTGTCGTTCCTCCACGAAGAGGGGGAGCGACAACAAATGACTGATAAATGTAAGATGATGTTAAGCCTCATCAGTAGTCAATGAAATGCAAATCAAAAGAGCAGTAACACTGCATGTCTCAGCTACCATATTGGAAGAGATTTACCTATGGAGAAAGATTTTTTTTTAAAGATGTATCTCTTTTATTTGAAATGGAGTTACAGTAAGAGAGGGAGAGACTGAAAGAGATCTTCCATCCACTGGTTCACCTCCCAAGTGGCTACAATGACTGGGGCTGGGCCAGGAGCCTGAAATTCCATTCGCATTTCCCACATGGGTGCAGAGGCCCAAGGACTTGGCCCAGCTTCTGCTACCTTCCCAGGTGCATCAGCAAGGAGCTGGATTGGAAGTGAAGCAGCTGAGACTTGAATTGGTGCCCATATGGGATGCCGGCATTGCAGGCAGTGGCCCAACCCACTGTGCTGCAATGTCAGCTCCTGGAGAAAGATTTATCTATGTTCTCAAGCTTGCAGCAAAAGGCTGTAGTTCTAAATGGTGTTCTAGCAATATATACCAACATTCTGAATGTCTGTAACCTCTGTCCCATGAAGTACATTCCTAGGACTTCATTCCACTAGATAATCTGACAAGTGAGCAATGTGCACACAAGACTATCTGACAATATCTTGCCTACATGAATTACAAATGGAAGCAGAGCTGCTTTCAGGAAGCACTGTGGTGCAATGGGTTAAGCCTACCAGCCAGCGCGCTGCGTCTTCCCAGGTGTCACACTGCTCGCTGATTCTGCCTCCACACCAGACTGGATTGAACATGTTTCTTGCAGATTTCACTGAACTTCAACATTTTTCTCTGCCAAAGACTGTTAAGAGAATGAAATGATAAAGTACACCTGGGAGATACTGTTTACAAACCACTTATCCGATAAAGAACTCCCACAATTCAGCAGTAACGAATGGACAGGGCGGGCGCTGTGGCACAGCAGGTCAAACCTCCCCTGGAGATGCCCCGCCTACAGCCCTAATCCGAGTGCTAATTCAAGAAGCAGATATGATGGCCACCACCTTCGGTCAGGAGATGGCCCTCCAGGTGGAGGTGCGCATAGCAGAGCGATGATTTACAGCTCGAAGGCTAAACCTGGAGTCCACCAGGAGAGCATAGAGACCAGGGCACAGCAGGTTAAATCGCCACTTGGGACGCCCACAGCCCGTACTTGAGTGTCTGATTCAAGTCCTAGTTACTCTGCTTTTCATCCAGCACCTTGCTAACGTGCCTGCGAAGCAGCGGGTGATGGCCCAAGTACTTGAGTCCCAGCCATCCATGTGGCAGAGCCAGAAGGAGTCCCTGGCTCCTGGCTTAAGGCCTGGCCCAGTCTAGATGGTTGTGGGCATTTGGAGAGTGAACCAGTGCTTGGAAGATATCTCCCTCTGCCTCTCCTTCTCCTTCTCTTTGTCACCCGACTTTTCAAATAAATAGATATTTAACAAAGAAGAATATGGAGATCTGGACTTCAATGGGAAAACTTTCACTCACTTCTAAATTTATCCCAGGCTTCAGTTGTGAATGTAGTTTTTAATTCATTTTTATTTTTTTTTTTTAATTTTTTGACAGGCAGAGTGGACAGTGAGAGAGAGACAGGAAGAAAGGTCTTCCTTTTTCCATGGGTTCACCCCTCAATGGCCGCTGCGGCTGACGCACCGCACTGATCCGAAACCAGGAGCCAGGTGCTTCTCCTGGTCTCCCCATGCGGGTACAGGGCCCGAGCACTTGGGCCATCCTCCACTGCCCTCCCAGGCCACAGCAGAGAGCTGGCCTGGAAGAGGAGCAACCGGGACAGAATCCAGCGCCCAGACCGGGACTAGAACCCGGTGTGCTGGCGCCGCAGGCGGAGGATTAACCTAGTGAGCCGTGGTGCCAGCCGTGTTTTTGTTTTTGTTTTTAAAAAGCCCGGTGCATTGGATGTTTTCACATCACAGAACCGCTGCAGATGTCCTGAGGTGTCATCATGCTCACTGCTACCGGAAAAGAGTGGTGGTTATTAAGCTGCCACCAGAACAGATTTAATGCATTAGCACAAAAATGCACGTTTACTTAACTAACTATATTACAAAATAATTGGCTTTCTTTATAATCCTATGTGTTTTCTTTTTTAGAATATTTATTTCCATCTACTTGAGAGGCAGAGTGATAGAGAAAGGGGGAGATTCCACCTACTGGTTCACGCCCCCAAATGCCTGCAGCATCTGGGGCTAGGACAGGCCTCTGGGGAGGGTGATGGGTGTCAAAGGCAGACTACATGAAGCAGAGGGGGGAGAGAGAGAGAGAGAGAGGGAGAGAGGGAGAGAGGGAGAGAGGGAGGGAGAGAGGGAGGGAGAGAGAGGGAGAGAGGGAGAGACAGAGGGAGGGAAAGAGAGAAGGAGAGACACAGGGAGAGAGGGAGAGAGGGAGGGAAAGGGAGAGAGGGGAGAGAGGGAGATAAAGAGAGAGGGAGAGAGAGGGAGGGAGGGAAAGAGAGAGGGAGAGAGGGAGGGAAAGGGAGAGAGGGAGAGAGGGAAAGAAGGGGAGAGAGGGAGGGAGGGAAAGAGAGAGGGGGAGAGGGGGAGAGAGGAAGAGAGGGGGAGAGGGAGAGAGGGAGGGAAAGAGAGAGGGAGAGACAGAGGGAGAGAGGGAGGGAGGGAAAGAGAGAGGGAGAGAGGGGAGAGAGGGAGGGAGGGAAAGAGAGAGGGAGAGAGGGAGGGAGAGAGAGGGAGAGAGGGAGGGAGGGAGAGGGAGAGAGGGAGAGACAGAGGGAGGGAAAGAGAGAAGGAGAGACAGAGGGAGAGAGGGAGGGAAAGGGAGAGAGGGAGATAAAGAGAGAGGGAGAGAGAGGGAGAGAGGGAGGGAGGGAAAGAGAGAGGGAGGGAGGGAAAGAGAGAGGGAGAGAGGGAGGGAAAGGGAGAGAGGGAGAGAGGGGGAGAGGGAAAGAAGGGGAGAGAGGGAGGGAGGGAAAGAGAGAGGGAGAGACAGAGGGAGAGATAGGGAGAGGGAGGGAGGGAAAGAGAGAGGGGGAGAGAGGAAGAGAGGGGGAGAGGGAGAGAGGGAGGGAAAGAGAGAGGGAGAGACAGAGGGAGAGAGGGGGAGAGAGGGAGGGAGGGAGGGAAAGAGAGAGGGAGAGAGGGGAGAGAGGGAGGGAGGGAAAGAGAGAGGGAGAGAGGGGAGAGAGGGAGGGAGGGAAAGAGAGAGGGAGAGAGGGAGGGAGAGAGAGGGAGAGAGGGAGGGAGGGAGAGGGAGAGACAGAGGGAGGGAAAGAGAGAAGGAGAGACAGAGGGAGAGAGGGAGAGAGGGAGGGAAAGGGAGAGAGGGGAGAGAGGGAGATAAAGAGAGAGGGAGAGAGAGGGAGAGAGGGAGGGAGGGAAAGAGAGAGGGAGAGAGGGAAGGAAAGGGAGAGAGGGAGAGAGGGGGAGAGGGAAAGAAGGGGAGAGAGGGAGGGAGGGAAAGAGAGAGGGAGAGACAGAGGGAGAGAGGGGGAGAGAGGGAGGGAGGGAAAGAGAGACGGAGAGAGGGAGGGAGGGAGAGAGTGAGGGAGAGAGGGAAAGAGGGAGGGAGGGAGAGAGTGAGAGAGGGAGGGAGAGAGGGAGAGAGGGAGGGAGGGAGAGAGGGAGGGAAAGGGAGAGAGGGAGAGAGGGGGAGGAGGGAGATAAAGAGAGGCCCGGCCCAGGCTTTCTCTGGGCCAGCCAAAACTGGGAGCCAGGAACTCAGTCTAATTTTTTCATATGTGTGGTACAAAACCAACCACTCAGGCCATTATTTCTGCCTTCTGGGGTCTGCATTAGCAGGAAACTGAAATCGGGATCCAGAGGTGAGTTTCAGTCCCAGGCACTCTTGTAAGGGAGGTGGTCGTCTTAGCTGCCGCCTTAACCCCTAAGTCAAATGCCTGCCCAAGTTAGTTTTTAATCCCCAAATCTGCAAATTTGTTCATCAACAAGTGAATGGAGAGACAAACTGTAGGGTATTCATGCAACACTATTCCATAAAATGAGCCACCTGTTTTGGGTTACAACTTTATTGAGATATAATTCAAATACCTATAATTTAGTCATGTAAAATGTACAATTAAGTGGTTTTTTGATTTTGAAAATTTACTGGAAAGGCAGAAAGACAAAAAGAAAATACCCATCCACCGGTTCACTCCCCAAATACCTGCAACAGGTCTCTCTGCCTTTCAAAATAAAAATGAAAAATAAATAAATTTAAAAATTTAAAAAAGAAATTACCAACTGTTTCCCAAAGTAGATTCACCATTTTCCCTTTCTTCCAACAGTGTGCAAGAGTTTGAGTTTCTCCACACTCGTCAACACTTGGCACCATTGGTTTCTTTCTTATTTTATTTTCTACAGAGTTACTCTTTATTTATTTGAAAGGCAAAGTTACAGACAGAGAGAGAGGTCTTCCATCCAGTGGTTCACTCCCCAAATGGTGACATTGGCTAGGGGTGGGCCAGGCCAAAGCCAGGGGCCAGGAACTTTATCTGGATCCCCTACGTGGGTGTCAGGGACCCAGCCACTTGAGCCATGTTCTGCTGCCTTCCCAGGCTCGTGAACTGGGAGCTGGACCCGAAGTGGAGCAGCAGGGATGCTGGGATGGGATGTGGCGTCTGAGGAGGCTTAACCAGCTGCACCACAACTCTAGCTCCAAGTCTTCCTAATTAGATACGTAAGCAAGTATGCAGTGCTAGTATCTCATTGTGAATTAATATGTATTTCCTTAGTGTGTAATTATGTTCTGCATGCTTTCATGAGCTTTTTTTCTACCCGTATATCTTTTTTTTGGTGAACTATTTAGATATTTTGCCTACCTAGAAATTTTTAAAAATATATATATATATTTTAGGGGGGCTGGTGCTGTGGCACAGCAAGTTAAAGCCACAGCCTGCAGCACTGGCGTCCCGTATGGGGGCCGGTTCAGGTCCTGGCTACTCCACTTCCGATCTAGCTCCCTGCAAATGCGCCTGGGAAAGCAGTAAAGGATGGTCCAAGTGCTTGGGCCCCTGCATCCTCATGGGAGACATGGAGGAAGCTCCTGGCTCCTGGCTTCTGATGGTGCAGCTCCGGCCATTGTGGTCATTTGGGAAGTAAACCAACAGGTGGAAGACCTCACTCTCTCTCTCTCTCTCTATGTCTCTAACTCTGCCTTTTTTTTTTTTTTTAATTTGACAGGTAGAGTTATAGACAGTGAGAGCGAGAGACAGAGAAAAGTCTTCCTTCCGTTGGTTCACCCCCCCAAATGGCCGCTATGGCCGGCACGCTGCCCAAATCTGAAGCCAGGAGCCAGGTGCTTCCTCTTGGTCTCCCATGCGGGTGCAGGGCCCAAGCACTTGGGCCATCCTCCACTGCCTTCCCGGGCCACAGCAGAGAGCTGGACTGGACGAGGAGCAACCGGGACTAGAACCCGGCACCCATATGGGATACCAGTGCCACAGGCGGAGGATTAACCAAGTGAGCCATGGCGCCGACCCCTCTAACTCTGCCTTTTAAATAAATAAAACAAATCTAAAAAAAAAAAAAAAAAAAAAAAAAAAAAAAAAAAAAAAAAAACCACCATCAACAACAACAGCAACAAATGTAGGTGGTTGTTTTTCAAAAAAATATAAATTTATATTTCTTTTGAGACACAGAGACAGCCAGCCAAAGCTCCCACTCACCGGTTCACTTTCCAAGTGCCTACACTGCCTGGGGCTCGGATGGGCCAAAGCCAGGATCTAGGAGCTCCATCTGGGTCGCCCACGTGAGTGTCAGGAACCCAACAACTCAGACCATCACCTGCTGCCTCCAGGGTTAGCAGGGAGCACGGACCCAGGCACTCCGGTGTGGGATGTGGGCCTCTTAACTGGATCAGAACTGCTATGCCAACTGCTCACACTGCCTGCTTTTTAAGAGAACTAGGCTGTTCCTATTTGGTTTTCAAAGCTTTTCCATATCTGGACATTCCCTTTATCAGATAGGCGCCTTGCAAATATTTTCTCCCAGTCTATGGCTTGTTTGCCTTCTCAAAGTGTCTTCTCAGGAACAGAAGTTTTTAATGTAAAAGAAAAAAAGAGATTTATTTCTTTATGTATTTGAAAGCTGAGTGGCAGAGAAAGAGAGAGAGAGAGTCTTCCATCTACTGGTTCCTTCCCTAAATGCCCTCAACAGCCAAGGCTGGGCCAGTTTAAAGCCAGAAGCCAAGAAATCCATCCAGGTCTCCCACGTGGGTAAGTGGCAAGAACCCAAGTCCTTGGGCCATCATCTGGTTCCCCCCTCCCCGCAACTCCAGGTACGTTAGCTGGAAGCCGGATCAGAAGTGCAGCAGCCAGAACACAAACCAGCACTCTGATACGGGATACATGTGTCCCAAGCAGAGGCTTAACCTGATACACCACAATGCCCACTCTAAATTTTTAATTTTGATCAAGTTCAAGTTATCAAAATGTTTGTATTGATTGTGCTATTGGTGTTATATCTAAGAAATATTGTCTAATCCAATGTTACAAAGATTTTTCTCCTAAGTTTTCTTCTAGAAGTTTTATAGTTTTAGATTTTACATGTAGATCTATTTTTTATTTTGACTTAATTTTTTTATATGGCATGAGGTGTGAAGTTCATTTTTTTAACTATGGCTATTCAACTGTTCCAGCCTCCGTTTTTGAAACTATTTATTATAAATTATTTTGTTTTCTTTTTTTCAAGATTTATTTATTTATTTGAAAGTCAGAGTTACAGAGGTAGAAAGAAACAGAGAGAGAGGTCCTCTATCCGCTGGTTCACTTCCCAAATGGCTGCAATGGCTGGAGCTGCACTGATCTGAAGCCAGGAGCCAGGAGCTTCCTTAGAGACCCAAGGACTTGGGCCATCTTCCACTGCCTCCCCAGGCCATAACAGAGAACTGGATTGGAAGTGGAGCAGCCAGGTCTCGAACTGGCACCCATATGGAATGGCAGCACTACAGATGGCGGCTTTACCTGCTACACCACAGTGCTGGTCCCTTGTATGTTTTCTAAATGCCAATGGTTCTTTTTCCAAAACCAGGTGTGTGTGTGAATTTTCTTTTCTTTTTTTTTTTTTTGGACAGGCAGAGTGGACAGTGAGAGAGAGAGAGAGAGAGAGAAAGGTCTTCCTTCTTTGCCGTTGGTTCACTCTCCAATGGCCACCGCGGCCAGTGCACCGCGCTGATCCAATGGCAGGAGCCAGGAGCCAGGTACTTATCCTGGTCTCCCATGGGGTGCAGGGCCCAAGCACCTGGGCCATCCTCCACTGCACTCCCGGGCCACAGCAGAGAGCTGGCCTGGAAGAGGGGCAACCGGGACAGAATCCGGCGCCCTGACCGGGACTAGAACCCGGTGTGCCGGCGCCACTAGGCGGAGGATTAGCCTAGTGAGCCGCGGCGCTGGCCTGAATTTTCTATTCAGTTCCATTGACTTATCTATCTTGATGTCAATAGCAGATTATCTCGATGACTACTGTTTTCTAAGAAGTCTTCAAATCAGGTAGTGCTGGCCCTGCAACTTTGTTATTCTCTTTCCAAGTTGTCTGAGCTATTCTAGGACTTCTGCATTCTCATGTGAATTTAAAGTCAACTGCTACAGAAAAGCAGAGGTGGCAATGCAGCAGCCAATGCAGCACCCAGCCCTGGGAGCAGTCTGCCCACGGCTCACGCTCTAGCTTTTTCCTTTGTTTTGACCTTGGACAAGTTCCCCTACCTCTGCACAACTCCGGTTCGCATCCATAATGCTGAGCCAGGACTACCAATCTCAGGGTGTGATGAGGCTTAAGGGAAATGTGCATAGAACGCCAAGAGACTGAAAATAGAGACAGACACCAGCCAGACCGTAAATGACAAAAGGACTCAGCCACCACCCCTACAGCAACCTGTCCAGGAAGCCAACCCACACAACCTGTGTCCAAGAGCCAGGACTTGACCGAGTCACTGAGTCTGAGTGCTTCCAACTCAGGACCGCACAGCGAAAGCCAGATGCGCTCCCCCTCCCAGACACACACACCCCGGCCCAAAGCCGATCCCAGAGGATGCTCTGTTTCCAGCAGGTCCCCCGGGGCGCTTCCCCAGGCCGGCAGCCTCCAGTCGGGGTTTGCCATGACGCTTTCTCAGAATTGCTTTGTCAGATGAAGTTTTACACAGAATCCCAATATATAAACCGGATCAAAGCGGCCCTCCGGGGGCTCGCAGCATTTAAGTGGGCACTACCGGTGGAACTCCGCCGCGATCTCTATGGTACAGGGTGGAAAGGACAGGCGTCGGTTACAGACAGGTTTGTTTTTCTTAAAGCTGACGCACATCCGAAGTTGTAAATGCTACCAGTTTTTTGTGTGTTTGCTTTAAACAGATCTCAGGGCGGTGTTGTGGCACAGCGGGTTAAGCCACCGCTTGCGATGCCAACATCCCATATCAGAGCACGGGTTCGAGTCCTGAGTCCTGGCTAACCCACTTCCGATGCTGCTCCCTGCCAACGTGCCTCGGAAGGCAGCGGAAGATGGCCCCGGCACTTGGGCCGCTGCCACCTACACAGGAAACCCAGATGGAATTCCCAGCATCTGGTTTCAGCCTGGCCTGGCCTGGTCCAGTCCAAGCTAGAGGGTCGTTTGGTGAGTGATGATGGAAGATCTGCCTCTCTCTCTCTCTCTCTCTCACTCTGCCTTTCATATAAACAAATACATCTTAAGTGATATCCTTGCAATCAACTATCTGCAGAAACTCCACAGCACCTGATCAGAGCTCTTGGGCACTCAGAACAAGAAGTAAAACATGTGCGGGTGTGAGGTCAGGGCTGAGCGTCTTAAAGTCCTTGCTAGACAACCTTGAGCAAGTTCCTTGACCTCTGACCTCTGACCTTTGTTTCTTCCTGTGCAAACCAGGAGGCTGAAATAAACAGGAGCTTCTAGAAGTTAGTACATACCACGAGCCTGCTTAAAAATACAAGTTTCTACGCCCCCCCCGCCAGGGATTCTTGCCCAAGAAGTCCAGGGTGGGCCGGGAACCCCATGCTGTCCTTGGTGCTGGTGACGCGAGCAGGATTTGGGAAGCCCAGGAGTCAGGGGCCCCTAGGTCGCTGTGGCTGTGACGTGTGTGAAGATGCGGCTCCGGGGCTTGGATGCAGGGAAAGTGGACATTGCTCACCGGCAGGGGAAACGCGGCTGTGCACAGCCCGGGTTTGGAAGCCCCTCGGCCTCATGCAGACAGCCGGGGATCTGGCGCCGGCCCCCAGGCCCCTTCTTTGCAGAGGAGATGCACACCTTGCGGCCCAGGGCCACAGGGACAAGCGGGCTACTTTTCCCATCCCCACGCCTCACAGCACACGACAGGGACAGTGCCACGTGCGAACCGCCTCCCTGCCCACCTGCCCACAGCTCAAGTGCTGTCCAGCCGGGCCTCAAAGCCGGACCGGAAGCCTCCGGCGCTCAGCTCCACGCAGGGTCGCCCTCTAGCGGCGGAGAGCGGCGACAAGAACAGACCCCGGCGGGAGGCAGAAGGAAAGTAGCTGTCATTGGAGAACACTACATTGCTGTTTTTATTTTTTATTTATTTATTTTTTTTGCACGTTTACCGTTCTCATCTGCCTCCCTAAGCCAGACCTCACAGCTATCCTTTCTCTCTTTATTTACAGCATTTAAAAAAGATTTCTTTATTTGAAAGGCAGAGTTCTAGAGAGAGGGAGACACATAGGGAGATCTTCCATCCACTGGTTCACTCCCCAGATGACTGCAAGCCAGGAGCCCAGGCTCTATCAGGGTCTCCCACGTGGGTGGGACGGGCCCGCGCACTTGGGCCACGCTCCTCTGCATTAGCAGGGAGCCGGAGTAGAAGTGGATCAGCCAGGACTTGAACCAGCCACTGAAACGGGATGCTGGCTGGTGTTGCAGGCAGTGACTTAACCTGCTGCACCAGAAAGCTGGCCCTCTTGCCCTCAGTTAAAAATAAAAGAAAGAAGAAAGAAAAGGGGCCAGCACTGTGGTGTGGTGGGTAAAGCCATGGCCACCATGTGGCGCTGACATCCCCTATGGGCACTGGTTCAAGTTCAGACTGTTCCATTTCTGATCCAGCTCCCTGCTGATGTGCCTGGGAAAGCAGCCGGTGCAACCCAGGCTGTTGTGGCCACCTGGGGAGTGAACCAGTGGATTGAAGATTTATTTTCTCTTTCCCTCCCTCCCCCTCCCCCTTTCTGATGGAAGATTCTCCCCCCCCCACACACACACACTCTCAAAGGAAGGATGAAAGGAAAGGAGGAGGGAGGGGAACTTACAGTTCAGGAGGTGTTTGCACAAGTCTCATCTCAGGTCCACCTCACTCCTTGTCACGCAGCAGGAGAAGGAAAACTCTGAGAACCAACAGCACCCGCAGACGCCTCTCTAGGAGGTCTGACCACAGCCTTGGTCTCAGGCTCCAGGACCAGTTACCTTGGAGCGGACATCACAGCCTTGACCTGGAAGGGCCTTTAGCATTGTTCTGCTCTTTGGTCACAAACAGAGCTTTAAATGCGCCTGGGCGTGGCCACAGAAGAGGAGAAGACAAAGCGTGAGAACGGAGCAGCACAATTATTTTCTAGTTTCACCAACTTTAAAGGAGTTATAACTAAAATAGGAAAGCGATAGGGCCCGCTGCTGTGGCATAGTGGATTAAGCCACCGCTTCCAGTGCCAGCATCCCATATGAGCACCAGTTCAAGTCCCAGCTGCTCCACTTCCGATCCAGCTCCCTTCTAATGGCCTGGGAAAGCAGTAGCAGATGGCCCAAGTGCTTGGGCCCCTGCACTGATGTGGGAGCCCCAGAAGAAGCTTCTGGCTCCTGGCTTTGGCCTGGCTCATTTGGGCCTTTTGGGGAGTGACCCAGCAAATGGAAGACAGCTGTCTTTCCCTATCTCTTTCTGGAACTCTACCTTTCAAACAAATAAAATAAAAAAAAAAATAGGAAAGCACACAAATCATAAATGTTCAGCTTAAATAATTCTCATAAACTGAGCCACTCGTACCACCAGCACCCAGACCTAGGAATAGACAGGATCAGCGTCTTCACGTGCCTGTCACGTTCCCCACCACCACCTGCCCCCGGGGCTCAGCACCCACCATCTAACTGCTATTCTGATTTCTGATGCCTGCTGTGGTTTGCAAGTGTTCCCCAAAAGTTCACGTGTTGGAAACTTAATCCTCAAGTTCACTTGCTAACAGCGTTTGGAGGTGGGCCTTTAGGAGGTCATGGGGAGATGGGTCGTGGGAATGGGGTCCCATGATGGCAACAGTGGCATTCCTGTGTCGTCTTGTGCTGTACTCCACCATGCTACCAACACAGCAAGACGACCTCACAGGTGCCCAGCAGATCCGCAGGTTCCATGCTCTCGGACAACCAAAGCCAGGAGCCAGGAACTCCATCTGGGCCTCCCATGTGGTACCTGGGCCATCTTCTGTTGCTTTCCCAGGTGCATTAGCAGGGAGCCAGGCTGGAAATAGAGCATCCAGGGATTGAACTAGGACTCAGATACGGGCTGCCCAGGTGGCAAGCTGGTGTCCCAGTGCTGGTCCCAGTCTCAGAGGTTTGTTATAGCAACAGAAAAAGGACTAAGCCAATAGCATAGATTACTTTTGTCTGCTTTTAAATTTCACCTAGAAGAAATCAAATAGTGGCCGGCGCCGCGGCTCACTAGGCTAATCCTCCGCCTAGCGGCGCCGGCACACCGGGTTCTAGTCCCGGTCGGGGCGCCGGATTCTGTCCCGGTTGCCCCTCTTCCAGGCCAGCTCTCTGCTGTGGCCAGGGAGTGCAGTGGAGGATGGCCCAGGTGCTTGGGCCCTGCACCCCATGGGAGACCAGGAAAAGCACCTGGCTCCTGGCTCCTGCCATCGGATCAGCGTGGTGCGCCGGCCGCAGCGCGCCGACCGCGGCGGCCATTGGAGGGTGAACCAACGGCAAAGGAAGACCCTTCTCTCTGTCTCTCTCTCTCTCACTGTCCACTCTGCCTGTCAAAAAAAAAAAAAAAAAAAAGAAAAAAAGAAATCAAATAGTATGTACTCACATATATGACTTTTGCTAAACATTGTGAAATTAATCTAAATTATTACATCTTATTTTTTTTTCTTACTGCAGCAGTAGGCTGTTGTAGAAATACACCACAATTTATCCACTTTACTGTTGGTAGACTCGGGAGTATTTTCAGTTTGGGAATATTATTAGAGTGCTTTTTTGAACATTCTTGTATGTAGCCTCTGGGAAATATATGTACCCTTTAAAAAAAAAAGATCTATTGATTTATTTGAAAGGCAGAGTAACAGACAGAGGGGAAGAGATAGAGATAGACTTCCACCTGCTGGTTCACTCCCCAAATGACCACAACAGCTGAGGCTAGGCCAGGCTGAAGCCAGGAGTGACATCCAGTGGGCGGCCAGGGCCCAAGTGCTTGGGTCATTTTCCCAAGGTGTGTTAGCAGGGAGCTGGATCGGAAGTGGAGCAGCCAGGACCGAGACAAGCACTCTGACATGCGATGCCAGAACGGCAAGTGGCAGCCTAACCCACCGTGCCACAGTGCTTGCCTGTACCTGTTTTGGGGGGCTTTACAACTTGGAGTAGAATTGTTGGGTCATAGAATTGCTGAATGAAATCTACCAGCTTTCCAAAGTATTGTACTAATTTTAATTCCATCAGCAATTTATGAGAGTGTCCGGTGTTCCGTGTTCTGGACAACATCCAGCATGTTACTTCTTGTGTTAGCTGTATTACCTTGTACCTTGTAGCTTTAATTTCCATTTCCCAGGGGACAGGAGCTCCTTCTCATGAGCTTATCCGCCATTTGGCTCGGCTATCCTCTTTGGTCAAGTGCTTTTAGGCAAACCATTTAAAGCCCAAATTTACACACCGGCAGATGACCAGCGCATTGTGAAGCACTCAGTTTAATCCCCACTAGCAAGTTCTATTTGTAGGCTGCACTGAGTTGTGGTATTTCCGTGGTCTCCCTGGGCTTGATGTAGGGGAGCGGGCGTTTAATTTTCATCCCAGGTCTTTGTCATGCACAAAGATAGGAACTCTTAGTGCTGACACACATGAAGTAAATCTCACTTAAAAGGTGTGAAAGCAAACACACACACCCACACACACACGTGAGCAAGGGCTGCCCCCCACACAGACATCCGTCAAGAGTGCACAGTAGGCCTAGAAGCAGAAGAGGGTGGACCAGGAGAAACCGGGAGAGCTCCCGGCCTCTCCTCCAACCGTGGTCTTGGAGGAAGAGAGAGAAAGCACCTCCCAGAACCTCTTTTTGGGAGCTGGGGGGTGCATGTCTCGCCACACCTAAGTCCCCTGGGAGCTTTAAGGTACCTCTGTAAAATCCCACGTGGAGCTCAACAGCACGGAGTATTTCCCCTCTTTGGGCCTGGATGAGACAGAGGCATCCTGGGAAAGCGCATGTTCTGATTGACAAGTGGGAGGTGGAATTAAGTGGGGCAGGCTCTACCTAGCTGCCTGCCTATACCGTCTCAGGCTAGCAGGTGCTGAAATGTTCAAGGTGGAAGTTATGCCTATTTTAGGGTGGAGGGGGCAATCCAAGGGAGCTCGTGACAAGTGCAGAGTCGAGGGCAGAGCCAAAATTCTCCATCAGGGTTTACAGTTTCTGGCCAAGGGCTCACTCATTCCAGTATGGGGTTCTCAGCGTGTCTAATCGCTCCACCTCCTTACAACAAATATTCTGTATCACTTCTCTAAAAGACAATATATTGCCTCTGTGGTATAAAGGAGAAACTGAAGGGTGGTAACTGACAAGGAACAATTGCTATAGTTACAAATAAAATAATAATCAGTAGCAGTGCACAGTCCTCCCAAGGGAACTGAGGGGTCCTGGCTCCGGGACCCTCTTAGACTCACAGATCTGTGGATGCTGCAGTCCCCCGTGAAAGATGGAGGAATATTTGCATATGCAGTCCTCCCCTAGCCTGTCAGCGTCTCTAAATGGCAAACGTCACCTCCCACGCCGTGCGAACGCAGTGTAAAAGTGATGCGTTTAGGGAATAATGCCTCGGAAGTCGGCACATGCTTCTCCGACGTGGGACCTGCAGATCCAGAGGGCTGGCCACGGTTATAAATAAAATAATAGGTGCTGGATACGACTGCACTCGGACGTATAAAGAAATATCAGGTATTTGCCCCCAAATATAGACTCGCTATCAATCCAGTGGGGCCAGTGATGGGGCGCAGTGGGTAAAGCCGCTTCTTTCCGTGTAGGCATCCCAACTGAGCGCTGGTTTGAGATCTGGCTGCTCCGCTTCCCATCCAGCTCCCTGCTAATGGCGTGGGAAAAGCAGCAGAACACAGCCCAAGTATTTGGGCTCCTGCCTTCCGTCTGGGAGAGCTGGATGGAGTTCCAGGATCCTGGCTTCAGCCTGGTGCAGCCCTGGCCATTGTAGTCATTTGGGGAGTGAACCAGCAAAGCGAAGCTATCTCTCTCACCCTCACCCTCCCTCTCTCTCTCTTTCTCTCTGTAATTCTACCTTTCATATAAAGAAATTATCTTTAAAAAAAGATTACAACAGGGGCCAGTGCTGTAGTGCTGTGGGTTAAAGCCCTGGCATGAAGTGCCAGCATCCCATGTGGGCACCGGTTCTAGTTCTGGCTGCTCCTCTTCCGATCCAGCTCTCTGCTATGGCCTGGGAAAGCAGTAGAAGATGGCCCAAGTGCTTGGGCCCCTGTACCCACGTGGGAGACCCAGAGGAAGCTCCTGGCTCTTGGCATTGGATCAGCGCAGCTCCAGCTGTTGCGGTCATCTGGGGAGTGAACCAGCAGTGAACCCCTCTCTCTCTTTGTCTCTACCTCTCTCTGTAACTCTTTCAAATAAATAAATAAATCTTAAAAAAAATTACAACAATGACAAACACAGACAAATGCCAGAAGTTGTACTGACAACTACTGCCACACATTGTTGTCACTGACGCGATTCTCCAAATTGGTGAACAAGTCTGGGTGAAATCCTGAACAAAACAATGGACGACTGTCTTCACACTTACATGGTGATTGTATTCTAAGGAAATTAACTGTGTTTCCAAGCTATATAAAAATATTTTGTGCCTATACAAAGAATCTTTGAAAAGTTCATGGAAAATAGTTATTTTGAAAAAAAATCTGTACATGGATTTAAATTTAATAAAATTTAATAAAAACTTATCTTTTATTTCAATTTTCCACACATGTTTTGCTGCCCTTTGTATATGAAAGGGAGTTGGGTTTTAGACTCAGATAATTACGGTCAGTCAGTCTCAGATCTACATGAGCAACATGAGGACACATTCAAAGGTTGGCGGGATTTAGGACAATGATGCATTTTGCAGGATTTGTCACATTCAAAGCAGGACACCTTCGTTCACTGCAGTCCTGGCCCCAAGCCTCCTGGAGGAGGTCACATCCTTCCATCACGGTGACAGCCCTAACTCCTTGGAGCAGTACTGTCCCAACTCATACAACTACACTACACATACCGCATCAAGGTTCCTGCCTAAGATATGGAACGTGGCCAAAAAGCTGGGCTCTACAGTGGGAAAGAATTGGACTCACTACCCAGCCATTCACTATGTGCAAGACCGCAAACAAGTCAGCCAACACCTCTGAGCCTTAGTGTCTCCAGCTGTGGGGTTGGCCCCTGCATCTCACAGCAACAACTCTTACTACGCCTCACTCCACCTGTGCCAAGCCATGTGGCAAGAGCCTCCATCCTCACAGTCCACCACCAACCCCCCAGCCCATGCATCTTCCTGCCCTGCCCCAGGTTGGCAGTGATTCGCAAGGTTGACCAGTTACTTACACCACAATAGTGCTTTTTTTTTTTTTTTAAAGATTTATTTATCAGAAAGGCAGAGTTACAGAGAGATCTTTCTTCTTCTTTTTTAAGATTTTATTTATTTATTTAAGAGGTAGAGTTAAAGACAGTGAGAGGGAGAGAGAGAGAAAGGTCTTCCTTCCATTGGTTCACTCCCCAAATGGCCACAACGGCCAGAGCTGTGCCAATCTGAAGCCAGGAGCCAAGTGCTTTTTCCTGGTCTCCCATGCAGTGCAAGGGTCCAAGCACTTGGGCCATCTTCCACTGCTTTCCCAGGCCACAACAGAGAGCTGGGTTGGAAGAGGAGCATCCGGGACTAGAACTGGCACCTATATGGGATGCCGGTACTGCAGGCAGAGGATTAACCTACTGTGCCACAGTGCCAACCCCACAGAGAAATCTTTCTTCTGTGCTGGTTCATCCCCCAGATGGCCACAACAACCAAGGCTGGGCCAAGCCAAAGCCAAGAGCCTGGAGCCTGGAGCCTGGAACTCCATCATCTGGGTCTCCCATTTGGGTGGCAGGGGCCCAAGCACTTGGACCATCATCATCTGCTGCTTTCCCAGGTACATTAGCAGGGAGCAGCCAAGACTCGAACTGGTGCCCATATGGAATGCTGGTATCATAGGCAGTGGCTTAACTCACTGCATCACAATGCCAGCCCCTTGATCTTCCCATTCTTTGTTGAGAAATACATTCAGGAGTAGATAGCACGGAAGATATTAGTATAAATCATCAGAAAAATAATGTCAAAATATTACTGAAAGCCCGGTCCCTGTCCCCTGTGCTAAGCTAAAATAATGACAGGGTTTTGGGTGAGGAAAGGAAACATTGAAATCTGCCAACAGATGAAAGGGTGGCCCATGTCATGGGCTCAAGAACTGTGGCTCTGCTGGATGAGGCTGCTCAAGGACTTTTAAAGAGGACTGCCTGGAAGGAGGCGCTGGTATGGCAAAATCACTCAGAGCCACAGGCCTCTGGTGTCAGGCGCCAAGGCTTGTTTCGTCACCACAGTCCTTGAGATTCACAGCTGGTGAGACAAGATGGGGCCTGCCCAAGTCCTACTGCTCAGCAAAAGAAGTTGAGATAAGAGGGGCTGGCACTGTGGCTCAGTAGGTTAAGCCAACACCTGAGGCACTGGCATCTCATATGGACACCGGTTCTTGTCCCACGTCTGCTCCACTTCCGATCCAGCTCTCTGTTACGGCCTGGGAAACCCGTGGAAGATGGCCCAACTCCTTGGACCCCTGCACCCACATGGGAGACCTGGAAGAAGCTCTTGGCTTCAGATCGGCCCAGCTCTGGCCGTTACGGACATATGGGGAGTGAACCAGCAAATGGAAGACCTGTCTCTCCCTCTCTTTGTAATCCTACATCTCAAATAAATTTTTAAAAAATCTTAAAGAGAGAGATAAGGAAGGAGGGCATGATTCCTCCGGACATGGGTGAGCAGGAAGCCATCAGGCCCTGCATCAGCTCCCTGGCTTTACATTTAAACAGTGAAAGTTGTTTGCTTTCGTCATTTCATATGTGGCAGGTGGGTTAACGCCCTGGCCTGGGGTGCCGGATTCCCATATGGGCTCCAGTTCTGGTCCCGGCTGCTCCTCTTCTGATCCAGCTCTCTGCTGTGGCCTGGGATGGCAGTGGAGGATGGCCCAAGTCCTTGGGCCCCTGCGCCCGCCTAGGGGAACTGGAGGAGGCTCCTGGCTCCTGGCTTCGTTTGGCACGGCTCCGGTCGTTGCGGCCATCTGCGGGGTGGGCCAGCAGATGCAGGGCCTCTCTGTCTCTACCTCTCTCTCTGTCTCTACCTCTCTCTCAGTCTCTACCTCTCTCTGTAACTCTGTCTTTCAAATAAATAAATATTTTTTAAAAAAGGATGCATATCTATTAATGCCTGGTTAAAAAACAGTCCTTAAGGGCAGGCATTTGACGTAGTGATTAAGACACTTAAGTCCTCCCTTGGAGTACCTGGGTTTAAATCCTAGCTCTGCTTCTGATTCCAGCTTCCTGCTAGTGTAGACCCTGAGAGGCGGCAGTGATGGCTCACTTGCCATCCACACAGGGTTGAATTCCTGACTCTTGGCTTTGGCCTGGCCTAGACCTGGACATAGTGGGCATTTGGGGAGTGAACCAGAAGTGGGAGCTCTCCCTATCTGTCTGTCTATCTGCTTCAATAATAATAATAATAATAATAATAATTTCAAATCTAAAGCCATTTAGGAAATACTTGCTAAGGTATTAGCTATCAAAAATTGCATCATTTGACATTTTTCCAAGTCCAAATGCATACCTCATCATGGCCACATTCTTGGTAAACAGGTAAACACCTTCCCACTGGGATCCCAACTGCAGATCTTTTCTTTTCTTTCTTTCTTTTTTTTTTTTTTTTTTTTTTTTTGACAGGCAGAGTGGACAGTGAGAGAGAGAGAGAGAGAGAGAGAGAGAAAGGTCTTCCTTTTCCATTGGTGCACCGCCCCCCCCCCCCCAATGGCCGCTGCGGCCAGCACACCCGCTGATCCAAAGCCAGGAGCCAGGTGCTTCTCCTGGTCTCCCATGGTGTGCAGGGTCCAAGCACCTGGGCCATCCTCCACTGCCCTCCCAGGCCACAGCAGACAGCCAGACTGGAAGAGGAGCAACCGGGACAGAATCCAGCGCCCCAACCGGGACTAGAATGTGTGGCGCCGGCGCCGCAGGTAGAGGATTAGCCTAGTGAGCTGCGGCACCGGCCTCCAACCACAGGTCTTACAAGCACATGCCTGTTGAAGTTTGTGATGACTGGCTGCTTGAGAGCAGACCCCTCTCCGTAAGTGATGTCACAGTTGATTTGGAAGTACGACTGCCTGGGGCCAGGCTGAGATAGGGCCACTCCGGGCCCAGGAGCTGGCAGTGGGGCTGGAGCTGGAGATGATGGCCAACAGGTCCAGCAGACTGGCCGGAGCCTGCCCTAGGAAATGCATACCTCCCCACTCGAGGAGGCAGAGCTGTCTGAGGCCGAGTCTGTGTGCCTGCACCAATGTGCCTCCAAGTCCCTGGACATCCACAAGCAGAGTCGTCCCTGCACGGTGCGGCAGAGCCTGCGCCTGCACCCGGCTCCAGTCAGTACACGCCCTGGGGAGCACCCTGCCTCCCCACTTGTCTAATAAGCTAAGGAGGCATCTGTAGAGACCACCAGGCCTAGACTCTTTCTGGAGAGGCTCCAAGAGCCCAGAGCATGGTAGAGTTCTCGCTGAGCTGAAGTGGGGTGTGTGTATGCGTGCGCGTGAACAAGCTTCTTGACATCTAAGAAAGTATGGAAGTGTGACTAGAACTTGGATTCAGAGGTACTGGGGTGCAGACTATGAACATGGCATTGTCGCCTGGTTTTCGGGCTGTGTTTGGGATAGCTAAGTTGTCAGTTGGGACGCCTGCATCCCTCAGCAGAGTGCCAGGTTTGGGGCCCACTTGCTCTGCTTCTGATTCAGCTTCCTGCCAACGTGCATCCCGGGAGGCAGCAGATGATGGCGCACGTACTTGGGTTCCTGTTATCCACAGGGGAGACTCGGATGGAGTTTCAGGCTCTTGGTTTCGGCTTGGCCCATCCTTGGCAGTTGTGGGCATTTGGGGACCGTGAACCTACAGATAGAAGATTTTTATTTCAGATAGGGAAAAATTTAAATAACAAAGTAGAGTGTTTTTTTTTAAAGTTTATGACATGAACTTGTGCACATATAGAATTAACATTCATCAGATTCTGTTCAACCCATTAATTAATGTGGAAACAATAACATATTCAAACCAATTCAAATGAGAATTTGATTTAAAGAGGTTTATATTCTTCACCAGACGAAGTATTTTTAAAGTTCTACAAATAGAGCACTGGTGTTGTGGTATAATGGGTAAAGCTGCTCCCTGCAATGCTGGTATTTTATATGCACTCTTGTTCATGTCCCAGCTGCTCCATTTCTGATCCAACTCCCTGCTAATGAGCCTGGGGAAAGCAGTAAAAGATGACCCAATTACTTGGGCCCCTGTACCCACATGGGAGACCTGGAGGAAGCTCCTGGCTTCAGCCTGGCTCAGCCCTGGCCATTTCAGTCTTCTGGGGAGTGAACCAGAAGATGAAAGCTCTGTGTGTGTGTGTGTGTGTGTGTCTCCTTCTCTTGCTGTAACTCTGACCTTCAAATAAATTTTAAAAAATTTAAAAAGGTCTGCAAATAGAAAATATCTGTATTACTGTGGACACAAAGCATTTTATTGCTATCAATTTTCTACAATTTACCTTGTTCCCCTGTGGACAATACAACAAGCTGATACCAGTTTCCTACTGCTACTATAATAAATTATTACAAATTCAGTAACTTAAGACAACATGAATTTATTATCTTTTTAAAGGATCTATTTATTTATTTGAAAAGGTTACAGAGAGAGAGGGAGACACACAGAGAGATCTTCCATCTTCTGGTTTACTCCTCAGAGGGCCACAACAGCCAGGGCTGGGTCATGCTCAGACCAGGAGCTAGGAGCTTCATCCACATCTCCCACATGGATGGTAGAGGCCCAAACACTTGGGCCATCCTCCACTTCTTTTCCCAGGCCACTCACAGGGAGCTAGATCAGAGGCAGAGCAGCCAGGACTCTAATCAGCACCCAGATGGGATGTTGGCATGGTAGGCAGCGGCTTTACCCCATTAGCCACAATGCTGGCCCCCAAATTTCTTCTCTCCCAGTTCAGCTGGATTATTTTACAAGCCGGAGGTCAAAGACTGAGCTGGGTCTAGCTGGTTAAAGTCCAGGTCGTCAGCGGGGCTGTATTCCTGCTGGAGGCTCTAGGGGAGTAGGGGAGAACCCATTTCTTTGCTTTCCCACCTCTGAGGTCACCTCATCCCTGGGCTCACGGTCCCTTCCTCCACCTTGAAAGCCAGAGCTGGTCAGTGGAGCGTGTCTCACTGCGCCACCGCACGTGCTCTGCTTGCACTGTCACATCTCCCTCTCCTGTGGTTACCGAGGTTACCGAGGTTCCTCCTGCAGGATCCAGGATAGTCTCCCCATCTCAAAATCCATCAGTGTTGCAAACTCCCATAGAATCAGGCCGTCACTGGAGTCTAAGAACTACAGCTTGCAACCCGCTGGGAAGGCACCCAGTAATCTCTCTGCCCCTTTCTCCGTCTTGAACAACTGTTCCTGACACCGACCAGGCACATGAAAGACATGACTATGTGGAACATACGATCGGGCAGCCCTGGGCCCAGGGTCCCTGCAAACAGCCATCCTCTTGAGCAAGGAAGCAGCTGCCCCTTTAATGAGCACGTAGCCACTCTGTCCCGCCTCAGCCAACACGTCTTGTTTCCTTTGGCCCAGCAAGCATTTGAGTTTTGCACCCCTGGTTACTGATTGATCAGATTTCCTTCCGGCCACCCTGGGAGATGGAAATAAAGTGCAAATATTTAGTCCTTAAACTGGGTAAGAGTGAGAAGGAGACCAAGAGGGAAAAGAGGCATACGAGTAGGACACAGACAAAGCCAAACCTTGCCAGCTTTACAATTTTGTGTAGGCTTTGGGCTGCCTCGTGGTTAGGGTAGAACTGGATGGAGGTGTCCTTCCATGCTGCCCTCTTCCTTAAACTCACTGGGCTCTTGTGGAATAAAGAGAGCCACAGACCCCTCAATAACACGTCCAAGATGATTTCACACTATTAACCACATGGCCACAGCGACACAGGAAGCTGCTGACCACTCTCGAGTAAGTGGACAGTTTTAACTTACGCAGTTGTGCAGCTCCTCTCCCCGAGACATCTGGCAAGTGAGGGGTCACAGTCACTTCAGTCAAAGCCGAAATCATTTGTTCCCAGCCTGAGCAAACCCCGACTGAGCCCCTGTTGGGTACAAGGTACGAGGTCAGGCTCTGCAGGAAATACTAAGTCCACAGTCTGTCTCTCTGTCTTTCAGATTTACGTATGTATGTATGTATGTGACAGAAAGAGAGAAAGATATTGAGAGAACCTCCATACACTGATTCACTCCCCAAAAGCCCACAACACTCAGGGGACGGGCCAGGCCAAAGCCAGGATCTAGGAATTCCATCTGGGTCTCCCATGTGAGCAGCAGTGGCCCAGGTACTTGGGCCACCATCCGCTGCCTCCCAGGAAGCAGGAAGCAGAGTCAAAAGCAGAGTAGCCAGGACTCAAGCCAGCACTTCGATATGGGATGCGGGTATCCCAAGGCAGGGCTTAACCCACTGTGCACAACTCCTGCCCCCTCACTCCTGCTAGGAGAAAGCTTTGAGTCCAGCAGGTGCAGAAGTAAGAGAGAGCTGTGTGTCCAAAATCAAATAGGAGAAAGAACAGAATTCCAGATGGAAGGGACAGGCACAGAGGAGGTGTTAGACCCTCGGAGTGAGGATGCTAACACGTCGAGAGGCACACCCCAGAGACTCAGACTCCAGACCAGCTGATGCAAAAGCAAGAGGATTTATTCGGCGTCTGCGCAGACGGGCCTCCTGAACTCGGGAGTCCGGAGAGCGCCCCCAGTACAAGCCACACGGTTTATATACCCACAGCGACCAATCAAAAGCACCATAGAGTCCATGCACACAGCAGTCCAATCCGCGAGTTGTTCATGTGAAGGGCATGCGTCTTCTATCCAATCAGCTACGGGATCACACGGGAGGCAAGCACCTCGCCGCCATTTTGTTGTTTACTTCTTTAGTAGTTCCTTTCCCTGCCAGCGCCATCTTGTTCACCCTGGGGGGGGGGGGGGACGTCTCGCTCCCTTTGTTCCCCTGTGGGAGAGCGGCGTCCCGCTTCCCACACCGTTATTTGAGTATTAGGAGGCATACAAACTGGTTAGGTCTTAGCACAGCCAGGCACAAGTGTCGCGGCTAGCTAAGCATAGGGTCCCTTATTTTTATAGCTGCACCTAATCTTAGCTTTGGGGGAAAAAAGTTTAGGGCTGTAATTTTAAACTTTAATTTTTTATTTGGGGCAAAGGTGACTTCTTGTTTTTAATAGTGTTAGCTTAAGTCACTCCATCTTGGTTTGATTTTTAAGGTTCTTCAGAGGCAGAAAGGTGTGGACACAGAGGGTGTGTTCTTGGCTGGGATCCTTAGGAGGAGAGAAGTGGCTGGCGCTAAAGGTGAGTGGAACACTGCCCCAGGAAGGTGAGGCTGTGGAAGGGCTAGATTAACATGCAGCCTTCAGTCTCGGGTTAGCTGAGACTTTTACTGGGTATTTACCGGTTGCTTCCTATATACCCGAGACTGAGTCAAGCCCTGCTGACACAAATAAAGCTACATAAGAAATGGCTGTACCCTCATAAGCCATATTTAGTGAGGGCAAAGAGTTATGCAAACAAATATTTTCAGTAGAGTAAGATAAGTGCAAAAAAAAAAAAAAGAAAGAAAGAAAAAGAAAAGAAAGAAAGAAGGAAGAAACTGTTCAAGTGCTAAGCAAGAAATTCACAAACTCTGCCCACAGAAATAGAGAGAGGAAGGCAGGCCCCTTGGGAGATTTTGCAAAGGAGCCAAAGTAGGTTAGAAGGAGATGATGAGAGAATTAGGGGATATGACTCATCGTCTACTCCAAGGGTCTGTGCTTATAGACATTCTAAAGCACAAAACTCATCACACCCAGCCCGACTGGGTCCTGGATGGCTCAGGCCCTCCTGCATCGAGACGATCTGGGGCAGACCTGAACCTTGCACAGCCTCACTTCCTCCCTTCTGCTCCATGCACTTGCCTCCAGAGTCATATACATTGGACTGTTACATGCATTGCTCCCTCCTCTGCAGTTCTGCAACTTAGCTCCGGACCTGGTTTCTCCCAGCTTTTGACCTTGGACTTGCTGTGGTTACAGCTCTTTTGCTGATTCTTTGAAAGGCCTAAGGGTCACATCAATTACTTGTACCAGTTACTCAGTAACTAACTGGCAAACCCGGAGATTCCCGGTCAAGCGAGAAGGAAGAGCTCATGGGCACTCTACTCTTGTTCTAGTTGGCTGATCTGGCGTTGTAAAGAAAGTCTCTCCCTCCAGAGGTGAACTCCAGCGTTTACAGCCAGTGGGGCAAAGAGTGCTGAGGTCACTCCCATCCTTCCCCCTGCAGGCCAAGTTCAATGTCTTCTCTCCCCTCCCACCACTGCACGAATAACCCTACATTTTCCAGCATCCTGCTTTGGCCCTCCAGGGCCCATCCTTCTGAGACAAGGAAAATGACAAGGCCAGTTTCTGTTTCCCTGCCCAACCGGGAAACTCTGAAATGGTGCACACACCGCAGGTACCCAGGAAGACCCTGCACAGAACCCGTTCTGCCGGGTTGCTCCTGGGATCATTTTGAACAAAATCCCCCAGACTGCCATCAGCCCTTTGCCACTTCATCTAAGGAAAGGGTTAGGGAATTCATGGAATTCTGCTTCCTGGCTCTGGATTTGACCTGGGTAGAAATTTCCTGGAAGAATGCAGCATGACGAGGCCACAACCCAGCTCAGATGCCCCAAAAGGTGCCCTTAAAGAAATGGCAGCTCTGTCTGTGCCTGCTCCCCAGTCTGACCAAGCCCTGAACCTGGCTGGGGCTTGTCCACAGCACGGAGCCCCCCGGGGACAACTGTAGTTGTGTGTGCTTGACCACAGAGGTGTGCAGTGGGGCTTGCTATATGCTTAAATAACCTGCCACTTCCAATTCGACTTATGCCTTCCCCATCTTCTTCATGCCTGACCATGTTTTCTGCAGGAATTTGTCCGCAGGCCAACAAGCCTAAATGCTAACACACCCAGTCTTCTAGCTGTGGCAAATGGTAACGCCGGCTACACTCTAGTTGGGGGTGGGACATGAAAAGGGTTTTTTTTCCCCCCAGGAAAGACCCCATGACAAGGGACCTTCTGAAACCCTTGCCATTTTTATCACCCACTTGTCCCCACAATAGAGGTCATTTCCAGGTCCCAGGGTATGCCCCGGACCCTCAAGCGGCAGCACACTCCCTAGCCACCTGCTACTTGTCAGCACCAATTAGTCTTCATAACCAGGTGCGTGACCAACTCCGCCCTCCCAGGCTGCCGAAGTCCTGCCCTGATGTCAGCCAGCCCAGGTCAAATACACGGTGTCTGGGGGTGAGTGACTCCCTTTAAGTGATTTCTCCCATTGGCCTCAGGACGGTTGGTGCTCATATTTACCATGAAGGGACTTCTAAAGTTCGTGGAGGTGCCAGCATTGTGCCACAGTGAGTTAAGCTGGTCTCTATATCAGAGCACCTGTTTGAATTCCAGCTGCTCTGCTTCCAATCCAGCTCCCTATTAACGCGTTTGAGAAGGCAACAGAAGATGGCCCAAATGCTTGGGTCCCTGCCACCCACAGAGACCCTAATTAAATTCCTTGCTCCTGGCTTCGGCCTGGTCCAGCCCCCAAGTGTTATGGCCTTTTGGGGAATGAATCAGTGTGAATGGAAGAGCTCTCCCTCTCCCTCTCCCTCTTCCTCTCTCTCTCTCTCTCTCTCTCTCTCTGTGTGTGTGTGTGTGTGTGTCTCCCTGTCTTTGTCATTTTGCCTCTCACATAAGTAAGTCTTTAAAAGGAAAATTCACATAAAATGATATTAAAATGTTTATTTTTATGCAAAAATATTGAACTTCATGCTTATGAGGGATCTTCAATAAGTTCATGGAAAATGTGTATCATGAAAAAAACTTTGGGACTGGTGCTGTGGTTAAGCCTCTGCCTGCAGCACCGGCATCCCATATAGGCACCTGTTTGAGTTTCAGCTGCTCCACTTCCAATCCAGCTCCCTGCTAATGACCTCAAAAAAGCAGCAGAAGATGGTCCAAGTGCTTGGGCCCCTGCACCTACGCAGGAGACCTGGAGGAAGCACCTGGCTCCTGGCTTTGGTCGGCCCAGCTCCGGCCACTGCGAACCAGCGGATGGAAGACCTCTCTGTCTCTCTCTCTGCAATTCTGCCTCTCAAATAAATAAATCTTTTTTTAAAAAAAGCTTCATCCATTTCAATTTTTCTTTTTTTTTTCTTTTCTTGCATCAAAATAAACTCATTGGACTAGGTAGCGGAGCAGCGAGTTAAGCCACCACTTGCAACAATAGCATCCCTTTATGAGCACTGGTTCAAGTCCGGGCTGCTCCACTTCTGCTCTGGCTCCCTGATAACGCACCTGGGAAAGCAGTGGGAGATGGCCTAAGTACTTGGGCCCCTGCCACTCACAAGGGAGACCCAGATGGAGTTGCTGGTTCCTGGCTTTGGCTTGGCCCAACCCTGGCCATTATGGCCATTTGGGAAGTGAACCAGTGAATGGGAAACCTCTCTTCTCTCTCTGTGTAACTCGCCTTTCAAACAAATAAGTAAAAATCTTTTTAAAATAAAATAAAATAAACATCTTTTAATTTCATTTCACGGGCTTTTGAAGTACTTTCCTACAATGTCTAGCACAAGGAAAGCACTGAGCAGGCTCTTTATAAACAGAACCTGTTTTCCTTTATCATTATTCTATGGGATGCTTCCAAAAACACAGGATTTAAAAAAAATTTATTTATTTATTCGAAAGTCAGAGTTACACAGAGAGAGGAGAGGCAGAGAGAGAGAGAGAGAGAGAGAGAGAGAGGTCTTCCATCCACTGGTTCACTCCCAGTTGGCCGCAAACAGCCAGAGCTACACGGATCTGAAGCCAGGAGCCAGGAACATTTTCTGGGTCACCCACGTGGGTGCAGGAGCCAAGGACTTGGGTCATCTTCTACTGCTATCCCAGGCCACAGCAGAGAGCTGGATCGGAAGTGGAACATCCGGGACTTGAACCAGTGCCCACATGGGATGCCAGCACTGCAGGTGGTGACTTTACCTGCTATGCGGCAACACCAGCCCCCAGTTTTTGAGTTCAGGACTGCCTTTATCCCCATCGTCAGCCAGACATTCTGACCTTGCTGCCTGGCGACAACCTCAAATTCAACGTAATTCAAACTGAGCTCATTCCCGGCAAATAGGGCTTTTTCTTCCAACTTCTCCATTTCTGTCACCACTTTCTCTGTCTTTGGGATTAAAAACCCTGAGAGTTTCCCCCTCTGAAACCTCGCTAATAATCATCTCTCCCATTTAATCGGTTTCTGGAGACTTCAGGGACTTTGAATGCTTGCCTGCCCCGTCATTTACAGCCTGGTGGTGCATTAGACTACTGGAGGAACAATTTTAGAACAGAGATGTGGGCCCTTGGCTCCCACAGATGTGCAGATTATTCGGTGCACAACAGAGGGTGGGGGCCGCCCAGCTCATGCTGACTGCTGACCACTGGCCCTACAGCTGCATTTGATGGAGGACAGGGTGCCTTCTCCTTCAACATTTTTATTTGCGAGACAGAGAGAAGGAGAGAAAGAGACACAAAGAGCTCCTACTCACTGGTACATTCCCCTACAGGCCCACAATGGCCAGGGCGGGGCTGAGGCAGAAGATAGGAGCCAGAAACTCAATACAGGTCTCCCCCATGGGTGGCAGCAACCCAACCGCTGGAGCCATCACTGCTATGCAGCAAGATCTACACTAGCCGCAAGTGGGGATCAGGACTCAGAGCCAGGCACTCCAGGCGGAGCATGGGCATCGTAACCGTCGCTTAACAGCAGAGCAGATGCCCACCCATTATTTGTATTTTATAGACTTTCAGGGGCTGGCACTGTGGCACAGCAGGTTAAGCCATGGCCTGCAATGCTGGCATCCCATATCAGAGTGCCAGTGTGCATCCTGGCTGCTCCACTTTGAAGCAGCTCCCTGCTACTGCACTTGGGAAGGCAGCAGAAGATGGCCCAAGTACACGGAGCCCTGCCACCCATATGGGAGACCTGAACGGAGTTCCCAGCTCCTGGGTTTGACCTGACACAGCCCTGACTGTTGCAGCCATTTGAGGAGTGAACCAGCAGATGGAACATCTGTATCTCCCTTTCTCTCTGTCTCTCCACCTTTCAAACAAATAACTCTTTTAAAAAATTCCAGTTAAATATACAAATTTTACTCCTAAATAACTATGTTTACTTTTCACTATTTTTGCAATATCATTGTAATGTATAAGGTACAGCCAACAATACACTGTATTTTTTTAAAGATCTTAAATTTTATTTTATTGTACTTTAAAAAAATTCATTTTATTTCATTTGCAAGTCAGAGTTACAGAGACAGAGGGCAAAATAGAGAGATCTTCCATCCATTGGTTCACTCTCCAAATGGCTGCAGCACCCAGGGCTAGGCCAGGCTGAAACCAGGAGCCAGGAGCTTCTTCTGGGTCTCCCACGTCAGTGCAAGGGCCCAAGCACTTAGGCCATCTTTTTCTGCTTTTCCCAGGCCATTAGCAGGGAGCTGGATGGGCAGTGGAGCAGCTGGGACATAAATTGGGACTCATATGGGATGCTGGCATCACAGACAATAGCTTTATCTGCCACGGCACAAAGCTGCCTCATATTTTTTAAGATTTATTTATTTATTTATTCAAAAGGCAGAGTGACAGAGAGAGAGAGATCTCCCAACTGCTGAAGTGCTCAAGTGCACTCAATGGCCAGGGCTGGGCATGGCCAAAACCAGGAGCCAGGAACTCCATCCAGGTCTCCCATGTGGTGGCGCAGAGGCCCAAGAACTTGGGCCATCATCCACTGCTCTCCTAGGTGCATTAGCAGGGAGCTGGATGGGAAGTGAAACACTCAGGACTCCAACCAGCACTTTTTTTATTATTTAATAAATGTGAATTTACAAAGTGCAACTTTTGTACTATTGTGGCTCCCCCCCACAACCTCCCTCCCTCCCGCGGCCCTCCCCTCTCCCGCAACCTCTCCCATCCCGCCCTTCATCGAGTTTCATTTTCAATTACCTTCATATACAGAAGATCAACTTAGTATACACTAAGCAAGGATTTCAGCAGGCTGCCCTCACACAACCGCTCAAGGTACAGGGTATTGTTCGACTAGTAGTGTTGTTTTTAACTCTCATAGTAAAACACATTAAGGACAGAGATCCTACGTGGGAAGCCTGTACCCAGTGACTCCCGTTCTAGATTTAACAATTGGCACTCTTATTTATGGTGTCAGCAATCACCCGAGGCTCTTGCCATGAGCTGTCTAGGCTATGGAAGCCCCTTGAGTTCACAGACTCTGAACTTGTTTAGTCAAGGCCATATCACAGTGGAGGTTCCTTCCTCCCTTCAGAGAAAGGTGCCTCCCTCCTTGATGGCCTGTTCCTTCCGCTGAGGTCTTGTTCACCAGGATCTTTCATTTAGGTTGTTTTTGCCACTGTGTCTTGGCTTTCCATGCCTGTGAGACTCTCATGGGCCTTTTAGCCAGGTTCGAATGCCCCAAGGGCTGATTCTGAGGCCGGAGTGCCAACCAGCACTTTGATATGGGGTGCTATAGTGCCAGAAGCAGCAGCGTAACAGCACTGGTCTCCCTACACTGCTATAGCGAGTATTTTTAAGGAAACTGAGGCGAGCAAGTGCATATTTATACGGCTTGTTGTACTGACTTTCCTATTTACCCATCCTGTTTCCCTCTTTTTCTCCCTACGGATCTGAGTCACCATCTGCTCTCATTTCTTTACAATTCCTGTACAGCTTTGCTCCCACCCATTTCCTTTGTGCTGCTATTGTCAAATGTGTTTTATTTTCCCATAATAATAATAATAAATAACACCATCCAACACACGTTATTTTATGTGATTGTTGTCTTTTAACAAGCTGCAACTCAATATCATAAAATTCACCCTTTGATGATTATCGATGACTAATGACAAGCATTTTTTTCAAGCACGTATCTTCCTTCCAGAACTACTGATATAGATCCTTTGTCCTTTAAAAAAATACTTATTTATTTTAGACAGAGAGACAAAGAGAGACAGACAGACTGACAGACAGGGATTTACTGGTTCACTTCTCAAATGCACACAGAGGCCAGAGATGGGCCAGGACAAAGTCAAGGGTGGAGAACTCAGTCTGGTTCTCCCACACATCACTCCCTGACTCCTGGCTTTCGGCTGGCCCAGCCCTGGCCATTGTAGCCATTCTGTGGAGTAAATCAACAGATAGAAGACCTTGCTCTCTCCTTCTGTCTCTCCTATTTCTGTAACTCTGCCTCTCAAATAAATTTCAAAAAAATTCTAGAAACAAGTCCTTTATCCAGTATTTTCTCTAATTCAGTGGGTTGTTTTCTTACTTTATTGATGACAGCTTTTAAGCATGAAAGTTTTTCATTTTGATGACTCCAATTTATCTATTTTTGTTTGATTTCATTGTTTTTTTTCTTTGGTGTCATATTTAAGAAAGTATTGCCTAATTTAAGGTCATGAAGATTTCCTCTTATGTTTTCTTGAACCCACACCCATATGAGATGCTAGGTGGTGGCTTAACCCACTATGCCACAAAGCTAACCTCCTTATGTTTTCTTCTTCTTCTTTTTTAAAGATTTATTTATTTATTTGAAAGTCATAGTTACACCCACACACACACACACACACACAGAGGTCGTCCATCAGCTGGTTTACCCCCCAGATGACTGCAACAGCCAGAGCTACGCCAATCCGAAGCCAGGAGCTTCTTCAGGGTCTCCCACATGGGTGCAGGGGCCCAAGGACTTTGGGTCACCTTCTACTGTTTTCCCAGGCCATAGCAGAGAGCTGGATTGGAAGTAGAACAGCTGGGACTCAAACTGGCACCCATGTGGGATGCCGGCACTGCAGGCTAGGGCCTTATCCGCTATACCACAGCGCTGACCCCGCCTTATGTTTTCTTATAACAGTTTTATCATTTTAGCTCTAATGTTTAGGTCTCTGATTCATTATGAGTTAATTTCTCGAGGCTAGAGATACAAATTTAAGGTATTTGCAAGGTTGGTTACTTCTGGAGGCTCTGAAGTCGAAACCATTCTGTGCCTCTTTCCTAGCTTCTGGTAGCTACTGGAAGTCCATGGTGTTCCCTGGCTTATAAGTCCATCGTTCCGTTTCTGCCTTCATTATCATGTGGCATTCACCCCCTGTGCACCTGTGTCTCCCTGTGTCTCTTCTTCTTCTTCCCCCACCCCTGCTTCTTCTTCAAAAGATTTATTTATTTGAAAGGAAGACCTATATATTTATTTATACAGAGACACCTTCCATCTGCTGGTTTCCTCCCCAAATGGCCACAATAGCCAAGTCTGGGCCAAGCCAAAGCCAGGAGCCAGAAACTCTATCCAGGTCTCCCATGTGGCTAGCAGGGGTCCAACTACTTGGATCACCTTCTGTTACCTTCCCAGGCACATTAGCAGGAAGCTGGATGGGAAATGGCATAGCTGGGATTCAATCTGGCGTTCCAATATGGGATGCCCACATCACAAGCAGCAGCTTAACCTACCAAACCACAACACCAGCCCCCTTTCTCTTTTTTAAATTTTAAAATTTTACTTACTTTCTGGCCGGCGCCACGGCTCACTAGGCTAATCCTCTGCCTTGCGGCGCCGGCACACCGGGTTCTAGTCCCTGTCAGGGCGCCGGATTCTGTCCCAGTTGCCCCTCTTCCAGGCCAGCTCTCTGCTGTGGCCCGGGAGTGCAGTGGAGGATGGCCCAAGTCCTTGGGCCCTGCACCCGCATGGGAGACCAGGAGAAGCACCTGGCTCCTGGCTTTGGATCAGCGCGATGTGCCAGCTGCAGCACGCCAGCCGCAGCGGCCATTGGAGGGTGAACCAACAGCAAAGAAAGACCTTTCTCTCTGACTCTCTCTCTCTCTCACTGTCCACTCTGCCTGTCAAAAAAAAATTTTTTTTTACTTACTTTCAGTTTATTGGAAAGGAAGAGAGAGATATTCCATCCACTGATTCACTCCCTAAATGCCTGCAACACCCAAGGATAGGCCAGGTCCAAGCCAAGAGCCTGGAACTGTCTGGTTCTCCCACATTAGGGACAGAGACCCGCGTACATGAGCCATTCCTACTGCCTCCCTGGGGAAAGTGGAATCAGCAGTGGAGCTTGGCAGGGCTGGTGTTGTGGTGCAGAGCGTTAAGCCACCATTTGTAAATGCTAACATCCCATATCAGAGCCCTGGTTCAAGTCCTGGCTGCTCTGCTTCCAGTCCTACTCTGCTCCCTGCTAAGGTGCCTGGGAAAGCAGCAGATGACGGCCCAAGAGCTTGGGCCCCTGCAACTCATGTGGAAAAACCAAGATGGAGTTCCTGACTCCTGGCTTCAGCTTGGCCTACCCCCATGGGGAATGAAACAGTGAATGGAAGATCTCTCTTCACTACTCCCAGCTCCCAACTCTGCCTCTCTTTCTCTCTCTCTGTACCCTTCAAATGAATAAATAAATCTTAAGGAAAAAAAAAAAAAAGAAAGCTGGAACTGGAACCAAGACCCCCAATAGGGAATGTGTATGTCCCAAGTGATATCTTAACTAAAACCCCACCCACCCCTTTTCTTATAAGGATACAAATCACATGTATCCAGGATCCATCATCTGAACTGTATCTTCAGAGAACTCATTTCCAAATAAGTCCACATGCTGAGCTTCTGCATGGATATGTATTTGAGGGGACACCATTCAACTCAGTACAGTCTACCCTCTGGTCCCCAAACTTCACACCATCCCAAAGTGCAAAGTGTACTCACCCCATCTCCAGATACCCCAAAGTCTTTTTCTTTAAAGATTTATTTATTTATTTGAAGGGTAGAGTTACAGAGAGAGGGAGAGAGAGAGAGAGTAAGAGAGAGAGAGAGAGAGAGAGAGAGAGATCTTTCACCTATGGTTCAGTCTCCAAATGGCCTCACCAGCCAGGGCTGGGCCAGGCCATGACCAGGAGCCTGAAACTCCACTGGGATCTCCCACACGGTACAGGGGCTGAAGCACTTGGGCTGTCCTCTGCTGCTTTCCCAGGCACATCAGCCGGGAGCTGGATTGGAAGCAGAGCAGTCGGGACCTGAACCAGCACTCATATGGGCTGCCCCAAAGTCTTAACCCATCCCCACACCAACTCTAAGTCCCAAATCTCATCATTTCAATCATCTCAACTGGTGTGAACAGCACTGGGGATGGTCCTTCCTGGAGCAGAATTCCTGTGTCCATAAATCTCTGAAACTTAGGACTCAAGTTACACGCTTCTAAAATAATGGCAAACAGGCATAGGACAGACTTCACACACTGAAAGGGAGAAAAAGGAATGGAACAAAGGGTGGTTACTAGCTGACGGCAAGGCTGCAGCCCAGCACAGCAAATTCCACCAGCTTCCAAAGCAGGAGGGTAGGGGCGGGCATTGGACTCAGTGGTTAACAGTGGGGCACCTGCTGTGCGTGTCCGAGTGCCTGGTTGGAATCAGCTGTGCTTCCAATGCCAGCTTCCTGCTAACGTGCAGTCTGGGAGGCAGCAGGGGATGGCTCTGGTCCTTGGGTTTCTGCTACCTACGTGGGAGACCTCAATTGACTTCCCGGCTCCTGGCTTCCACCTGGCCCAGTCCTGGCTGCAGACACTTGGAGAGTGCGTTAGTGGATGTAAGATCTCTCTTTGTCCGTCTCTGTCCTTCTGCCTTTCAAATAAATAAGACAAATAAATCATATTTTATTTACCTTTTTAACAATTCCACTTTAAAAAAAAAAGATTTATTTATTTTAAAGGCATAGTTACAGAGAGGCGGAGGCAGAGAGAAGTCTTCCATTCGTTGGTTCACTCCCCAAATGGCAGCAAGGAGCCAGGAGCTTCTTCCAGGTCTCCCACAGGGGTGCAGGGGCCCATGGACTTGGTCCATCTTCTACTGCTTTCTCAGGCCATAGCAGAGAGCTGGATCAGAAGTGGAGCAGCTGGGACTCAAACCTGAGTCCATATGGGATGCCGGCGGCTTTACCCGCTACAACACAGCGTCGGTCCGGATAAATAAACTTGCAAGCCTGAGCATAATTCTCGGGGGCTCGTGGCAGCCCGGCCTCCTCGGCTCTCTGGTCTCTGCATCCACGACTCCGCCCTCAGGGTCATTCTTTCTGCGTTTTGTCGCTGGCAGTGTTTCTGCTGGTATGAAATTCTCATAATCCTGGCAGCCTCTTTCGTCAACGGGATCCACACCTGGTCTAGCTTTCCCAGCCCTTTCCTGGATAACTCCGCCTCTTCCTGCCTCTGCTGGGATGATTGGCTGGCTCTCCAAGAGGCCCACCCTCTCATCTCCTTGACAGGTGGTTGGCTGGGCCAACTTCCTGTTCCGGCCAGAGCATGCTCTCTCATCTTCCACAATGTGGGTAGGCTGTTTTCCAAACTGAAGTTCCTGTTTTTGCTTAATAGTTCTTCATCAATTTCTCTTTTTCTCCTTACTTTTTTTTTTTTTTTAGCAACATGGAGAAACCAGGGATGGGCCTTTGGCACAGTGGTCAAAATGCCCCTTGGGAGGCCCACAATTCATATCGGGATGCTTGGCTTCAAGTCCCAGCTCCTTATCTGATTCCAGCTTCCTGCTAATGTGTACCCTGAGAGGCAGTAGGTGATGGCCCAAGTATTTGGGTTCTTGCCACCCACGTGGGAGACCCAGATGGATTTCCAGGCTCTGGGTTTTGACCTGGCTCAACTCTGGCTGTTGTGGACATTTGGGAAATAAAACAGTAACGAAAGTTCCCTGGGGCCAACGCTGTGGCGTAGCAGGTAAAGCAGCAGCCTGTAGTGCTGGCATCCCATGTGGTTCGAGTCCCGGCTGCTCCACTTCCGATCCAGCTCTCTGCTATGGCTTGGGAAAGCAGTAGAAGATGGCCCAAGTCCTGGGGCCCCTGTACCCGCGTGGGAGACCTGGAAGAAGCTCCTGGCTCCTGGCTTCAGATCAGCTCAGCTCTGGCAATTGCAGCCAACTAGGGAGTGAACCAGCGGATGGAAGACCTCTGCCTCTCCTTCTCTCTCTGTGTGATCCTTTCAAATAAATAAATAAATCTTTTAAAAAATAAAATAGAAAATATGGCAGCTTGCTTTCTGGGGAAAAAAAGTAAAAGTTCTCTGTCTCTCCATCTCTGTCTTTTAAACAAATAAAAATAAATTAAAAAATTAAATACCAACAAGCAAAAATCCAGATATAAACCAGGTCATGTCTTGGATGAACAGAGTAATGTTTTTTTATCAAATTTGGGGAGTTTTCAGCCCTTTTTTTTAAAGGATTTATTTATTTAATTTGAAAGACACAGTTACAGAGAGAGAGCGACTGGTTCACTCCCCAAAAAGCTGCAAGGGTAGGAGCTGCACTGATCCAAAGCCAGGAGCCAGTAGCCTCTTCCGGGTCTCCCATGTGGGTGCAGGGGCCAAGGATTTGGGCCATCTTCCACTTCTTTCCCAGGCCAAAGCAGAGAGCTGGATCAGAAATGGAGCAGCTGGGACTCGAACCGTCAGCCATTTCTTTTAATACTTTTTTTCTGTCTTTTCTCTCTCCTCACCTTCTGGCACTATCATGCATCTGTGGTGCACTTAAATATGTTCACGTTTCCTGGAGGCTCTACTCATTCATATTCATTTTTTCTCTTTATTCTCACAATTATATAATCCCTACTGATTGACCTTCAAATTCGCGGATTCTTACTTCCAACAGATTAAATCTGTTGACCTTTTGAAGTGAATTTTCATTTTGGTTATTGTATTTTTTTTTTTAAGATTTATTTTATTCATTTGAAAGGCAGACTGACAGAGAGGAGAGAGAGAGAGAGAGAGAGAGAGAGAGAGAGAGAGAGAATCTTCCATTCATTGGTTCACTTCTCAAATGGCCAGGTTGAAGCCAGGAGTCAGGAACTCCATTCAGCTCTCCCACCTAGGTGGCAGGGGCCCAAGTACTAGAACCATCTTTTACTGCCTTCCCAGGCATATAAGCAGGGGCCTGGATTGGGAAGGGAGCAGCCAGGACTCCAATATGGGATCTCCAAGTTTCAAGTGGCAGCATAACCTGCTGTACCACAACACTGGCCCCTGGTTATTGCATTTTTTGACTACAGAATTTCTATTTGATTCTTACTTATAGCTTGTATCTCTTTCTTGATGTTCTTTGTTTGATGAGACATTGTCATCGCATCTGCTTTCAAATCTCTAAGCATGGCTGCTGCTCATTCTTTGAACATTATTTATAACAGCAGCTGCTGCGGAGTCTTTGTCTACTCAGTCCACCCCTGGGCCCCTTCAAAGCAGTTTCTACTGTTTGATTTTTTTCTTTGCATATCTCATACTTTTTTTATTGAAAAGTGGGCATTTTAGAAAATACATTACAGCAATTATGGATACTGATTTTCCACCCCGGGAGTTGTAGCTATTGCTGTTTGCTTCATTATTTGTTTAAATACTTGGCTGAACTAATTTTGTGAAGTCTGTGTCTCTTGCACTGTGAAACCATAGATGCCTGCTCAGATATCTGCCTGTTGTCTTTCTCTTCTAGCCTGGCCTCCTGGGGCTTGCACTGGGTTGGCATAAGCATTTATTGACCAAAGGTTGTACTTGAGGCTTCCTGGTCAGTTATATTTTTACCCTTTGTCATTGGATGAGTGCTTGGGGCAGAGGCCGCTCCCCCAGCTCAGGGAGTTTACTTTTTGTGCCGAATGTTGAGCCAAGGCCTAGTGCCTCGAGGTTTCCTCTCTGATGGCTCAGGACATCATGCAGCCTTGGGCATGCCCAGTCTTCCCAACTGCTAGGAATGATGGGGCTTTATGTTTAATCCTGGCTTCCTAGGAGTTACCCCTGCTCAGAGCAGCTGCCCACCATCAGAGGTTGCCTGTAAGGACTTCATGCCCTGTACTAATAGGCCTGACTTGTGCTTGGGAATACTTTCAAGTCCACGCCATGCAACCAGGCATATTGCGCATCCTTCCTGAATCCTGGAGTTGGATGTGAGGCCAGGAAGGCTCTGCTTTCTCTCTCCCCTTGCTTCTCTTACATTTCTGCTGCTATTTTACTGTATCATGCAGCTACCAGCCTCCTATTATGGCTCTACATCAAGTCTTTGTTGCTTTCCACACACACCCTCAGGCAGAGTTCTCCGGGCTCTGTTCCAGGAATGTGTGTCCTCAAACAGGGCTCTGAAGCTCTTTGTCCCTGTGGGCTGCCTTCCCTCCTGGCCAGAACTCCCGCGCCACTGCCTCGGAGCTGGGAGGGGAGCCCCACTTTTCCCGAATGCACACCCCTCTCTGTGAGTGGGCAGCGAGGTAGGGAGTGGAAGTCACTGATCTCCACTTGCCCCTGCAGGCATAGAATGTCCACTGTACAAGCTGAGCGATAGAGCGCCAGTATTCTCCGTGTGCTACGCCTGGGGTTGCATTGCTCTCCCACCAGATCCTTCCTAGGGCAGGGCTGCCACCCCAGGGGGCCGGGGGCGTGAGAAGCCCTGGCAGCAGAGTCTGGGCACTGGGCAGAATCTTCATACGGAAAACAGAACTCTTGGGTACAGCGTTCCTAACAGGGAACCATGGAAGGCGGAACATGGCTAAAGTGCTCACCAAAACCTTGACGGCCTCGAATATTATTTCTCCATTTGCTCTTGCCCACAGAACAATTTTCAAGGCCTCCATATGATTGCGTCTTGCTTTGTTTTGCAGTTCTTGCCAGTAAGATGTTGTTTTGCTAGGGTCCACCTGGCTCTGTGCTCTGCCACTCTTGGAAGCGTCATCACTGTGGGCTGTGTTTAGAATAGTGCCCATCACGGTACGCACTCGACAAAGTGCTCGGTCCTGGTGTATTTTTTTTTTTTTTTTTGACAGGTAGAGTTAGTGAGAGAGACAGAGAGAAAGGTCTTCCCTCCGTTGGTTCACTCCCCAAATGGCCACCACGGCCGGCACTGTGCCAATCCGAAGCCAGGAGCCAGGTGCTTCCTCCTGATTTCCCATGCGGGTGCAGGGCCCAAGAACTTGGGCCATCCTCCACTGCACTCCCAGGCCACAGCAGAGAGTTGGACTGGAAGAGGAACAACCGGGACAGAATCCAGTGCCCCAACCAGGACTAGAACCCGGGGTGCCGGCGCCGCAGGCAGAGAATTAGCCTAGTGAGCTGCAACGCCGGCCAACTCTGGTGTATTTTTGTTTCTCTTCAAGATTCAGTGGTTTCTGCTTCCTCAGTGAAGTTGGGCGCAGGATGCCAGCAGGCCTGCCTCTGAGCCCAGGGGCATTTGTCATACACGCTTGCCCCATTCGCCGCCATCTGTGCACGGGGACTGGCTCCTTACACTTCCTTATGTTCCCAGCACATCTGGCACTCACTGAAGCTTTACTAAATGGCAGGAGACACAGAGGTGGACTCAAATGCAGCAATCACTTGTACCTGACAATTATGTAAATAACCCGACTGATACGTCCGCCAGTAAGCTGTTGTTTTCTTATGGCAGTTTTATCGAGATGTAATTCATCCTTGTATATCTTGAAATTCACCTGCTGGCCGGTGCCCCGGCTCACTAAGCTAATCTTCCACCTGTGGTGCCGGCACCCCGGGGTTCTAGTCCCAGGTGGGGAGCCGGATTCTGTCCCGGTTGCTCCTCTTCCAGTCCAGCTCTCTGCTGTGGCCCGGGAGTGCAGTGGAGGATGGCCCAAGTGTTTGGGCTCTGCACCCGAAAGGGAGACCAGGAGAAACACCTGGTTCCTGGCTTCGGATCGGCACAGCACGCCGGCCATAGCGGCCATTTGGGGGGTGAACCAATGGAAGGAAGATCTTTCTGTCTCTCTCTCTCACTGTCTAAAATCTGCCTGTCAAAAAAAAAATTCACCTGTTTGAAATGTGCAAATTAGTGGTTTTAGTATATTCGTATTTTCACCACTGTCACAACAGTTCTAGAACATTCTCAGCACCCCCCATGAGCAGTCATTCCCTGCGAGCTCCTTCCGTGAGCAAATCTACTTTCTGTCTCTGTGGATTTGCCTATTCAAGACAAATGGAATCATGCAACGTGTGGTTCTTTGTGACTGCCCTTTTTTAACTAAACAATGTAGTCAAGGTTCATAGAAGTTGTACCAAGTTTCAATACTTCCTTTCTTCTTATTGCTGAAAAGTATTTCATGGCATAGACCTGTCACATTTTCTGTATGCATTCATCAGTTGACAGTTTCCATGACAGTTGAGTTGTTTCCATGTTTTGGCTATTATGTTACTGCTACTGTGAGGGCTCACATACAAGTGCTTTTGTGGAGGTATTTTTATTTTTCTTGGAGATCCATGCAGGAGAGGAACTGCTGGGTCATATGGCAACTCTTTAACCTTTTTCAGGATATGCCACATTGCTTGCCAAAGTAGCTACACTATTTTCCATCCCCACCAGCAGTATATGGTTCCAGTTTCTCTTCATCCTCACCAACGTATATTGTCTTTTTGATATAGCCATCCCAGTGGCTATGAGGTAGTACCTGATTGTGGTTTTGATTTGCATTTTCCTGATGGCAAATGATGTTGGGCATCTTTTCGTGTGCTTATTGGATGTTTGTATATCTTCTTTGGAGAAATGTCTATTCAAATCTTTTTTTTTCATTTTTTAATTGGGCTACCTGTCTTATTACTTAGCTATCAGAGTACTTAATGTATGCTGGAAACAAGTCCTACATCAGCTTGCAAATGTCCCCTGTTCTGTGGGTCACCTTTTCACCTCCCAGAAAATGTCCTTTGAAACACAGAAGTTGTTGGTGTTGGCAATATCTAATTTCTCTAACTTTTGGTTGCTTTATCCTTAAAAATTATGGATATGAGATTGTATAGAGAAAGAAAAATGCTTAGGATGAATGTACTACTTTGTTAAAACACAGCATGTATCTAATTCAAATAGATGTTAGCAGGAAGGCAATTTGCTGGCCACAAACTCTGAGAAAGTTTGAGCAGCTAACCCATGGAAGGTCAAGGACGCAGACCAACTTTGGAAGAACTAGATGCACAATCTCTAACAGCATCAGGGTTCTCTCTAGAGCCCGCTCCTTACTTATTTTAGTTACACAGCTAGAAGCACCATTCCTGCAGCTTGAGTTTTACATCTTGCAGTCCTGACACGAGGGAAGGGCTGCATGCATTGGTCATGTGTCCCCACTGCTAATCATAGGAGATCTATTGCCTGCCCTTGTCCGGCACCATGCATGCCAACCCCCAGCCCTAGCCACATAGGTTATATGAGAAGCTGTTTTCTGGAAACATATATAAGGCTTAACAGTGGTCACTGTGGATAAGGGTGGAGTAAAGAAACTGTTACTTTTATTTATTTATTTATTTATTTTAAGATTTGTTCATTTACTTGAAAGGCAGAGCAACACAGAGAGAGATCTTCATCTGCTGGTTCATGCCCCAAATGGCTACAACAGCTGAGTCTGGGCAAAGCTGAAGCCAAGATTTGGAACTCTATCCTGGCCTCCCACGTGAGTGGTAGGAGCCCAAATACTTGGACCATCATCCATGGCCTTCCCAGGCACATTAGCAGGAAGCTGGATTGGAAGTAGAGTAACCAGAACCTGAATCCACACTCTGATATGGGACGCCAGCATCAGAAGTAGTGGCTTAACCTGCTGCACCACAACATCAGCCCCAGAACTAGTACTTTAAAAAAATGTTTATGTATTTATTTGAAATGGAGAAAGAGAGTGAGAGTAAGAGTTAGGGGGAGAGAGAGAATAAAAGGGAGAGAGATGGGGCCAGCGCCGTGGTGCGCTAGGTTAATCCTCCACCAGTGGCACTGGCATCCCGTATGGGCACCAGGTTCTAGTCCTGGTTGCCCCTCTTCCAGTCCAGCTCTCTGCTGTGGCCTGGGAGTGCAGTGGAGGATGGCCCAAGTGCTTGGGCCCTGCACCCGCATGGGAGACCGGGAAGAAGTAACTGGCTCCTGGCTTCGGATTGGCACAGCTCTGGCCGTTGCGGCCATTTGGGGGGTGAACCAAAGGATGGAAGACCTTTCTCTCTCTCTCTCTCTCTCTCTCTCTCTCTCTCTCTCTCACTGTCTGTAACTCTACCTGTCCAATAAATAAATAAAATCTTAGAGAGAGAGAGAGAGAACCTTCCATCTGCTGGCTCACTGCCCAGATGCCTGCAACAGCCAGGGCTGGGTCAGGCTGAAACTAGGAGCCAGGAGCTCCATTCAGGTCTCCCATGAACGCAACAGAGGCTCAAGTACTTGAGCCAGCACTTGCTGCTTCCCAGGCACATTCGCAGGAAGCTGGTTGGAAAGAAGGGCCAGGAATTATACCAGGCACTCTGATACAGAAAGCAACATTCTAACCAGCGGCTTAACCCACTGTCCCTGAAGTGCTACCTTTTTTTTTTTTTTTAAAGGATTTTATTTATTCATTTATTTGAGAGGTAGAATTACAGACAGTGAGAGGGAGAGAGACAGAGAGAAGAGTCTTTCATCTACTGGTTCACTCCCTAAATGGCCGCAACAGCCAGAGCTGGGGTGATCTGAAGCCAGGAGCTTCCTCGGGGTCTCCCACATGGGTTCAGGGGCCCACGCGCTTGGGCCATCTTCCACTGCTTTCCCAGGCCATAGCAGAGAGCTGGATCGGAAGAGGAACAGCCAGGACTAGAACTGGCACCTATATGGGATGCCGGTGCCATAGGCAGAGGATTAACATACTGTACCACAGCACCAGCCCCAAAGTGTTACTTTATATATCTTTATCATGAGAATAAATTAATTTTAATATGAAAGAAAGTGAATCTTTAATGTATAGAATCAAAAGTGTGTATAAGAGAAAAGATGATAAAGAAATATGCCCAGTGCTTGCTAGGGATAGATGTGTTACATAATGGAGTCATGTATGATTGTCTTCCTTCTGCAATTTTTTTCTTGATTATTTTAGTAAAAGGATTATATAATTTTATGCCAAAGATAATCTTTTAAAAAACAGAACCACCAAAAAAAAAAAAAAAAAAAAAAACTGAAGAAACCCTTCAGAGAAGCAAACAAATGAGAGAAGCAAACAAATCCCTAATCACCTCCCAGATGTCTTGTTCAGGGAAAATCTGGAATCCATATCAGTTTTACATAACGTGGAGCTGACCCAGACTCTGCTGTTTCTGTGCTTGTAGTCATGATTGCCAGTGGCAAGTGGGTGAGGCAGAGAACTGAGCAGAGAACCTTGTCTGTAGTCCCTGCTAGCCCAAATCTGCTTCTGGGTAACAGGCTGGGGAAAAGCGTGAGCTTTTAGAAGCCTCCAGATGGTGATAAGACTTCTTTATGATAAGAGAAATGAGGGGCAAAATCTGCTTGACTGCTCCAGTTTTGTGCCTGAGTAAAGTCCTCCTGGATCTACCCAGCTGCAGGGGTGCCCTTGGACTTCAGGAATGACCTTGGATGTGGTTCACTGGGTAGCAGATTTCTTTCCGTCTCAGCCCTTGCATTCCTCTTTTCCTTCTTTTCAGTAATTTTTTTTAAAGATTTACTTTATTTATTTGAAAGGCAGAGCATCAAAGAGAGAAAGAGGAAGAGACAGAGAGAGAAACAGAGATCTATCCACTGGTTCACTCCTCAGACGCTCTTGTCAGTCAGGGCTGGGCCAGGCTGAAGCCAGGAGCCTGGAACTCCACCACCCAGGTCTCTCCTGTGGGTGGCAGGGGCCCGAGTATGGACACACAGAGGGGAGCCTGGGTGGGGGACCCCTTCACCTCCCTTCTGGGCAGAAAGATGGTTTATTTATATGTGTTTTTTTAAATATTTACTTATTTGAAAGAGTTAGAGAGAGAGAGAGAAATTTTCCATCTGCTGGTTCACTCCCCAGATGGCCGCAATGGCCAGGGCCGGGCCAGGCTGAAGCCAGGAGCCAGAAGCTTCTTCGAGTTCTCCCACATGAATGGCAGAGGTCCAAGCATTTGGACTATTTTCTGCTGCTTTTCTCAGGCCATTAGCAGGGGGCTGGATCAGAAATGGAAACTCAGGGCCTCGAACCAGCGTCTGTATGGGCTGCCAGCACTGCAGGCAGCAACTTTACCTGGTGTGGCGCAAAGTCAGCCCCTGGGTAGAAAGTTTTAGAGAGAAAGTTGAAGTCAGCGTGGGAAATGCCCTGAGCCTGTCTCTGTAGGCTAAGCAGGGCCCTCTACCCCGGCCTGCAGAGCCCCACGCAGGCCACGTCTCCAGGAAAATGCCAGGGGTCTGCTTCCCTTCCATTCTGAGAACCAACCCCACATCAGCTTGTGCCTCTTCCCACGGGTGGCAATTTCCCAATCCATCCCGCATCAAGCCCTGTGCGATGGGTTAGGCACTTGCCCTTCACTTAGCTAATCCCCACCGCCCTGCCACTGCCAACAAGGTGGGCCTCTAGGGAGTGGGGCTGTGCGCAGCTCCCTGTCCCAGGGCTGTGGCTCCTGACGGCTCTCGGCTCTCGCCTGCACACACCCACATAGGAGCTGGGCTTCTAAAAATGTGCCTGCTTGCTTATAAACCCATCCCTTCAGTCTCTACGGTTCCTCAAGCCGTAAAACCTGAGTGTTACAGGCTTTCAGAAAACATCAAGGCCAAGGTCCCCAAGAAAGAAACTGAGGGGCAGAGCCACTAAGGGTCTCGTGCAAGTCTCGCAGCTGCCTAGAGGCGACTGGGAGCTGGAGCTTAGGTTTCAACTCCAGCTCTATGTTTCTTTCTCAAAAATCTAGCTCCTGCTCCCTGGTTTGTGTCATGAGAGAAGGATTATAGCCCTGTCTCTAGAAAAGCTTTGCTCTTGGATTGAATTCCGATTTTTCTCTTTTCAAAGCTCTTTGAAAGCCACATAAAAATGTCTCTGCTTAGATTTGAGTTTTTTTTTAAAAAATGAATCTGAAGGAAAAATAGCAAATCTGGTATCCTAATGAGATAATGATTGCACAAGTACTTTGAAAGAGGTACAGCTCTTCAGGGCTTTTCAGATGGAAGGTGTTATTATGTTCTTGAAAGCAACGCACAGGCCTCGCTGGTGTGGGTGCTGGGGTCCTGGCAGAGCGGGTGAGTCACAGACGTGGGAGGGCGGGCTTCACCGGAAGTCTGATTCATTTCTCGGTTGTCCCAAGCTTGGAGAGCCAGATTGCGTGGGGCGACTTCCCAGCTTGGGAAGGAACTGGTGGTGGCTTCTTTCTGGGGTTATTCGCCGCGGGAAGAGCAGCCCACATGCTGGGGTCGGCACCTGCCTCTGACTGCCCAAGCCAACTGTAGTTACCCCAGTTTCCTGGGGTCAGCTATCCGCATGATCAACCTTCCCCTCCACCTTCAAGAAGCCCCACTGCGCCTCTCCCTGCTGGAGCTGCTGAAAAGAGGTCACAGGCGTTTGCCAGAGGCAGAGAAAAAGTCAGCAACTAAGCCACAAAAACGGGCGTCCCAGGACTGGCTCCATCATAGGGAGTTTGCTGCGGGATGAGCGCCCAAAAGGAGCCGAGTCCTGTCCACAGCACACACGCGGGGCAGCGGCGTGCCGGCCAGTACTTTTTCCATTGCAAGGTGACTGGGAATCCATTTTTACCTGACTCATGCAAAACAACAACAAACACCCCATCGTGTAAAAACAGCGATTTTATTGACTCACGTAAGTGTCAAATCCAAGGTTAGAGCTGACTGTGAACAAACAGTGGCATCAGGATTTGTTGCAGCACCAGCTCTCAGCTCTGCTTCCCGTCAGTGTCACCCCCTGTCCCAGGACAGGGTCTCAGCAAAAGCGATGGGGAATCTCCGCAATGTACACCTCCCCTACCTAGGCTTCATTCTGATTGGACCAGCTTAGATCACATGTCCCGCCCTGTACTCTGATTGGCCAGTTCTGGGGCCTCCACGTAGATCTCTCCTTTACTCACCTAGACTGAGATGGGAAGTAGAGTGGTTTCCCACAGGCAATCTCGCACACTGGTTGCAGAAGGGGGAACGGATGCTGGGCTTAGAAAGATAATAGGATTCAGAATGACCCAAGTAAGCATCTGAAACAATTTCACTCCAAAATCAGAGTGTCCAGATTCCAACCTGTGAGACTCTGGCATGACTTGATTTCACGTGGCATGGATGGAGAGCACGCAGAGTAAACACTTTCATAACCGTATCACTTCTAAGGTGTGAGGTGCACATATGGGACTAGGTGTCTCTCTCAGAAATACTTGCATTTTATGGGGCTGGCACTGTGGCGTAGCAGGTAAAGCCGTAGCCTGCAGTGCCAGCATCCCAGATGGGCGCCGACTCAAGTCCTGGCTGCTCCACTTCCATCCAGCTCTCTGCTATGGCCTGGGGAAGCAGTAAAAGATGGCCCAAGTCCTTGGGCCCCTGCATCTGCATGGGAGACCCGGAAGAATCTCCTGGCTCCTGGCTCCTGGCTTTGGATCAGTGCAACTCCGGCCGTTGTGGCCAATTGGGGAATGAACCAGCGGATGGAAGACCTCTCTCACTCTCTCTCTCTCTCTCTCTCTCTCTGCCTCTCCTCTCTCTGTGTGTAAGTCTGACTTGCAAATAAACAAATAAATCTTTAAAAAATTTGCATTTTTAAAAGTGATTCTGGGGCCAGCAGTGCGGCAGTGTGGGTTATGCCAGCAGCCACATCTGGAGCACTGGTTTGAGTCCTGGCCGCTCTACTTTCAACCCAGCTCTCTGCTAATGCGCCTGGGAAAGCAGCAGAAGATGGTCCAAGTACCTGGAGCTCTGCCACCCATGTGGGTGACCCGGATGGAATTCCAGGCTCCTGGCTTTGGCCTGGCCCAGCACCAGCCATCGTAGCCATTTAAGGACTGAACCAACAGATGGAAGGTTCTCTCTTCTCCCCCCACCCCCCTCTCTGTAACTCTGCCGTTCAAATAAAAAATAAATAAATCTTAAAAAAAAAAGTTGAAATGCTACCAGATACCATTGATTTTCTAAATCACCAGGAAGCTTCATTGTACCAGATGCATAGAAACCTCAGATTACTGCTAGCCACTTATTTCCCCAGCAATTTCTGTATTTATTTTTTTAGTATAGAAGAGTACACTCACAGTTTCACAATCAGAAGACGCAGGAGGTAGGCAGTGACAACTTTGTCCCCTAACCTGCTTCCTGGTACCTGTGTCCTTTTCAGAGGCAGTGGTCAGGGCTTTTGTCTCCTGATGTAGGACAGCTTAGATAGATAATTTTAAGCTCCTGGGCTGGAGGCCACACCTCCACCAGTCTGTGTTGCCATTCATCTACCTGTCAATCAGGGGACCACTCTCCAGGAAGTACCTCCTCTTACCTGGGATGTGGGGGTGGGACCACGTAAACACTTCCATTTTTTCCAAGAGCATAAAAAGCTGGGAAGAATGGAAGCTCGCTCTGTCTCTACATAGACTCAGGACGAGCAGAGCAGGGTATGAAAATTCCCTTTCTTTGGCCCCATTCCCCTTTAATAAAGTCCTATCAGTCTGTGTATTTTTCCTCACTTTGTAAATAAAGTTTATCGCAGTGCCTGCCATGTTTGGGCCTGTATTTAGAATTTTCCTCTAAGTAAAAGGCAAGAACTTGGAAAGTTAATTTAGGCCCTAACCCATCCCACAACACTTCCAGCGATAGTCTGTGTGCATTCACATAGATGGGGACCAGTGGCTTCAGAACCGAGAACCCGTTAGACTTAGGTAGAAAAAAGCACACAGCATGGATCCCCTACACCACAGGCTCTGTCTAGGGCGATGCCCATCCCAGTTTGCCCCCAGACTGCCCTACTCTGGCTTGGGAAGTTCCATGTGCCAGGAACTCCCCCAGCCGCAGGCAAACCAGGCCAACGTGACCATTTTGTAATTTAACCAACGTTTTATGAACGACTTCTTTGATGCATCTTCATACCAAGATTATTTTAAAAACATATTTTATTTTTATTTTATTTCAAGATTTGTCTACTTATTTGAGACAGGGAGAATATTCTGTTTGCTGGTTCACTCTACAGATGGCTGCAACAGCCAGGGCTGGGCCAGGCCAAAGCCAGGAGCCAGGAGCTTCATCTGGGTCTCCTGCATGGGTGCAGGGCCCCAAGCACTTGGGCCACTCTGCTTCTGCTTTCCAGGTGCCCGAGCAGAGAGCTGTATTGAGAACAAGGGAGACAGGCCTTGTGTTGGCACTCTGATATGGGATGCTAGAGTTGCAAGCGGTGGCTGTACCACAACATTGGCCCCTATCTTTGATTTTTAGATTATCTAAATTCTCTTTCAAACCCTTAGGCAAAATGCACTCTAACAAACATTAAAATCAACATCAAATTGACATATGAAAGCAAATTTAACACTAAGAATTAACCTCAGAATAGCTACAAGAATAAAATAGGATTGTCAGAAGATACTTCAATGGCAGTTGCAGAGTTCTCTTCAGATACTGGGGCAGGTGTTGTGGTGCAGCGGGTTAAGGCACTGCTTGGTACTCTCCCATCCCATTTCAGAGGGCCTAGTTTGAGTCCTGGCTACTCCACACTTCAGATCCAGCTCCTTGCTAGAGTGTACCCTGGTAGGCAGCAGATGATAGCTCAAATGCTTGGGTTCGTGTCACCCATGTGGCTTGAAGTTCCTGGCTTCTGACTTCAACCTGGCCCAGCGCTGGTGGTTGAGAACATTTGGGGAGGGAAGAAGTGGGTGGAGGATCTCTCTCTTTCTCTTTCTCTCTCTCTCTTTTTTCCTCTCTGTTATCACTCTGCTTTTCAAATAAACACATAAATCATTTTTTGTTTGTTTGTTTTATAAATTTCCATGAGGTCCATTATAATGTCTAGGTCTCCAGAGACAGTAGGAACCATGGTTGTGGCACATCGGGTTACACTGCTGTTTGTGACACCAGCATCCCAGTTCGAGTCCCAGCTACTCCACTTCTGATGCACACTCCTGTTAATGTACTTGGGAAGGCTGCCGAAAATGGCCCAAGGACTTAGGCCCCTGCCACCCACTTGGGAGCTCTAAATAGAGTTCTGCTCTCCTGGCTTTAGCCTGGCCAAGCCCTGGCCGTTGTGGCTATCTGGGGAGTGAACCAGTGGATGAAGGAGCTTTCTCTCTCTCTATGTTGCTGTGCTTTTGAAATAAATAAATAAATAAATAAATAAATCTTTTGAAAATAGAGACATCAGAAATCTAATCTATTTTATGAAAAATATGTTTGTATATGTGCATGTGTGTGCCCAGAAAAAAAAAAAAAAAAACAATGGAAGGCACTGTGCTTCCAGAAAATTTTATTTTTTTTGATTGCTTATTTTTTAAGAAAGGTTTCTTTTTTTTTAAAAAAAAGATTTATTTTAATTTTATTTGAAAGGCACAATTAGAGAGAGAGAGAAAGAGAGAGATCTTTCATCCACCATTTTACTCACCAAATGAACGCAACAGCCAGGGCTTGGACCAGGCTGAAGCCAGGAGCTTCTTCCAGGTCTCTCACGTGGGTGCAGGGCCCAAGCACTTGGGTCATCTGCCGCTGCTCTCCCAGGTGCATTAGCAGGGGGCTGGATAGAAGAAGTGGAGCAGCCCATATGAAACGCTGGTGTTGCAGGCAGCCGCTTTACCTGCTGGGCCACAGCTCCAGCCCCACTGCTTATATATATATTTTTATAATGAATGTGTCCTAACTCTATAACAGTCTGAAGTATTCTTTTTTCTTTTCAAAAAGGTTCTAGTGTGTTTCCAGAATGATCTTGATTCTTCTCAAATTTTTATTCTGTCACTGGTAAAACAGAGCCCCATTTCTGTTTTGGATCTAAACAGTTGAGCTGGACTTGCAGTCGGGTTGTGTGCTCCTTAGATTACGGCTGAGGCTGGGTCTCACTCATAGTCGTGCCCCACCCAGCACTTGCACAATTCCTGGTAATAGTGGGTGCCCACAGCAGGTTTGGTATCCTGTGTCCCAACACTCCTGTAAGCATTGCTTCTTTCTGGATGAAAGCAACCAAATTCTTTTCACAGATTAAAGCATTTAAGCCTATTATCAGAGGTTTTTAGTCATGGTGAATGCCCCCACAAAGTCCCGCGGAGAACAATATCCCATTACAAACACATCCCCTTGAAAAGGTGAGTCACAGTGCTCCTATAATCAGGCGACACAAACACCCCAGCAATTGCTCTCACAAATACATGCATTTCATAACAGACATAATGGAGACTATTAAACCCAATTTATATCCAACCTCTTGCAAAAAGAGACAAATCCCATGTATTTTTATGTAATGAAATTGTATCTGTAAAGTCCATGGTCATACTTGAAATGTAAAATTCAATTATACTTTAATATTTTAGTTTATTTGTTCCCATGTCGCTCCTTTAAGAATTCCTGATGCACTGTCCTGGCCGGAAGAACCCATCGTGGCCTTCCCTTGAGATGGACCCTCTGCAAGGGGCCTGGACCTGTAAGCTCCAAACCACCGCAGGCCCCCAGGACGAGGTGCACAGCAGAGCTTGTGAAGAGCTAAGGCACACATGAGCAACTGATTTCCTAACTGATGTGAGCCAGCTCCCTGACTAGGATGAGAGCATGTCAATCGGCTCCAGTAAGCAGCAAGTAGAAGCACGGTGAACACTTTGATAGACACATGTGTGCTGGCCGGCGCTGTGGCTCACTAGGCTAATCCTCTGCCTGCGGCACCGGCACCCCGGGTTCTAGTCCCGGTCGGGGCGCCGGATTCTGTCCCGGTTGCTCCTCTTCCAGTCCAGCTCTCTGCTGTGGCCCGGGAGTGCAGTGGAGGATGGCCCAAGTGCTTGGGCCCTGCACCTGCGTGGGAGACCAGGAGAAGCACCTGGCTCCTGCCTTCGGATCAGCGCGGTGCGCCGGCTGCAGCAGCCATTGGAGGGTGAACCAACGGCAAAGGAAGACCTTTCTCTCTGTCTCTCTCTCTCACTGTCCACTCTGCCTGTCCAAAAAAAAAAAAAAAAAAAAATACACATGTGTGCTAAAGGGTTGGAAAGAGAGGCGTACAAATTCAGGGTTTGGTCACCTCAGTAAAACGGCTAGACATGCAGCGGTGTGGGACATTGGAGATGACCCTGCCAAGATGAACAGTCTGCTCCACCTGGTCCCTCCTACCTGTAAGACAGATACAAAATACCGAGGGGACCTCTTTAGGTTTGGGAGGCAACAGAGCCCTCGTTTGGGAGGGACACTCTACCCTGTTTAGCGAAGGATCTGAACGCTGCCCGTTTTGAGTGGGGCTCAAGAGAAGAGAAGAGTCGTTCTGCCACTCCTCACATGGTCCAGCAGGTATCATGGTGCTTGGAGGTAGAGATGCTGTGGGAAGCCTTTGGCAGACCCCACAGGTAATCCTTGGGATTAGGATTTCCTTTTGCAGGGTCTTAGTCCACCCGAACGAGGATGGACTGGGTCCGAAGAAAGGTAAGTGCGCCACTTGCCCGTTCCCCAGCCTCCTGATCCCGGAGACAGTCAGACACAGCAGAGAGTCAAGTCAAGCAAGCAAGAACTCGGTTTATTGCGCATATAGCAAAGCCTTTTAAAGCACAAGACCGCAGGATTACTGGGGCAGGGCATAAGGACCAACCAATTACTTAAAAGGTCATTTTACGGGGCGACTTTTTACAGGGCCAGCCATATGTCTGTACACTCATCATCAGTTGTCATCACCTCCCCTGATGCTGCACGGCCAATCAGCTTTGGTGGTAAACGACTTTGGGTACCTCCCACCTTACTTCCTTTGGGCGCCATCTTTGAATTGCCTCGTGTGCCTAATTTCCCCACACCTTTCTGTCTCCTGTCTACTTTCCTTCCTTCCTTCCATTTGAAAGGCAGAGAGACAGAGACACAGAAATCTCCCATCCTCTGGTTCACTCCCCAAATGCCTGCAACAGCCTGGGCTGGGCCAGGCCAAAGCAAAGAGCCAGCAAATCATGTCTCCCACGTGAGGGTCAGGGTCGCAACTACTTGAGCTGCGCCTTGAACCCAGGAACTCTGAGATGAGATGCCCATATCTCAAGCAGTGCCTTCGCTGCTGCACCGAGTGCCTGCCCCAGAATTAGGATGCTGGAGCAAAGCCGTGTGTGTTATCCTCTGGAGATAACCACTCACCTTTTGAGAAACAGCTCTGACTTGCCGGGGGTCATGGTAAAGGCTGAGTGCTTGGTCGTGATCCATCAACTTAACCCCGTGGCCTGAGCCACCCACGCGTCGTGGAGGAGGCACGCACAGCAGTAGTCCATCAGCCGATGGCGGGGGTTGCGCTCAAGCAGGTGCTGCAGATGTAAGCCTGAGCAGCGAGGACAGGTGCCCATGCCCGTGCTCCCACTGCATGGCCTCCTCCCTCTCCACCTGCCTCACGGGGACTTCCCCACGACCAGCTGACTAATGAGAACTGATTGAAGGTGGGTTTACATCCGGTGCTGGGTGGTAGGCAGGGCCTATGGCAAACTGGGTGCCTGCACCACCAGAGGCTCACCCCCAGAGGCCTCGAGGATGGTGGGAAGGGAATCACCCCAGGGCGGACAGAACTTCCAGCAGTGTTCCTGGTTACGCACTGTGCCTGGACAGGGAGCCTGCGGAGAGAGGCCGATGGTTTGGCTGGATAGTCAGGAACCTGCAAATAATACGACTGGGGAGTTGGTAGGAAGGAGGTCTAGGAAGTGGTGTGCAGTGAGAGGTAGGTGAATGGTCAGAGAGTGTGAGATATTTGTCTTCCGGATGAATGTTTAACAAACAGAACTTGAGTCCGCCAGCGTCTCGGTTATAGACTTCGCAACCTCCAGAGGTACGAGAAATAAAAGTCCGTTCTCCATAAGCTTCCCAGTCTAGGGTGTTTTGTTACAGCACCTGAGACGGAGACGGGAGATGTTTGTTTGAAACGCAAGTGCGTTCCTGGAACGTCTCTTGGACACACACAGAAGCAGACGTTACCATGTGAGTGAAGAGTGAGAACAGCCCATCTAGCAGGCCTGTTCAAGGACCACGTGCTTCAGGAACGAAGGTCTGGGTCTCTCCAACAGAGCACAGCCAGCTGAGGCGTGTGCCAAGGGCAAGAGGAACGCAGTATTGGACGGAGGCAGCTATAAATACCACCTGCTCCCATGCGACCAGGTGCAGAAACAAGGTGAGATAGTTACGAGTATTTTTACCTGTTTCGACATGAATGTATTTGTGTATATGTCGATCAATTTGTCTCCCCTCTCTCATTCTCTTACTATCTAAAAGAAGCAGCATTAATAGTTATTTAATCTTGTATCTCAGTGCTGTCTTTAGGTCACAGAATATGAAAGGGGGAATGTAAATCATGTGAAAAAAAGAAAAAAAAAAAAAAAAGGACAAACATTACCCAAATGCCAAATGTGGAAAAAGGGGCTTGAGGGGAAGGGTTGGTATGCTTTCTGTTGCACAGGGATAATTGTGCTTTGTTAGGGGATGTTGCTTTTGCCTTTGTCTTTGGAAGTTAGATATGGTTAAAGTGGTTTGTATGGACACCAAGTAGAGTGAGGTGACTGTTGAGGGGCTGGAGTTTGGTACAGTGGTTAAGCCACTGCTTGCGATGGTAGCACTCATATCAGAGTATTGGCTCTAGTCCCTGCTACTCTGCTTCCAATCCAGCTCCTTGCTAATGTGCCTGGAAAAGCGATGGATTATGGCCCAAGTACTTGGGTCCCTGCCACCCACGTGGTAATCCCAGATGGACTTCCTGGGTCCTGGCTTCAGACTGGCCCAGCCATGGCTGATGTAGTCATTCAGGGAGTAAATTAGCAGATGGAAGATCTTTTTCTCTCTCTCTGCATTTCAAATACATAATATTATTTTAAAAAAAAAAGAAGTATGTCACAGATGCCACCTGGTCATAGGGCTCTATGTGTATAAATACAAATAATACCTAAATAGCATAATAAAATATATTAACTTATACTCTGTTACGATTAACAGCCAGAGACCAGTGTTATCACAATTACAATCTACTTGGCTATAAACTGAATGGCTCATTCTCTTCTACTCAACAGTATTTGCAGAATACCTACTGAACCCTAGTGCTGCAGAGTAAGAAAGACATAGTCTTCATGCCCAGAAAATCCTTGGTTTGCTGGCTTCTCAGTTGTTGAGGAAACCTAGGAGAGGATGTTTTCAAGAAAACATCTCAGGGGCTGGCATTTACTGCAGCTTTCGATGCCACCTGGGTTACCTGCATCCTTACCTGAGTCTCTAAGTTCCAGTCTTGGCTCTGCTCCTCTGCTTCTCTGCTAATGTGCGCCCTGGGAGACGCAGGTGGTGGCTCAAGTACATGAGTCCCCGGCACTCACGTGGGACAGGCGTTGGCTGTGGTGGGCATCTGGGAAGTGAGCCAGCAGATGGAAGATCTTTCTGTCTGCCTCTCAGTCTGTCTTTCCAGTAAATCTGTTTTAAAAAGGAGTAACGTTTCCATGAAAAAAAAAAAAAAAAAAGGAAATTGAGAGTTGGAGAATTTCAGACTCATAAAAGAGTTTTTCTGCCAAAATTCCAATAAGTGTTATTTTGCTGCCTGTAAACATATGCTATCAGGTCTAAATATCAGAGAACACTCACTGTTTGATTACATCTGTCATTGCCTTTCTTTTCCTTTTATCGCCAGCATGACCATTAGCGAACGTTTCAAATGCACTCTTATCACCTCTCATGCATGAGTATGATTAGTAGAGATCCAAGCTGCCAAGACAAAGCAGGCTTGTGCTGAAAATCAAGCCCTTCCCCCTCTCCAGAGTCAGTTCTCGAAAGACCTCCAGTAACAAAAGTTTTTGTACTTAATTGCTTCTATCGCATGTAATACGTGTTAGATAAATTTGCAGTTTAAGAAAAATGCCTGCAGGTGGGTGGTGAGTGCAGCGGAGAAGCTGCTGCTTGGAATCTGCATTCCACAGAGAGTGCCTGCATCAGCATCCTGGCTCTTCCCCTTCTATACAACTTCCCGCTAACCTGCACCCTGGGAGGCAACAGGAGATGGCTCAAGTACTTGGGTCCCTGTCACCCACATGGGAAACCAGGGTAGAGTTCTAGGCTCCTGGCAGAGGCAACAGGAGATGGCTCAAGTACCTGGGTCCCTGTCACCCACATGGGAAACCAGGATAGAGTTCTAGGCTCCTGGCTTTGGACTAGTCTAGCCTTGACTGTTATGGGCATTTGGGGAGTAAGTCAGCAGATGAAAGATCTCTTTCTCCCTCTCTCTTCCTCTCTCCCTCTCTCCTTCAAATAAAATAAAAATAAGTAAGTAATCAAGAATTGCTGTAAAATCCTACCTAGTTGCAAAAATAAGAATAGTAATAATAGTAATAACAATGACTAGTACACATATAATGCAAAAACAACCCCATTTTTGAAATGATGTGATGCCTTGGGTTTGCTTCACCATCACCCGGTGGTGTAGTGGACGAGGTGACAGAATCAGAATGCTTGGTGGGATGCGCATTTGGCATAGCGAGTTCAGAACGCCCACATCCCACACGAGTGCCAGGGTTTCAGTCCCAGCTTTGGTGCCTGACTCCAGCTTCCTACTAATGCAAACCCCGCGGGGCAGTGGTGATGACCCAAGTAGTTGAGTTCTTGCTGCCTGTGTGAGTTCCTGGGTGCTACTCTGACCCGGCCTACCCTCACCTGTTGCAGACATTTGGGGAGTGAACCAGCCGATGGAACATCTCTGTCTCTCTCTCTGCACTTCAAGTGAATGAACAATTATTGCAAGAATGCTTGGTGGTTGTTGCAGCCAGGTGTTGGTGAGCCAGGGAAGCTCACTTTGTTATCATTCTCTTTACACTCACGTCTATTTGGTTCCATGACATAGAGTTTTAAAAATCACCTCTTCTCACTTAAACTTGTTCTTTTGCTTCAGTTCTTTCGGGTTGTCTCTGCCCATTATTTCAAGTGGCTCCACTCTTTTATTTGGCTCTTTTGTAGCATAAATCTTGCTGCCCAGCGATTAGTGTACAGTTCGGCCTGTGCAACCCCGATGACAAGAGCAGACATGCTTATCTCCTTGCCCAGCGCCACGTCTGGTGCCAGGCTCCCTCATCAGTCTCGTCCAGCTGTCCTCTCCCAGACCCCTGTGGACGGCTGGCTGCTTCCCGCCGGCCACATACCTGCATGCTTCTGCACCATCATGGACGTCCCTCTCTCTCTGTTCGGCAAAATCCTCCTTGTTCCTCTAGGTCCAGCTCAGATGGTCCTTCTCCCTCGTCTGACTGGTGCAGCCCTTTTATTCCACCCCACGTCCCTTCTAGCAACGTCAAATTCTTTTTCTTCTGTGCCAATAGAACCTTACTCATATTTCCATGACACTATTTCTTGCATCATATTGTTGGCTGTTATATAATAAGGACGATTTGCTTGAAAGAAAGAGAAACGAACTTAAACTAGTTGAACAGGAACTCAATTAAAAGAATAACAAGGAAACCCCTAGGACTTATGTGCAAGCAGCCAGCAGCCGACTGAACGAGGCCGACTAATCCAGGAAGTGACCAAACTCTCCGACCGCCTGTCTTCCCAGTCTTCTCGGGGCGACTGCTTCATTCCCCTGCTGAACATCAACTGTTTGTGCTCTCTAGGCCTCATAGTGAGAAAAGCATGCAGGGCTGGCACTGTGGCATGGTAGTCTAAGCCTCTGCCTGCAGGTACCTACATTCCCTCTGCATGTGGGTTCGTGTCCTGGCTGCTCCTCTTCCAATCCAGCTCTCTGCTTATGGTCTGGGAAAGCAACGGGAGATAGCCCAAGTGCTTGGGCCCCTGTACCCATGTGGGAGACCTGGAAGAAGCTCCAGGCTTCAGATCAGCCCACTCCGGCCATTGCAGCCATTTGGAGAGTAAACCAGTGGATAGAAAACTTCTCTCTCTTGCTTGCTCTCTGTCTGTAACTTTACCTCTCAAATAAATAAATAAATCTTTAAGAAAAAAAAAAATGAATGGGCTATTCTCATCACTCTTTATGAGCACAGTGCTCCCAGGCTAGCTGGGGAGCCAGCCATGAAGGTAACAGAAGCTTGTAGACCTTCCACCACGTCGCCAGTTCTTACCCACACAATTGGCAACCATTTTCACCGTGTGAACCTGCGCACTCGGCATCCACTCCACCCCAGGTAATGGGGCGCTGGCACCGCAGGCAGCAGCTTTACCCTCTACGCCACAGCACCGGCCCTGCCCATTCATTTTTGCATGTCTTTACCAAGAAACAAAGAGTCATTGAATGAATTATAACCAATTCTGCACTTTCACTTACCCATTAGGCTCATACAAACATTTGAATTAATACATATAGATTATTCTAATAGACACTCTAACCTACAAAAGGACTTCTTAAAATTTTTTTATTTATTATTTATTTGAAAGGCAGAGTTGCAGAGAGGCAGAGAGAGAGAGAGAGAGGTCTTCTATCCGCTGGTTCACTCCCCAAATGGCTGCAATGGCCGGAGCTGGGCCAATCTGAAGCCAGGAACCCGGAGCTTCTTCTGGGTTTCCCACATGGCCACAGGGGCCTAGGCACTTGGGCCATCCTCTACTGCTTCCTTAGGCCATAGCAGAGAGCTGAATCAGAAGAGGAGCAGCCGGGACTCAAACCGCCACCCATATAAGGATACCTGCGTGGCAGGCGGTGGCTTCACATGCTAAGCCACTGCACCAGCCCCGTGAAAGTACTTTCAAAAAAGGTCACGGAAAATGGAATCAAAAGATAAGTTCATAATGGTGCAAAACATTTTTGGAGTCCACGCATTCAAGGGATGTTCAAAATGTTCATGGGAAATATGTATTATGAAAAAACCCTGCATGGATTTCAAATTATATTTTACACAAAAATAAAAATTATCTTTAACAATGAGTTATTTTTTTTTTATTTGAAAGGAAGAGTAACAGAGAAAGAGAGAGAGAGAGATCTTACATCTGTTGTCAGCAACAGATAGGGGTGGGCCAGGCTGAAGCCAGGAGCCTGGAACTCCACCCAGGTCTCCCACATGAGTGGCAGGGGTCTAGGTACTTGGGCCATCATCTGCTGCCTTCCCAGGTGCACTAGCAGGAAGCTGAATTGGAAAAGCAAGAGCTGGGACTTGAACCAGGCGCTGCTATAGGGATGCAGGTGTCCCAAGTGGCAGCTTACCCTGCTGCACCACAATGCCCGCCCCTGAACTTACTTTTTAATTTCATTTTCCCACAATCTTTTTGAAGTCCCCTCTCACAACCAACACTGTATGCCAGACAGACATTGTTCTGTTTTCCTACCAATGTGCATTCTCCCCTTTTTTCTTAGTAACCCCATTTTTCCCCTAGGGGAATCTTCCTCTGAATGTCATAGTAGTATCACTACTCCCTTCCTTTTTTGAGCACTGTCAATCATAATCCCATTCCATATATGCAATTCTGCTCAGTATCTTATTCCAATTATCTAATAAATTTTAAATGAATACAATCCAATATAATTCTGATTTAATATTCTCTTAGCTTGGGCTTTCTGAAGTTATTAATTCTTTTTGGACTCTGAATAATATTATCTTATTTTTCTTATTGGACTTAAAGTTATTTTTACATGAAAAAAGCATAGGTTGACAACAATTTTAAAAATCCCAAATATTTTTATATACTACCCCCATTATTATTATTATATAGTTTTTAATGTTTATTTTTTACTTTCATCTACTCAAAAGTCAGACTAATAGGGAGACAGAGAGAGGAAGATAGATAGATAGATAGAGAGACAGATAGATCTTCTGTCTACTGGTTCACTCCCTAGTTGCCCATCACAGCCAGCAGTGGAACAAACTGAAGCCAGGAGCCTGGAACTCCATGTGAGTGCCTCCTGTGGGTGGCAGGGGTCCTGGGCACTTGAGTCATCATCTGCTATATTTAAAGATGCATTAGGGCCGGCACTGTGGCACAGTGGGGGAAGCCACCACCTGCAGTGCTGGCATCCCACATGGGCACCAGTTCGAGTCTCGGCTGCTCCACTTCCAATCCAGCTCTCTGCTGTGGCCTGGGAAAGCAGTAGAAGATGGCCCAAGTCCTTGGACCCCTGCACCTACATGGGATCAGCCTAGCTCCAGCCGTTGCAGCCATCTGGGGAGTGAATCAGAGGGTGGAAAACTCTCTCTCTCTCTTTCTCTCTCTCTCTCTCTGCCTCTCTGCCTCTCAGTAACTCTGCCTTTCAAATAAATAAATAACTCAAAAAAAAAAAAAAAAAGAATGTATTAGCAGGAAGCTGGATTGGAAGCGGAGTAGCTGGGACTCAAAATGGCATTCTGATATGGGATGCAGACATCATAATCTACTGCACCACAATACCCACCGATCCCCAGTGTTTTTATTTTTAAATTTATTGTTTATTTAGTTATTTATTTCTTTTTGATGGAGATGGAGACAAAAAGAGAGAGAAGGAGATCTTCCATCCACTGGTCTACCCCCAAAATGCTCGCACTAGCCAAGGCTAGGCAAGGAACTCAGCCTGGAACTCAGTCTGGATCTCCACATGAGAGGCAGAGAGACCTGAGTACGTGGGCCGTCACTACCGCCTCCCAAAGTGTGCATTAGCAGGAAGTTGGAATCAGAAGCAGAGCCAGGACTGAAACATTCTCACCCTGACACAGGACATGGGCAACCCAAGCAGTGTCTTAACTGCTGTACCGGATGCTTCTCCACGGCCCAGCACCTCACGTCTTGAATTTGAGTCTGATCAGAATCGTTTATTAAGCAACATCGGAGCCTGCTGACCAATACTAAATCCTCAAGCCCTCACAGCCCTATGGTTATAGTTCTTCAATGCATATTTGACACATTTGAAATTTCTTACACAAACCACGTGTCTTCTAATGTGTGTCTGCCCTGCACCCCAGTTTAGGTTATAACTTTTTTTCTTTAGCTGACATATGCCATTTGTAAATACTTACGGGGTACAGGATTTTTTTAAGGAAATCACCAGCCTGGCTCTGTGGGGTCACCATAGTCAGCCACCCTAGCTGGGCCATCACTGCTGCTGACTGCTCTTGCTTCTGGGCTCCTGCCCAGCTCAACCTGGAACTTCCTTTTTTTTTTTTTTTTTTTTTTGACAGGCAGAGTGGACAGTGAGAGAGACAGAGAGAAAGGTCTTCCTTTGCCGTTGGTTCACCCCTCCAATGGCCGCCGCGGCCGGCGCACCGCGCTGATCCGATGGCAGGAGCCAGGTGCTTTTCCTGGTCTCCCATGGGGTGCAGGGCCCAAGCACCTGGGCCATCCTCCACTGCACTCCCTGGCCACAGCAGAGAGCTGGCCTGGAAGAGGGGCAACTGGGACAGAATCCGACGCCCCAACCGGGAGTAGAACCCGGTGTGCCGGCGCCGCTAGGCGGAGGATTAGCCTAGTGAGCCGCGGCGCCGGCCTGGAACTTCTTCTTCAAGTCACCAGGCTACCCCCTCATCCCTGGTCTTTGCCTCACACACCTTCTGGCTGATCTGACTTCCAACAACATGACTGGATTATGGGCTTTTGGCTTTTTGTTTCACAGAAAGTGTTCAGACATTTAAATTCTTTTCATAATGTCATCTAATGATATTAAACAGAGTTAGAAATTGCTACATATCCTAGCACATCAATGCACCTGCTTTTACTTTTGCATTTTCTTTACCTCTGTTGAAATTTACACACATTTCTTATCGTGAATATGCTGACATCCTTTAGCCTTCATGTACTATTACATAACAGAATGGAGTTACATTTTAACAGCTATGCCAAACATCTGCCCCTTGAGTTCCTTTTTCAATGGCCATGTCATATATTCCAAAGAATTGAAACACCGTCCAAGGATCTAAAATAAATTGAAGCCATTCTCTGGATACTTTTTTTTTTTTAACCTTAAAAGGTAGAGAGACTGAGAGAGGAAGAGAGAGAGAGAGAGATCTTTTATCCTCTGCTTCACTCATCAAATGCCTGCAACAGTCAGAGCTGGGTCAGGTCAAAGCCAAGAGCCAGGAACCTAGTATGGAACCTGTATGGGTTACAGGGACCCAAGTACTTGAGTTATCACCTGCTGCCTCCCAGGGTGCAGGGAACTGAAATCAGAAGGAAGACTGAGACTCAAACCCTGGCAGTCTGCTGTGGGGCACAGGTAACCCAAGCTTCATCTTAACTGCTGTGCCAAAGGCCTGCCCCTGGATATTTTTATGAACCTTATTCTACAACCTGCTTTTTGCACTTCCTATGTCATGGACCTTGCCCCAAGACAGTCCATATATTTTTCTATGTCATTTTAAATGGCTACATAGCATTCCATAAGGACGTACTTTTTCAATTAAAAATTTTGTGTAACATTTTCATTTTTAATAATTAATGTAATCCTTACTGCAAAAATCAGAATAAAAATAAACTGGCTCATAGTGAAAGTCTCCTTCCTCGTTTGGGTCTCATCCCTATCCCAGTGCATAACCTCCTTTCCTAGTGTCTTACATATCCTTCCAGCTTATTTAGATGCAAGCAAATACAAATATCATATCTTGTGTTTGTCTATCTCTTTCCCTCTCTGTACGTAATTGCAATGGGATGTTTTAATATATTCTCTCAGGAAATGAAGACAGTAATACCTGATAGAGTACAAGTTATGTGCAAACAATTAAACAATTAAAATGTGCATAAAGAGCATCTCCAAGACATTTGGAGCGGTGGTTAAGGTACTGCTTGAGACCCACACGTCCTATATCAGAGCGCCTGGGTTTCAGTCCCAGCTCTTCTGCCGACTCCAACTTCCTGCCTATGTACGCCTTAGGAGGCAGAAGTGTTGCCTCAAGTAATTAGATCCCCGCTACCTATGTGGGAGTCCTGGACTGTGTTCTGGCTCCCGGATTCAACCTGGTGCAGCCCCAACTGTTGGGGGCATTTAGGGAGTGAATCAGCAGATGGAGGAGCTCTGTCTGCCTTTCTCTGTGCTCCTCTACCTTTCCAATAAATAAATTAATAATACAAAGTTTTAAAAGGAAAATCTACATACGAACATCTACATTCTATATCACAAAAGCTGCACGTTGTTTTTTAATCACATGCAATGAAGCATAATTGAAAAGCTACTGAAGGATCGCATTAAGCTGTGAGTAACGGGAAACACCCACAACCTGTCTGATAGGAGCAAAGTGCTTATTTTCACAAGAAGGACTGGGTCGGGGCAGTTAATGCACAAACTCCCGTGTGGTTCTTTTCAACCGCACCCCTGTATCTCTCTTTTTGTACCCAGAATGTCACCTATTGTATGCACCGTTCCCTACTTTGCTTTTTCTACTTTATGACTTCTCTCGGAGTCTTTCCAACTCAGAGTTTCCTCAGTCTCTGTTCTACAGCTCCATGGCTTCCTACTGTCTGGCTACCCTTGACCTCCACATGGTGGACACTGGCATCATCACCTTGACTCCTGATTGGTCCTGCCTCTACTCATGAGCTCCAAACCTTGTCCCACCCTTACCTATCTCAACCCCTTTTTCCTGCTGGCAGCCGTTACTTTAACAGAGATGATTTAATGGAAGCATCCAGCGGTTCGGCCTCTCTCTCATCCTCAACCCTCTAACATCTGGAAATGATCCACTCTTTGCATTCACTCCTTAACCTCTTACAGAATGCCTCCCGCCATTCTACCTCATTCACACTGAAAATGATCTCTAAGCCATCACCCAAGCCATCATGGCCAGTCTTCCAGCAGCCCGGTCCTAACCCACTTCTCCAGTCCCCATCCCTGGTGCTTCGGTCACCCCTACCCCTGCCGTAGCTTGGTCTTTGAAATTCTGCCTTCTCCATGACTTCACTCTTATCCCGTCTTAGCAATCTATTACATGGTTTATTAGCCCTAAAGCAGATCCTAATTTCTGATTATTCAGACTTTTAATAGTGACTTCCTAACAAACATTTCTCTCTGCAGCCTCTTTTCCACTCTAACTGAAAACAGCAGGTCTTACATCATTTCCTTCTTCAAAAGTCTTGTTTCCAAATCAATTAAACACTAACTCTCTGATATTCAAGTCCTTCCACAATTATAACTCAATTCAACATGTACTGGCATCAGTCAGCGTTATCTTCCACTGCTATACTAAGCATACACCAGGCCCCAGCCAACGTCGTCTGCTGACTTAGTGCTAAACACATGGTGTGATTTTGCACCTCCAGGCTTGGGTTCACCCCTTTTTGTCCACCTGGATTCCACTTCTCTTCCATCTCTGTTGTGCTACACCTCATCATTCCCTGCTTTCAATTGCCACAGTATCTTTGCTGACTGTCAACCTAATGTATTATGGTTATTCGTGTAGTTATATTTCCATGCTAGATTCTAAATTCTGTTAAAATGGAATAGTGTAGGGGACTGGTGCTGCGGTTGGCAGGTTAAAGCCCCAGCCTGCAGCACTGGCATCCCACATGGGCGCTGATTTGAGTCCCGACTGCTCCACTTCTGATCCAGCTCCCTGCCAATGAGCCTGGGAAAGCAGTACAAGATGGTCCAAGTCCTTGGGCCCCTGCATCTATGTGGGAGGCCTAGAAGAAGCTCCTGGCTTCTGATCAGCTCAGCTCCAGCCATTGCAACCATCTGAGGAGTGAACCAGCGGATGGAAGACCGCACCTCTCTGTATGTGTATCTACCTCTCTCTGTAACTCCTTCAAATAAATAAAATAAATATTTTTTAAAAACGGAATAGTGCATCAGAGCCCCTTTATATGCCAGCCAGGAGCTGAGTGAGGTACGTACATTATCTCATTTAATCCTTACATGGCCATAGTGAGGCCAAGACCCTTCCCACTTAACATTAAACAAACTGGGGCTAAGCTTGCCCAAGGTCAAGTGGCTACTGATGGTGGAATTAGGTCCCTCCCTGAGGCGCCTGTTTGTACTACCCATTGCAGCCAGCACACTACCCCCACCTCCACTGCACCCAACCTGTGCCTGTCAGATCAGCGTGTTAACAGCGTCTGTGCGAAAGGCCACTCTGAGACCAGGAGGAGGGATTGTGCCGGCAGTGAATGAGGACGGCAGGATTGTCGGTGGTGTTTCCGTGTTTCCACTACTGGGCTACAAAGCTTTTAAAATGGGTAGTTGCTAACCAGGATTGCATGCACTCAGCCTCTAGTTGTTTTTAAACGCCTAGGTTAGTTTCTTCTCCCTGATTTTATTGCCATCGCCCAGGGATTATCTGTATTCCCTTGTGTTCGCACAGCTTTCGGCGCATTGCTCCACACACGGTGTGCGTACTTGTTGATTTTAATGTATGTGTTTGCCTGCGTGCACAGCAACCGGGTGGAGGGCGGGCGCTGTGAGAGGCGGTGTGCATTCCTTTCTCCCCATTCTTTTTCCCTCGAGCAGCTGCAGCCTGGATGCCTTTCTCCTCGCGGGTGGGGAGCACGCAGAACCACTGACCCTTCAGCAAGTTGTCCCTCACCGAACAGGTGTCTCCCCCGCCTCTCGGAGGAGAGGGATGGCTGGATGCTTAGTGACATCAGCCGCCGACCAATGAGAAGTCAGGCTTCGGCAGCCCCGCCAATGGGCGGCCGGGGGCGGGCCCGGTTTCCTGGGAGCCGGGCGGGCCGGGCTGGTCCTGCGCGGCGGTGGAGTCTCGGTCGCGCACGCTGCCCGCTGCGGCTCCGGCGACTCCCGGCGGCTTCCGAGGCGGCCCCGACGCTCGGCTCGTGCGCCTCCCGCCGCCGCGCCACTGCACCGCCGCTCGGGCTCCCGCCGCGGCGCGGCTCATGCCCCCGGGCACGGAGCGCGCAGGTGGGCCGGCGGCCGCTGGGAGATAGGCCCCCCGGGGCGGCGGCGGACCATGGCGCGCAGACCCGCGGCGCCGGCCGCCTACGGGGAGGAGTTCTCCTTCGTCAGCCCGCTGGTGAAATACCTGCTCTTCTTCTTCAACATGCTCTTCTGGGTGAGTCGAGGGTCGTGGGGGCTGTCGGGCTGCAGGGTCCCCCGGAGGGCGGCGGGGGCGGCCCGGGATGCGCGGCGCGCGGCGAGCCAGGTGAGCGGCGCTGCCTAGTTTTCGGGGCTGACGACACTTGGCTGGGGGGGGTTGGGGGGTGTTCGCCCGGGGAGGACACCGTGGTGGCGCCGGGTCTGGAGGGGGCGTCGGAGGAGGGCTGTGCAAGGGCTTCGGTGAAGACTTATGGGTATTCTCGGGTGTCGGGTGAGGGTCCGTGCCAGGCCAAAAAGGAGGGCTTGGGGGAGGAGCAGGTTTTCCGGTCAGCGCCAGGGAGACCCACTGGCACATTCACGACTGGGGGGACTTCCAGGCCTGGGGGCTGAAAGGCCCCACCAGCAGAGAAAGAAGAAGAAGAGAGGAAAAATCCCAAACCTTCCCTCTGGTTTTCCTCCGAAAGCACGGGCTCAGGGCTTCAGCTTTCCCTTTGCAGCCTCTGGGCACCCCCACCTCCGAGGCCAAGGAGACGCAGGAATGGCCCCCAGACCCGGATACCGCCCCCATGCCCGCACTGCTCCAAACTTCGCTCTATCTTTCTTAGGACCACCCTCCACCCTGGAGCCTGGCAGCTTTCGGGCGATGGGCTGGACGGCGGGGGGTCCTGTCAGAATTTTCTGCTTGGTGGTGAAAAAGTGGGAAAAGTACGGGCTTGCAGCCCTGGGCATCTGGCGTCTCATTCGCACTCTGCCATTAACTGTTGAATGACTGATGGAGGAAATAGGTCCCTGACCGTAGGCCTTGGTTACCTCTGCTGTAAAACCATACCTGGTGTGATCCCGGATGCAGAAATATCGTGAAAGGCTAGCTTGATCCTGTTTCATGGCTGCAGAGTCCCCGGGCGCCTGGGGAAAGAGACCGCAGGGAGGTCCCTCCCCCACGCCCCCATGTCTCTGCCTGCGCCCTGCGTGCCAGCGCTGCTGCTGTGGGAGCCGCTGTCCTTGGCGGGCTCAGTCTGAGACCTCTGCTTCAGATTTGCAGGAGGGAGGAATTGTGAGTCTAAAACAGGTTTCCTAGGAGAGGGGGCAGACCAGACATCTAAGGCAGTCGCTGGAAAGGTTTCACAGGGCCCGTGGTGTGAAATGCAGGCACAAAGTACCTAAGTGCCAGCCTGTTGGGACAAATGAGAGGAGCCCCAGAGGATGCTGGTGACAGCTCACTCCCAGCCATGCTGCTCCTGGGAGAGAGGAAGTTTGGGCTCCTGTCAAATTCTCAGTTTTTGAATTGGAAAAAGATTTTCAGCAGGCATCTTGTGCAGCATTCCCAACGTGTGTTCGAGAAGGCTCAAGCAAAAGATGTGAGATGTTTTATCCAAGACCCAACAGCTGGTTAGCAGGCTTGGCCTGCTGACTTTTCTACTGAGGCCCCGTGCCTCCAGGGGAAGTCCTTGACCTTGATGGTTGCCACCGTAGCTGGCGGTATTTGCAGTTAACCAGTCAACCCAAGTTCCTGTGGGCTAGCAGGAGGTTAAGGAAGAACAGAAGAAAATCCCTCACCACCCCTCTGCCGGGCGGGGATGTGCCAAGGGGAACTCCCCATCTCGGGGCAAGTACCAGTGAAGCTGCCCACATGTGCTCACATGTGCCTAGGCCAGTGCACTAGGCTAGTGACGCACAGCCCTCAGAGCCAGCGCTGACATCCTGGGAACCTCACTTGGGTCCCAGGTCTAGTTACCCGTGTCTCCTCGGGAGCCATTAGCCCCTCTCTCTTATCTCTGCTCCCCAGTGGCAGCAGCTGGGTGCATCTATTAGACTTGGATTATGCTCACTTTCTTGGACTTGCCCACCCCACCCTAGCCACTTTAATTAGATAAATAACCTCGGGAGGTCACAGCCAAGAAGAGGGTTGGCTCCCTAGACCCATTTACATTGGCAGCAACGCTTCCTTCAAGGTCAGAGGACCTGGCTAGCCAAGCTGGCACCTCTCCAAATTAGAGTAGCGCCCCTTCTTGGCCCTGCTGCAGACTCGAGTCAGGGTCGGAGGCTCTGGAAACAGCACCGAGAAGGACAGGAGGACTGGGTTCTTTCTGGGTGACTCCCAGCTCATGTCCCTGTCTCTCTGTCCTTAATCTCTGTCCCCTAATGGAGACGTTTTTCTGCCTCTGTGAACTACTTAAAGGTAAATGGATCACTCTGGGGACTTTCTTCCTTCGAGACTTGGGGTTGGATCCAAGGATGAATTTTTCTGTGTTCCGGTCTCTCTGGGACATTGCCGTTCCTAGGGCACTGTACTGGACAGGCATTACTGAGTCACTTCTCCCACGCACTGAGAGCCACGGAGTTACACTCCACACACAGGCAGCTGAAAGTCTAGGGGCCATCTTTCTTCCTGCCCGCCCTTCAGGGACTAAGTACTGTGCACACTTCCGCCATCCTAATCAAATTCCCCTCCTCTGCCCAGAAGCACCCGTGGATGGAGCCGTGGGCCTGCACCTTGGTGGGCAGTGTACATTTCCTGGCCCGCTGCTGCTGCTTCTGCTGGGGTTGCTGCGTGTGTGGGGGTGGGAGGCGGGAAGGGTTGTATCTGCACTGAGAACACGTTGGGAAGGTGGCCAGCGTGCTCTGGGCTCAGGCTCAGCGGTGGAGGTGGAAGTAGGTTGCTCTGGGATTCCCGACTCCAGCTCCTGGGGCGTTTGGGGTCTGACTCAGAATGCGGCTGGCTCCTTTGGGACCAGGACCAACGCCTCCAATGCATGTTTCAAATCTCACTTCCCCTCTGGCCTGGGAGTTCCAGTTTTCTCCCCAGAATTATCTTGCTGGGTTGCTGATCATTGAGATCCCACGACCTGGAGTAGTTGCTCCAGGATTCTGTGAGTTGTATGTAAATCTTTGGATCTTAGGGGATGGCATTGTGGCACCAGCATCTCATATGGGAGTGCCGATTCGAGTCCCAGCTGCTCCACTCCAGATCCAGCTTCCCACTACTGTGCCCAGGGAGACCCGGATGCAGTTCCAGTCTCCCAGCCTCTGGCTTTAGCCTGATGCAGCCCTGGTGGCGGCCATGGCAGGGGAGGGAACCAGTAGATGGAAAAGCCCTCTCTCTGTGTCACTCTGCCTTTCAAATAAATAAATAATAAAAGTTTTAATTAAAAAAATGTTTCGGTTAAGAAGTAGCTGCCTTTCCTCACCTGCTTTATCAGCTGTGGGCACACGTTGTCAGGCATATTATCAGCGCTGCCCACAGCAGCCACCTCCTTCCTGGCTGGTCCTTCTCACGGAGGACAGCAGCCAGCAGCTAAATGGGCAGAACCCAGAAGCTCGGACCTTCAGCTCCTGTGGCTCAGCCCAGGCTTCCTTGGTGGCCGTGGCTCAGGGCTCCCGTGACACCTCATGTGTACTCTGATGGTCCCTTCTCTGTGCTGCAGTTAGTGTTTACTTTTATCTGTCTTCCCTCTGCACTTGAGGCTGCTAAGGCTGGAAGCTGCCTTCTTCACTTCTGGGTTCTCAGGGCTTAGCTATGTGTGGCAGGCCGTGGGCTTGTTGAGTGTTTATTAAATGGCGAGTGAGAGAGCAAACCATACAGGACAGAAGCACGGTACACTTTCTCTGTCCGTGGTGGACAGGCCTTCAAGCATCTTCGGTGGTGAGGGGCCCAGCTGTGTCCTCCTCTGCCGGTCCTCCTGTGGCCTGACGCCCCGCCCTCAGCCAGACCAGGAAAACTGCAGCTGTCCCCTCCAGCCTTGCTTGGGGCCGGCATAATTACTCTTTTAAAATTAATTAATTAATTTGAAATTCAGAGTTACACAAAGAGAAGGAGAGGTGGGGCGGGGTTGGGGGAGAGAAAGAGGTCTTCCATCCACTGATTCACTCCCCAGATGGCCACAATCCGAAGCCAGGAGCTTCCTCTGGGTCTCCCACGTGGGTGCAGGGGCCCGAGGACTTGGGCCATCTTCCACTGCTTTCCCAGGCCACAGCAGGGAGCTGGATGGGAAGTGGAGCAGCTGGGACTTAAACTGGTGCCCATATGGGATAGTGGCACTGTAGGCGGTGACTTTACCCACTATGCCACAGCACCAGCCCTCGTAATTACTCTCAACAGCATCTGGAGGTTTTCACTTCCAGGGCAACATATGTGGACTCCTGTCCAGTTCCTCCTTAGGCCAGTCTGCACCACTGGTGAGGCCTCTTTAAGACATGTAGTGTCTTAGCCAGGACCATTGGGTGGGAATCTCCAGGGTCCTCAGAACCATTCCAGACCAGCTTCAGGTCCCTCTCCAGTAACCTGGCTCCGAAGCCGTGAGGGGGTTACCAGACATCAAGCCTTATGGAAGATCCCCCTGAGTGGCAAAGGCCTTTCTGTCTCCAGCCTTCCACCCTCACCACGCACACACACACACGCGACACACACCCTCACACACGCACACACTTCCAGCGATGCCAGGAAGCCGAGGCCACCTCCTCCATCTTCTCCCCTCCCTTCCTCGTAGGCCAGGCCGGCTTCAGTGGGTGAAGCAGTCGATTACTTTTATAAAAACAACAAAAAAACCCTGAAACACCAAAAACGAAGATGAGAACCTTTGCTATGCAGGTCGCATGCATGCCTTCTGAACTCCCCTGGTCTCTCTGTTTGCCTTGTACCAGGCAGGAAACCGTGGACTTCAAGCAGCCTTTAAAAAGAATAAAGGCAGACACAGAGCTTGCTCGGTCTTGGCGGCAGGCTGTGTCGGGCTGGTCACTCCAGGGCTGTGTGTTTGAATGTTTATCCTACTGGGAGCCCTGGGGACCTCCTTTCCTTGCTCATGACCTTGGAAGACACTCAAGAGTTGGTTCCAGGCCTTGGCAAGGAAAGGGCCCCGTGGACTCCTCCATCCAGTGGGACCATACTATCCAGTCCAGAGGGAGAAGGCGGAGCCCGTGTCATGTAGACAAACCCAGACAGGGCAGTGCCAAGGTGGCCACAGATCTTGGGTGCTGAGAGGGTCCTGTGTTAGGTCCAGCAGGCTGTGCCACCTCTGACTTCATCCAGAAATAAGGATAGAAAGGACTGAGAAATTGGAGGTGCAGCCCCTCCCTCCCCACCTCCCCCTGAGTAGGACTGGGGTTTTGATCCCCACACAGAGAATTGTTCTACCCTCAGTTGCCCCCAACCATCGCCTCTAGGGAAGAGGGAAGGAGACTTAGAGGGTGGGGAGCAGGTGCCGAGACACTAGTTCCACCTGCTCCTTGCACGCTGGACTTGAGAACATGGAGACAGACAAGGTCACGGCTTTCTCAAGAAGGCAGGCCTATGTGGCTGTGCTGGGACTTCCCCATCCCGAGACCACCCCCCACCCCAGATGCGTCCCGGGTTCCGCTGGCACCCAGTCACCTCCCTGTGCCGTCTTCCACCCCCTGCCTGAGCTCCACCTGGTTTGGAGATGGCCGGCTGCTTCCCACCTCACCTGGTGGTCCAGGTGAGCACCCGGGGCCCTGGGCTTGCTGGGACCTGGAGGTCCCGAGGCTTTGAGGACGTTCGGACATCTGGTCCCACTTCAGCCAATCACTAACCAGGTGAGCTGGGGGCAGTCATTGGAAGGGCTGCTCTGAACACAGGTGTTGTACATGGAGGCACTGGTGCCCTCTGGGGGTTGTGGTCGGAATTGAATGAGCTGGCGGGTCTGGCACTCCACACGACTACTGCTGTGGTTGGAGCTGTCTCCTGGAGGCCACCTGCTGTGGGTGGGCTTGGAGTGCTTGGATAAGCACTTCTCCAGGGAGCAGGAAAAGAGGAGCAAAGCGATGGGGCCCGAGCCTAGCAGAGCGTCAGCTTTGAGCCTGAACCACTTTGTTCACATTCCCACTGTTAGCTAGGAGGAGGTCATTGATGATGCCTTTCTAGGCTACAGAGAAGCTTCCTAGATAGCCTCGGATCAGAGCCCAGCGGTTATCCCAAGAGCCTTCCCCAGGTGTACCCCTCAGGGCTTGTCACACCGCCTCGTCCTAAGGTGTGGCCTGGGAGAAGTGGGTTGGACTGCAGCCATCCTGTTGCAGCTCGAGAGCCAGGAGAGCAGCCCCCAGTCAGAGCCTCCACGCAGGGCCCTGTATCCACTCCTCTCTCGGAGCTGATGGCCCCAAAGGGTGTCCTAGGGCTGGAAGGGCCCGTCCTCAGACCATCAATCACCGCTATCTTTTCCAGTTTGTGAGAAAAAGGATGTCAAGGGGCCTGCTCTGTGGCTTAGCAGGGTAAGCATCTGCCTGTGGAGCGGGCATCCCATGTGGCTGCTGGTTCGAGTCTTGGCTGTTCCACTTCTGATCCAGCTCCATGCTAGTGGCCTGAGAAAGCAGCAGAAGAGGGCCCAAGTGCTTGGACTCCTGTACCTACATGGGAGAACTGGAAGAAGCTCCTGGCTCCTGGCTTTGGATCGGCTCAGCTCCAGCCATTGTGGCCATTTGGGGAGTGAACCAGCAGATGGAAGACCTCTCCTTCTGTCTGACTGTAACTATGCCTCTCAAGTAAATAAATCAATTGTTAAGATTTATTTATTTATTTGAAAGTCAGAGTTACACAGAGAGAGGAGAGGCAGAGAGAGAGAGAGAGAGAGAGAGAGAGAGGTCTTCCATCCTCTAGTTTGCTCCCCAATTGACCACAATGGCCAGAGCTGCACCGATCTGAAGCCAGGAGCCAGGAACTTCTTCCGGATCTCCCACATGGGTACAGGGGCCCAAGGGATTGGGCCATCTCCTACTGCTTTCCCAGGCCATAGCAGAGAGCTGGTTTGGAAGTGGAGCAGCCGAGTCTCAAACCAGCGCCTATATGGGATGCTGACGCTTCAGGCCAGGGCATTAACCTGCTGTGCCACAGCGCCAGCCCCAAATAAATAAATCTTTAAAAAGGAGGGAGGGTCACCAGTGTTGTGGCATAGAGGGTAAAGCTGCCACCTAACAGTGCTGGCATCCCATGTGGGTGCTGGTTTGTGTACCAGCTGCTCCTTGGGCCCCTGAACCTATGTGGGAGACCCAGGAAAGTTTCTGGCTTCAGATCAGCCCAGCTCCATTGGCCATTGCAGCCATCTGGGGAGTGAACCAGAGGATAGAAGACTCTCTCTCTCTACCTCTGCCTCTCTGTAACTCTGCCTTTCAAATAAATAAATAAATCTTAAAAAAAAAAAAAAAAAAAAAGGAAGTCCAGATACTGGGGAGAGCTTTCTGCATTTTCCTGTTTTCTCTCAAGAACATTTTAGTGCCTGCAGCTAGTTATTTGCCACTAAGAACGGGCAAAAGGGAGGGCAAGTGGGCAACCAGATGTCATGGGGGACTGGGAAGCAGTTTCTTTAGAATACTGCCCGTATTGTTCTATGAGATGCAGAAGCCGGCGCCGCGGCTCACTAGGCTAATCCTCCGCCTAGCGGCGCCGGCACACCGGGTTCTAGTCCCGGTAGGGGCGCCGGATTCTGTCCCGGTTGCCCCTCTTCCAGGCCAGCCCTCTGCTGTGGCCAGGGAGTGCAGTGGAGGATGGCCCAGGTGCTTGGGCCCTGCACCCCATGGGAGACCAGGAAAAGCACCTGGCTCCTGGCTCCTGACATCGGATCAGCGCGGTGCGCCGGCCTCAGCGCGCCGGCCGCGGTGGCCATTGGAGGGTGAACCAATGGCAAAGGAAGACCTTTCTCTCTGTCTCTCTCTCTCACTGTCCACTCTGCCTATCAAAAAAAAAAAAAAAAAAAAAAAAAAAACCTATGAGATGCAGAGACATGCTCTTAGCAGCCACATCATCTGTTAGCAGAATTGTTTCTTATTTCTTTATTTTTTTGTTGCTTGTTTCTATGATTGAAATTAATATGTTGTGCTTCCTCACCGAATACACAGAACACAACAATGTTTGTGTTACAGATTCCTGTCAAAAATGCGCAAGCAGAATCTCACTGTGAGGAAACAGCCAGATCATAATTGAGGGACATTCTGGGAAATAATTGGCCTGGATTTCTCAAAAACATCAATGTCCAAAAAAATGTCAGATGAGTATGAGCAAGGGCTGGGAGGAATCAGAGCCCTCACGCAGTGCTGGCAGGAAGGTGAAACTGCAGCCCCACAAGAAATGAAGCAAAAGTATGAGAAGTGGGGCTGGGGTTGTCGGCAGCTGGTTAAGCCACCGTCTGCAATGCTAGTAACCCATGTGAGTGCCAGTTTGAGTCACGGCTGCTCTGCTTCCAATCCAGCTCCCTGCTAATAGGCCTCGGGAAGCAACAGAGGATGGCCCAAGTCTTTGATTATCTGCACCCATGTGCAGAGAGAGGTCTGCCTGGAGCTCCAGCCTGGTTTCAGCCTAGCCCAGACCCAGCTATTGTGACTAAATGAACCAACCAACAGGTAGAAGATCTCTCTGTACCCCCCCATGACTTTGCCTTTCAAATAAATAAATAAATCTAAAAAAATTTTTAACTGAAGACAGATATTCAAACAAAAACTTGATATTCACAGCAGCCAAAAGGTGGAGACAGCCCACCTGTCCACCTGTGCATGAAGAGAGAAACACGTTGTCTTACGTCCATACAATGGAATACTATTCAGCCACAGAAAGAAATGAAGTGCTGACACGCTACAGCATGGATGGACCTTGAAAATATGATGCTCAGTAAAGAGCCACATGTGTTTGACTCCATCCTTAGGAGATATCCAGAGTAGGAAAGTCCTTAGAGACAGCTTTGTGGCTGCCAGGGGCCGGGGAGAGTGGAGGGAGTGGGGAGACTGCTTCGGGGGTTCTGGGCTGCTGCGTTCGGTGATGTGAAAACTCCTCGGGTTGATAGAAGTGGTGATGATCACCCAGCATCGTAAAAGTACATTAAAATGGTGAACATCATATCAGATGTACTTTTCTAGAAATGTTAGAAAGTTAGTGTCTTGAAAAACCAAAAAGGAAGAAAATTTGAGAGAAGAACAAAAACTAGGAGACTATTGAGGCTAAAGGACAGAGACCCAATCACTCAGTGCAGTGCATGACCTATGATTGGATCCTAGATCAGAAAAGGGGGAGGGGGACTTTCACTGGACATCATGGGGATATTGAGGTAAGTTAGATATGGGCTGTAAATTAGATTGCAGTAATGGTGCATTAAAGTTAAAAGAAGAATTTAATATATCACAATCTATGGTGTATACCAGCAGTTCTGTCACTTCCCAGCACTCTGCCAACTGAACAGCTTCAAGATCCACTGCCTTGATGCCGGCGCTGTGGCACAGCAGGTAAAGCCACGGCCTACAGAGCCGGCATCCTAATGGGGCACCAGCTCAAGTCCTGGCTGCTCCCTGCTAATGTGGCTGGGGAAGCAGCGAAAGATGGCCTAAGTCCTTGGGCCCCTGTACCCTGACTCCTGACTTCTGCCTGGCCCAGCCCCAGTTGTTGCAGCCATCTGGGAAGTAAACCAGTGGATGGGAGATCTCTCTCTGTCTCTCCTTCTCTGTCTTTCTGTAACTCTGCCTTTCAAATAAATAAATAAATCTTAAAAAAAAAATCCACTGCCTTAAGCTTTGGTATGAGTGGGAGGAAATCACCCTATTTAAAGTTTTTACCAGTATTAGCAAATAAACCCCAGATTAAGAAAACTTGATTTGTTTTTTAAAATTTTTATTTAATGAATGCATTTTTACATAGATACAACTTTAGGAATATAGTGGTTCTCCCCCCGCCCCCCCGCTCCCATTCCACCTCCCACTCCCTCTCCCATCTCCTTCTTCATTATGGTTCATTTTTAGTATGACTTTATATACAGAAGACCAACCCTATGCTAATCATAGACTTCAACAATTTGTACCCATGCCCACACACAACATATAGAGTACAGTTTGGGGAGAGAATTTGCAGTTGATTCTCATATTACAATCCAATAAGGACAGAGGTCCTACATGGGGAGCAGGTGCACAGTGACTACTGTTGTTCCTTTAACAGTTAACACTCTTTTTTTATGACATCGGTGATCATCCGAGACTCTTGCCATGGGCTGCCAAGGCTATGGAAGCCTTTTGTGACCACAGACTCCATCGGTATTTGGACACGGCCATAAGCAAAGTGGATATTCTCTCCTCCCTTCAGAGAAGAGTGTCTCCTTCTTTGATGACCCTTTCTTTCCTCTGAGGTCTCACAGAGATCCTCCGTGTAGGATATTTTTTTTTTTGCACAGAGTCTTGTCTTTCCATACCTGAAATGCTCTGGCAGGCCTTTCAGCCCGACCAGGAAGCCTTAAGGGTTGATTCTGAGGTCAGAGTGTTATTTACTGCGAATGTCATTCTAGGAGTCTGCTGTGTGGACTGCTTCCCATGTTGGTCCTTCCTTCCTTTTTAATTCTATTATTTTTACCGGGTACTTATCATCCCTTTTAAACTTAGACCGATCTATCTGTTGCCTTTAACATTTAATATGATCATTTTAACAGTGAAGATGGTGGAAAACCTTATTTAAACCAGAGGTGGGGTCAAGCTGCCACTTGAGATGCCCACATCCCACATCACAGTGCTGATTTGAGTCCCAGCTGCTCTACTTCTGATCCAGCTCCCTGCTAATGCACCTGGGAAGCAGTGGATAGTGACTTAAATTCTAGAGTTCCTGCCACCCATGTGAGAGACCTGGATGGAGTTCCTGGCTCCTGGCTTCAGCCTGACCCAACCCCTGCTATTGCGGCCATTTGGAAAGTGAGCCAACAAATGGAAGATCCATCTCCCTTTGCCTTTCAAATAAATGACAATCTTTTTTTAAAAAAAGAAAATCTGATATGAAAAATGTAGAGGAAACAAACTAGCAAATTGGGAGTGGCTTTTAAAAAAATAGACTTCTATTTCTTAGGGCAGTTTTAGCGTTATGGAGTTTCCATGTACCCCACGCCTCATTACGCATTATTTTTTTTATTTTTTATTTTTATTTTTTTTAGAGGAGCAATTGAGACAGAATCCAGTGCCCCAACCGGGACTAGAACCTGGGGTGCCAGCGCCGCAGGCAGAGGATTAGCCAAGTGAGCCACGGTGCTGGCCCTAGTTATTAACATCTTGCGTTAGCATGAGACGTTTGTCACAGTGAGCGTTATCTGGCCCGCAGGTTACTCCTTATTTTTATTTAATGTTCCTGTTAGCCCTGACAGTTTCTCAGGCTTTCCTTATTTGTGGTGACCTTCAGAGTTTGAGGAGGGCTGCTCCGGTGTTCTGTGGAACTAACCTGGTGTTTTTCTCATGGTTACCCCGGGTTATGGGGTCCAGGAAGGAAGACCTTGGAGGTACAGTGCCACCTTCATCACACGCTGCCTCTCGCACCAGTGATTTCTCAGTGTTGTGCTTGGCGCTGACCCGGTCGCCCAGCTGAGGCTGTGCGAGTCAGGCGTCTGCACTGGCGGCCTCTCTCCCGCCTTACCCGGACTGTGCCCTTTAGAGGGAAGTCATGGCACAGCACACTCCGAAGCAGCGAGGAGTCGTGTCCATCTCCCCAGGGCGGCATGTCTGCATCAGTTGTGCGGAGCCTTCCGCATGGGAGCTTGGCCTCTTTGCCCTCATTAAGTTATAGCAGCACGCACTCACAGATACGTATTTTATACCTCAGATAATAAGTCCACATTTCCTGCTTTATTGTGATGATCACATTGTTCCAGTTTGGGGATGGGGGTTGTGCCACGAGGGGTTAATGCCCCTTGGGATGCCTCGTCCCACGTGACAGTGCCTGGGCTCCAGTCCCAGCTCTGCTGCGGATCCAGCTTCCTGCTCTTGTGCCTGAGGGAGACCTGGCTGGGGCTCCTGGCTCCTGGCTCCTGGCTTCAGCCCAGCCCAGCTCTGGCTGTTGCAGGCTTTTGGGGAGTGAACCGATAATACTCCTCTCTGTTTTTCTTTCTTTCAGACACTCTGCCCTTCAAATAAATAAATAAAATTTTTTTAAAGAAATTATTCCAGTTTTGGCCATTAGCAGCTCTTTCAGTTGGCTCCTGTGTCCCTTTGGCTCACCCGCGTCGGTGCAGTTTTGTTACTGAGCGCTTCCCTACTGTCTGGCACAACAGAATGCTCCAGGCTCATCTTGTAAATTTCCTGCCCTGGTCCATCTTTCCACAGAGCCCGGGGAACACCTGTTTTCATTACAAGAACATAAAGATAAAGGCACTGGTGCATGCAAATTATTTTATATAACTTTATCAACAACTTTTCAGGAACATTCATTTTGCTAGAAACTAGACTCAGGTATTTTTAAAATTGTAGCTTTTAAAAGTTGGCTGCCAGGCTACGGAAAGCCATCGTCAGAAGGGTCGTGTCTTTACCTCCATCCTCATCCTAAAAGGAGGCCATGGTGCTGCTGTGGGTGCCATAGGATTTTGTAGTAAAGACTGATATAGTGGAAAGAGTCCAGAATGGGGCTGAAAATTTGAGTTTAGTCCAGATTTTGCAGCTGCACCCATATGCACTTGGTCACTTGTCACTTCTGCTCTTCTAGCCTCGACTACACAAAGGAATGAGTGACCGAGCCCATTTCTAAAGTTGTATTCAACTCTACAGTGTGGTGCTATTAACAGCAGCAGTACTAACTTTGGCCGTAGCTTTGAGGAATCCGGGGTGGGAGGCAAGGGCAGGGCTGGAGGTCTGAGAGGTCAAGCTGTGAAATGCAGAATCGGAGAGCTCAGGGGAGAGCACCAGAAATATGAAATATTAAAGTCCTGAGCCTGTTTCAATGTAGCCTGCATCTGCTTCTGCAGATGCCTGGCTGATCATGCTTTAGGCTTGTAGCTTCTCAAACTTGGCTGTACATTGGAATCACCTGGAACACATTCAGAACTCTTGTTTCCTGGGTTTTAACACCAGATTAGGGAGAACACTGGTGTACTCTTTAAACGCCATAGCTGGGAGCTGGAAACTCGAGCCAAGTTTCCCACGTGGGCCCAGGAGCCCAATTCCCTGAGCCATCCTGTTGCCTCCCAGGGTCTGCATTGGCAGGAGACCAGAGTCAGGCGTCCAGAGTTTTCAAAGTGTCTTACCTACCACTGAATCCCCAAGAGATTTTTTTTTTTTAAAGACCAGAGTGACAGAAAGGGAGAGACAGAGAGGTCTTGTGATTATATTCCTTCTGCTGGCTCACTCCCTAAATGCCTGCAACACCTGGGGCTGGTCCAGGCCGAATTCCATCCGGACCCAGAACTCCATCCGGGTCTTTCATGTGGATGGTGGGAACTCAAGTACATGGACCATGATCTGCCTCTCAGGCACATTAGCAGGAAGTTTGATCAGAAGCAGAGTAGCCAGGACTAGAATCAGGCATTCCGGTATGGGATGCGGGCATCCCAAGTAGTGGCTTAACCCACTGCCCCACAGTACCTGCCAGGTGATTGTATTGGCAGCCAAGATTGAGAGCCACTGCTTAGGCTACGAATGCTCTTGTCCCTGCTGCCATATAAGCCATGGATTTTAGGTTCTCTCAGTACCTTAGCACCTGATGAAATGGATTTGGATAGTGCATTGGTTTTCCATTGCTGTTACAACAAATTACCCAGGCCTCATGGCTTAAAACAACACAAATTCATTTTTTTACATTTCTGGACACCAGGAGTCCAAAACAGGTCTCACTGGGCTACAGTTAAGGTGTTGGGTGTGTTGCGTTTCTTCTGGGGTCTCTAAGAGAGGACTGCATCCTCACTTGATCCAGCTTTCAGGGGCTGCCCACGTCCTTTAGTTCATGCCAACCTCTGCTTCCATGGTCATGTCTCCATCTCTGATTTTTATTTATTTATTTATTTTATTTATTAATTAATTTTTTTTTTGAGAGGCAGAGTTACAGAGAGAGAGAGAGAGGTCTTCCATCTGCTGGTTCACTCCCCAGATGACCACAATGGCCGGAGCTGGGCTGATCTGAAGCCAGGAGTCAGGAGCTTCTTCTGGGTCTCCCACATGGGTGCAGGGGTCCAAGAACTTTAGCCATCCTCCACTTCTTTCCCAGGCCGTTAGCAGGGAGCTAGATCAGAAATGGAGCAGCCAAGACTCAAACCACCACCCACGTGGGATACAAGTGCTGCAGGCAGTGGTTTTACCCACTATGCCACAGTGCTGGCCTTTTTTTTTTTTTTTCCTTTCTGGTCAAGATTTATTTATTTGAAAGGGAGAGTTACAGAGATAAATCTTCCATCCGCTGCTTCTCTCCCTAAATGGAGCCTCAGTGGCCAGAGCTGGGACAGACTGAAGCCAGGAGCTTCTTCCAGGTCCTGCACATGGCTACAGGGGCCTAAGCACTTGGGCTATCTTCTGCTGCTTTCCCAGGTGCAGTAGCAGGGAATTGGATTGGAAGTAGAGCAACCGGGACTTGAACCGGCACACCCATGTGATATGCTGGCGTCTTAGGCAGCATACCGACTATGCCACAGTGCCGGCCCTCCTCCTTCTCTGATTGTGACCCTCTTGCCTTTTTCTCACAGTTGTGATTACATTTCACAATCCTTCACTAAAATAAACATACCTTTTAAAATTCCATTTTTCCACTTTTTTTTTTTTTTTTTTTGGAAAGGCAAAGAGAAGGAGAGACAAAGAGAGATCTTCTACCTGCTTGTTCACTCCCCAAATGGCCTCTGTGACCTGGGCGGGGCCAGGTCAAAGCCAGGAGCCAAGAACTCCAAGTCTCCCATGTGAGTGGCAGGGGCCCAAGGACTCAGGCCATCTTCCACTGTTTTCCCAGGTTGCATTCATAGGGAGCTGGAGCAGAGTGGAGCAGCCAAGTCTGAACCTAGTGTTCATGTGGGATGCCAGCCAGCTGGGACTCGAACCAGCGTCCCAACGTGGGATGCTGATATTGCAAGCCTTGGCTTAACCCAGTGCCCCACAACACTGGCCCTTCCACAGACTGTTTAAAGTACTTCATGCATCTTACTAAATTTTTTACATTTGAAAAACAGGAGTCTGGGAACAACAGAAAGCGCAGATACGTATTTTTAAATGAATCAGTAAGATGATATTTAGAATTAGAATTGGATCTGGTGAGTTTCCAAGGGTAGGCAGAGAGGCTCACTCACCTGGCATAGGGCTGGTAGATTAGTCAGCCTTGCATTACTGCTACACAACACCAGGCACAGGCTACTTAGGAAGAAAAGGGAGGCTGGTTTAGTTCACAGTTACAGGTTCAAGGGCACAGTGCCTGCATCAACTGGATTCTGATGAGGGTCCCACGGTGGGTGGTGGGTGGCACTAGCAGCTGTGCGTGTTCAGGCAAGCAGTCACATCTTGAACCAGGAGCAGAGAGGCTGGGTGGGGTCAAACTCAGGCTTTGGTTAACAGTGCTTTCTTGAGAACCACCTTCTGAGGACACACTCCAGTAGCCCTAGGACCTTCCACGGGGCCCCACCTCCCAGAGGCTACACCACCCTCCTGCAGTGTCTCCCTGGGGACCAAGCCAGGGGACAGCTGCATCTCTGTGTGGGGTTTCCCTGCCTCTGCCTGTGCTCCCTGAGCCTGGCTGGCTGTGGGATGAGAAGCCAGCTCGTACCCCCAGCCCCACATGCCACTCAGCAGGCCACTCCCACTCTTCTGGACAGTGTGAAGGCCGGCAGATGGCACTGGCCCCTGAATCAGAGGCAGGGTCAAACGATGGGGGCAGGGAGAGAAGGACGTGCATACAGGCAGAGAAAGGTCATGACATGCATGGTTTTAGATGAGGGTTTGCCATCCACTGTGGCATGCACACTATCGCCTCCCCTAGCAGGTGGCAGAGGCCCTTTATCAAGGGGGCCACAGGTAGAAGGTCTTTACTAAGCGACTGGCCCAACCCTGTTTACCTGTTCTAGGGGCCAGGCTCCCTTCGCCCACCAAAGCTCCCAGCTGCCTCTTTCCCCCTGGTTTCTGTCTCACAGGACAGTGGAATCTGGCCAGCCAGCTCCCTCCCACTGAGTTGGTCAAGTCCCTGCTGCTGAGAACTCTCTCCTGCCAAAGCTTGACCCCATCTATTGCCATGGCGACAGACAGCGGCTGCTTAGCACCGGCCTAGAGACAGCCCAAAGACAGAGTAGCAGAGGCGGTACATACTGGGGCTGCCCTGCATTCCCAGGGGCCGGGAGACTTCTGGTAGCCCCGATGGGTTTGTTCACTCAGGAAGAAACCATGAAAATGTAAAGATTCCAGATTCCTGCATTGCTCCACACGGGGATCAGAGTTATAAAGGTGGCCAGTATTTGTGCACACACATTCATTCATGCACATGCCCTTTGATGTTGGTGCACACCTTTATTTTTGCACTTGAAACCACGTTGACCTCCAAGAAGGTTAGAGAGCTGGCAGTATGCTTTAGCTATAAGACCTTCCCTTTGCAGTAGGTGGATCAGCATTCATAGGGGCAGGTGTTTTAGCACAGCCAGTGAAGCCGCTGGATGAGATGCCCGCATCCCATATCAGAGTGCTGGTTCCAGTCTCAGCTGCTTGGCTTCCATCCAGCTCCCTGCTGATGCACCTGGGCAGGCAGTGAGTGATGACCCAATTCTTGGGTCCCTGTCACCTATGTGGGAGACCTGGTTGGAATTCCAGGCTCAAGGCTTCAGCCTGGCCCAGCTCTAACTGTTGGGGGAATTTGGGGATTGAACCAGCAGATAAAAATATCTTCCCCTTTCTCTTGCTCTCTTTCTCTTTCTCTCTCTGACTCTGCCTTTGAAATAAGTAGATAATTCCAACTTTCACAGTTTCTATGTGACTCTGGACAAGGTAACTATTAGTAATGATTATATTTACCATCAGGTAAATACAAATAAATGCTTTCCATGCATTATTATTTTAAGATTTATTTTATTTACTTAAAAGAGTTACAGAGAGAGGGAGAGACAGAGAGAGAGGTCTTCCATCCACTGGTTCACTCCTCAGATGGACACAACAGCTGGAGCTGTGCCGATCTAGAGCCAGGAGCTTCTTCTGGATCTCCCACATGGGTGCAGGGGTCCACGCCCTTGGGCCATCCTCCACTGCTTTCCCAGGCCATAGCAGAGAGCTGGATCAAAAGAGGAGCAGCCAGGACTAGAACTGGTGCCCATATGGGATGCCAGCGCTTCAGGCCAGGGCTTTAACCTGCTGTGCCACAGCACCGGCCCTGCCATGTATTATTTTAATTCTCACAGCAATCTTATTAGATACAGTTTGTGGATTTTTTTTTATTTGACAGGCAGAGTTAGACAGTGAGAGAGACAGAGAGAAAGGTCTTCTTTCCTTTGGTTCGCTCCCCAAATGGCTATTATGGCTAGCGCCGCGCCAATCCAAAGCCAGGAGTCAGGAGCTTCTTCTTGGTCTCCATGCGGGGCCAGGGGCCCAAGCACTTGGGCCATCCTCCACTGCCCTCCTGGGCCACAGCAGAGAGCTGAACTGGAAGAGGAGCAGCCAGGACTAGAACCCTGCACCCATATGGGATGCCAGTGCCACAGGCAGAGGATTAGCCAAGTGAGCCACAGCACCGGCCCCAGTTTATGGATTTTTTTTAAGATGTATGTATTTATTTGAAAAGCAGAGTAATGGAGACAGAGAGATCTTCTATCTGCTGATTCTTGGGCTGTCTTCCACTGACTTCACAGGCATGGATGGTAGCAGAGAGCTGGATCAGAAGTGGAGCAGTTGGGACTGGAACCAGCGTTCCGATATGGGATGCTGGCTTTGCAAATGGTGACTTAACCTGCTGCACCACAACACCAGCTGCTGGATATGGTTTGTTTTAATTCCCATCTTCAGATACAGAAACTGAGGCTTGGACATTTGTCCCACGTGGGCCCAAGCTTGACTCTGTCTGAAGCCCATGTTCTTAGTCACTATTCTGTATTAACTTTGTATAACCTTAGCTTCCTTATCTGAAAGTGGAGATAATATCTCCCGCACAAGGTAATTGTGTTGTGAGGAGCGAATGAGATAAGGTCTCTGGTGGAAGCAGAGCTCTGGCAGATTCTATCAGCACTCTTCCTGGGCCGGAGAAAGATGTCCACCGCTGGGTCCTGGGAAAGTCACCCCTCTTGCTTTTCTGGAAGGCTGTGCACAGTGTTCAGGACTGTCTCCTCTCCAGGATCTCAGGAGCTCATGCCCTGTCTCCACAGGTGATTTCCATGGTGATGGTGGCTGTGGGCGTCTACGCTCGGCTGATGAAGCACGCAGGTGGGCTACCGCTCTCCCTCCACCACGCCCCTTCCTCCTCTGCCTCCTTCAGCCCCAGCCCCCCTGCATGCACTCCTGTCTGAGTACTGGGGCTAAAGGAGGCGGCGCCCCCACAGCCAGATCCTACTGCTCCCTGCCAAGGCGTCAGATAGCTCTCCCTGAGCCTGCTGGGTGCCGACGCGGTAGGCTTACAAAGTGTCTGGGGAAGAAGGTAGGCTCTGGGCTCTGGGAGAACAGGCCAGGGCTGCAGCCCCTGCCTGGCGCTGTCCTGGAGTCGCGCAGCCTCCTTCCTCTCCCAGTGCACTGAGTCTCCGGGACATGAGTCTGCAGAGCTGGGAGCTGACGCTCTCACTCCCTCCTGGACCCTAAGCGGCGCCTCCTCTCCTAAAGCCCAGGAGTACAAGCTCTCGCTCCGCTAGTTCCTCAGACTCAGCGCCTCGGTGCTTTCTGGAGGGGCAGGCAGAGGTGTGGGGAGGAGTTCTGCTTCCCCTGACCACAGCGGAGATTCCCTCGCCTGGGGAATCCATCCCTGGGTGCAGGCTCAAACTAAGGGTAGGCCCCTCTCCCAGAAGCAGCCCTGGCCTGTCTGGCGGTGGACCCGGCCATCCTGCTGATCGTGGTGGGTGTCCTCATGTTCCTGCTCACCTTCTGTGGCTGCATTGGGTCCCTCCGGGAGAACATCTGCCTCCTGCAGACAGTGAGTGCCCAAGGGCCCACTGGGAAGTCCCCAGGTGCCCGCTGACCTCCGGTTACCGCCCCTCCCTGCCACCTCTACCCTTTCCTCTGGCCCACCCAACCCCAAAGCCCGGACTGTCCACTCGTCACTGGGGGGCCCAGCGCCAGGTGGCCCGGCATGGGCAGAGACAGCTGTCTCCCATGCGTGGGGCATCTGGGAGAAGTGCCCTGTGGCCCCCAGCGCCTCCCACTTCCTGGGGAGGGGCTGCTGCCCAGAGTGCTGAGACTGCCTCCTGGCCCTGCCTGCTCCCCACAGTTCTCCCTCTGCCTCACCGTCGTGTTCCTGCTGCAGCTGGCCGCGGGGATCCTGGGCTTCGTCTTCTCAGACCAGGTAACCCTGGAGCCCCGAGGCCATCTCAGGGCTCCAGCCTGATCCATTAACCACAGCGCCTTCCCCTGAGAAGCACCAGCCTTTGAAAGGGGGGCGGGATGAGTCTATGCCACGTCTAAAGAGAATTTCAAGGTTGTAAGACTGTTCCTCCAGGAGGTCAACAGGAAGGAAGTTCCATGAACACATAGTTCCGATAATCCACAGAGGACTGGGTTACAGACAATGTGGAGAGCCTGTTCCTAAAGTGTGTGTGTGCGCGTGTGTGTGCGAGTGTGTGTGTGTGAGAGCCAAGGGGAGGGGAAGGGAGAACAAGATTTTGAGCAGTGCTTACCGTATCTGGCAACGATCTTCCATTCAATGCCAGTCCTTTGAATCAGGAACCAGAATTAAGAGCCTCTTCATCAACTCAGACTTTTCCAGTCCTTTTGGCTTAGTAAAAACCCTAAAAGATAACTGAGGTCTGTTTTGAGTCTAAAACATGCAGTTCCCTCGTGTCCACTAGAGGTCAGTGCCTCGGCTCAGTAAGCCCTTCTCTGCTAAGATCTGTGCAGCTTCAATGCTTCGCCTCCCTCAGCAAGTGTGGATGCTCTGTGGTCATAGTGTTCAAGCATAAACGCTGGGACCCCGGCAGCATAGCTGAGAAGTGGCCACAGCAGGTCCATCCAGCCTTGCTCTTGCCCTCGGGTGCCCAAGGGCCCAGGGATGGATGGGCTTTGGAAGTGGCAGCCTTCCTTTGTTCAGGGCGCTGGTTTTGCTTTCGAGGGTCTCTGTTATTTCTGTAGGGAGGGCCAGGGTAGAAATTAGCACTGTCTCCGGCAGGCTCGGGGGAAAGTGAGTGAGATCATCAACAACGCCATTGTGCACTACCGTGATGACCTGGATCTGCAGAACCTCATCGACTTCGGCCAGCAGAAGGTACGGGCTGAGCACGGGGGTGTGGGCAAAAGTTTACCTCCTCGCCCTGGAGGCCCGGGTGCCTCCTGGTTACCTGCCAGGTAATGGATTCTGGTAAGGGGGTTGGCAAAAATCTATGCTGAGCGGCAGAGTGATTTCAAAGTACTTTTAAGGACACAGAACGGTATATATAGTAATCTACCATTTGTGTAAAAAAAGAAAGAGGAAAGAATACATATCCGTATTTACAGAAAGAATTTGGAAGGATTTGTAAGGAACCATTATAAGTGGTTACCTGTAGGAGGAGGAACAGGGCAGATTTGTGATTATCTATTTAAGGGTTACATTTTCTAAATTATATGGTAAAATATGTATAACAAAATTTGCCACTTTTAAGTGTACAGATCTGTGGCATTAAGTACATTACTTGGTTTTATTTGTATTTGACTTTTTTATTCATTGAAAGGCAGAGTGACAGAGAAAGAGACAGAGAGAGGTCTTTCATCCCCCTGTTCACTCCTCAGATTCCCACAGCAGCTAGGGTTAGGCCAGGCTGCAGCCAGGGGCCAGGACCCCATCTGGGTCTCCCACACAAGTGATAGGGCTCAAGCACTTAAGCCATCATTGCTGCCTCCTGAATGCATTAGCAGGAAGCTGGGTGGAATGCGGAGCCATCTGGGGAGTGAACCGGCAGATGGAAGATCTCTCTCTCTCTCTGTCACTCTGCCTATCAAATAAATAAAGAAATAAGGGGAGCCTGAGTTCTGGGTTCAAGATCATGTTAAACCCGACCTGAAGCTGCAGGTGGGTGCTCGTCTTGGACTCTGGGTCACTCTGAAAATCCCTTGTTCCGCTCAGGGTGAGGATGGGGAGGTCCTTACGCCCTGTGCTGGGCTCTGTTGCAGTTCAGCTGCTGTGGAGGGATTTCCTACAAGGACTGGTCCCAGAACATGTACTTCAGCTGCTCGGAAGACAACCCCAGCCGTGAGCGATGCTCTGTGCCTTACTCCTGTTGCTTGCCTACCCCCAACCAGGTGAGCACATCTCACCTTCTTCCTCCTGCACAGTGATAGAAGTTACTTTCTGATTAGGGCAGCTGCCTGTGTGAATCCTCCTTCCCTAGCTTAACCAGTCAAAAAAAAAATTTTTTTTTTAAGATTTATTTGTATATTTGAAAGGCAAAGTTACAGAGATGCAGAGGCAGAGACAGAGAGAGAGGTCTTCCACCTGCTGGTTCACTCCCAAAATGGCAACAACGGCCAGATCTGAGCCGATCCAAAGCCAGGAGCCAGGTCTCCCATGTGGGTGCAGGGGCCCAAGGACTTGGGGCCATCTTCTACTGCCTTCCCAGGCCACAGCAGAGAGCTGGATCAGAAGTGAGCATCCGGGACTCAAACGGGCGCCCATATATGGGATGCTGGCACTGCAGGTGGCAGCTTTACCCGCTACACCCAGCACCAGCCCCACCAGTTTTAACGACAGCTGTCGGGTGTTTTTCTTTACCCCACTCTGATAGCTCTGTTAGTCTTTCACTCCTGTAGCCCACTTGGGGGCTTAAAAGGAGCAGCTAACTGGACCCAGACCTCTGAGAGGAAGGGAAGTTTTATCGGTTTCCAACTCGATATCCTCCATATCCATCAGTACTTTAAAAGTTCATGGAGGGGCCGGTGCTGTGGCATAGTGGGTAAGCCACCTCCCGAGATGCCAGCATCCCATATGGGCTCCAGTTCATGTCCTGGCTGCTCCACTTCCAATCCAGCTCCCTGCTAATACGCCTGGGAAAGCCGTGGAGGATGGTCCAAGTATTTAGGTCCTTGCATCATGTGGGAGACTGAACGAAGCTACTGGCTTGTGGATGCTTGGAGAGTGAACAAGCAGATGGAAGGAAGACCTCTCTCTACCTCTGATCCTTCAAATAAATCTTAAAAAAAAACAGTTCATGGAACATGGGATATGAAGATCATCTTGATGTTAAAAAAAAAAATTTGTGAAATCCATGCTTAGAGGGGTCTTCAAAAGGTTCATGGAAAATATGTTTTATGAAAAAAATTGTGCATGGATTTCAAATGTGCTACAATCAAAATCCACTTTGAAAAGTTCTTGGAAAATGGAATTTACAAAGTACCGTCATATATTCCCTAACAGTTTAGGAAGGGTGAGCAGCTCATCAGCTATCAGAAGTCTGAGCATGGGAGTCCCACTCGGCTCTTCCCCTCTCCCCCCAGGCCGTGATCAACACTATGTGTGGCCAAAGTATGCAGGCCCTCAACTACCTGGAAGCTAGCAAAGTCATCTACACCAACGGCTGCATTGACAAGTTGGTCAACTGGATACACAGTAACCTCTTCTTACTTGGCGGGGTGGCGCTGGGCCTGGCGATTCCCCAGGTAACTCATCCTGCAAGCCTCGGGGGCCCAGAGTCTCCACGGGCTCCTTTGTTTGGGTTCGGGCACTTGGGGGTCAGCTGGGGCATTGCTGACGGGCAGGGCACCCCTTGCTGATGAGCGCCCGTTCCTTCTCGCCTCTCCCAGCTGGTGGGAATTTTGCTGTCCCAGATCCTAGTGAGTCAGATCAAAGACCAGATCAAGCTACAGCTCTACAACCAGCAGCACCGGGCAGACCCGTGGTACTGAGAGCCTGCCACGCACTTCCTCACCGGGGCCACGGGCAAGCCTCAGCGACCCTCGGCCGCGGCTGCTGAGAACAGCACCAGGTGGAGATTGGTTTCCGGCACCCCAGCAACCGCAATCCAGTGAGAAGTAAACGGCCAAGGGGCAGGTGCACAGGTGGCCCACGGCTGGGAGCCTGTGCCTCCTCGTCTTCCCTCATCCGAGCCCTCAGCATTGTTATAGATTTATTTTGTATGGTTTCTAACCTTAAGCATTTGGGTTTATAGTTTTTTTTTTTCTTTTTCTAGCTTTGGGCAGAGATGTATGGGAAACAGCAGTTGCACAGAGAGTTGTGGGGGCACTTGCCGCTTGCACCCCAAGGCACTGGGGCTGCCAGCTCTGTTGGGGCTGCCAGCTCTGTTAGGGCTGCCACAGAGGTTGGTGGACCCAGAATCTGACTGTCGCCAGTGAGACCTGGCAGTGCAGAGTGGACACCAGCAGCCCCTGCCTGGACTGGCCTGTTCCCAGCTCCACCACGGAGCAGGCCGTGGAGCTTGGGGGTCGGCTGGGGACAGCGGACCGTGCTGGGGAGGGGTGGAAGGGGATCTGTTTACCAAATGCCTGCCCTGCCACCCTCCCAGGTTCGGAGTGAGCTACATCCTGCCCCTCCCTCGTTTCCATGGAAACGTGGCAGCCAGGGCAAGGGGTACAACAGCAGCCAAATTCATCCCCACCCCACCCCCTCTGAAAAGTCTGGAACCATGGCCTATGCACTTCGCAGGCAGCAGAGTGGGTCCAAGCCCTGCAATCCTGCGAATTCTTGCCTGCCGGTACCCCTGCTCCAGCAAATGGGGTGTTCTTTAACTTGGCAGGGTGAGGAGGAGCGGTGGTGACCCCCCCCCAACCCCACTTACCTGCACCAGTGCTCAGTATTTCTACCGTGTAAGAAGCAGGCATCTTGCTAGAGCCTGGGGGAGCCAGAGTGGCAATAAAAGTTTGTTGACCTGGGCTAAGCTGGACTCCATGGATTTTCCATTCTGGCAACTGGAAGGGGAGACACAGTAACCGGCCCCACCCGGGGACCCCGCGACTCCACAGTACCCGCTGGGGCCCCACACGTACCCCATCTACCTCAGCCTCTTCTCCGGTCTCGATGCCCAGTTCTGATCGGGGAATGGCGTCATTTATCCCATGCTGTTAATGTTTCTTTTCGAATTAAAGTGGATGAAAATCAACGTGCCGCCCAAAACGTAGGACAGGGTGGGGGAGGGAAGGGTCCGAGGGGAATGAGGAGGGAGGGAGCCAGCCTGGGCCCAGCCCCTCCCGCTGGTGCCGGTCTGCCTCCCAAGCTGCACGAGAGCGGCCCAGGGGAAACTTGGAGCGGGCGCCAAGGGGAGCAGGCGGGGCCGGGCGCGCTCCGCGCCGTGGGTGGTCCCCGCCCGGCCTGGTGGGACGCGGGACGTGGGTGCCCGCGCCCGCTCCCCCGCGTGCCCGAAGCCTCCTCGCCGCCCCCACGCTGTCGGGGGCTCCGCGCGGCCCGGGCACAGCCGGGAGAGGGTCCCCGCGCGCGGCGGGGAGACAGAGCCACGCACCCTTTCCAGCAGTGCCGGGGGCCCGCGCCAACGTTTGGTTCCCGGCTAGTAACAGAACGGCAAGAATATAAGATGAAACCTAAGGGCCTTTGATCCCGGGAGAGAAAAGTAAAAGAAAATAAAAATAATCAGCGCGCTTGCTTAGCAACGCGTCTTTCTCTCCGAGCTTAGCGCGGGAGACGTGCGCGGCGGCCGGAAGGCGGGCCTCGGGCTTGGGGCGCTGCAGCTTCCTGCTCCGCCGGCTTGGAGGCGGCCCGGCGTTGGCGGCGGGCTCCGTTCGGGGCCTCCTGGAGGAAGTAGGAGGCCAGGAGCCTCAGAACCAGGATTCCAAGCCGGGTTTCTGGGAGTCCACGGCCATTAGTGACTCCCCAGCCGGTCGGGCCTGGGCTGCGGGGGTGGGGGTTTCCGTGCAAGCCCCAGGCCTGCGGGCGCCTCGGGTTCTCCTCTCTCTCCAGCTTTCTTCCTCTTTGGACTGGTGCAGAGGGGGAGAAAATGAGCCACGTTTTGAAAGGTTTCTCCTGGTTCATTCGTGTTTCCCTTGAATTTGCTTCCTGTGGTTCTACCTGTTTCTAGTACCCCAAGTCCCCAGGTCTGTGGGATGAACCTCAGAACCTTGGAGCAGCTGATGGAATCTAGGTCGGGGGTGGGGGCAGGGAGTAGACTCTTGGAGACAGCAGGACTAGGCTGGGTGGGCGGTGGCAAGGAAGGCGGCAGCCTCACCATCCTCCGTTAAATAAGGACTCCTGCCCAGAGGAGCAGACTTGCTGACTGTTTGATGGGACTCTGGTTCCCTGTGTACTTGTTTTCTATTGCTGCTGCCACAGATTACCACGAATGTAGTGGCGGAAAACGACTCCCATTTGTCGTCTCATCATCCTTGGGAGTCAGGTGTTGAAAATGGGCCTCCCTGAGCTAAGGGGTGCACGAGGCTTTGCTCCTTCCGGGTCACCAGGGGAGGAGCCGCTGGCGTTCCGTGGCATGGCCCCTGCTCAGTCTTCAGGTGACGCCACTCAAAGCACTGTGGTCACCTCTTCTTTCCCGCTAGCTCCGCCCACCCGTGTCGGGACCCGTGATTATGTTGGGCCCGACTGCATTCTCCAGGATGATCTCGCTGTAAGATCCTTCACCGAGCCACATCTACACAGTCTCTCTGCCAGGTCCAGCAAGGAACACACAGGTTCCAGGGACTCGGCTGGTCGTTCTTTAGACCTGTCACCCGGGCAGTGAGCTGATGCTGGAGATGCAAGGTGGAGGTAGGTGCCCTCTGGCCTGCCTTGCGATATTCACCTAAGACTTCTTGAGGGCTCCCTGTGCACCAGGCAAGCGTTCACCAGAAAGTTTACTCCGCAGCCTTAGCTATCTTCTGACTCATCCTCGTCCCAACAGGCAAGGAAGATGATTGGGCCAGGGACCAGTTTCAAAAAGGGGAGCGGCACAGCTGCCTGTACCCCCAGAGTTCTGGCCCATCATCCCTCCACAAACGCCTTCACCCGCACCCCCGAAACAGCCCGCATTGCCGCAGATAAAGCACTTAGGGGAGGGAATGAGGCAAAGGGCAACCAGTGTCTAGGACTCAGGTTGGAGATTATGTCCCCAGAGTCTCTGACAGTCCTGCAAGGACCCTAGTCAGTCCCGTGAGCGGAACAGATGTTTCAAACACCCGTGCTCACCGCGCAACCAGCAAGAAGCAACACCGTGATGACCGGAAGAGGTGATCGCCAGAGAGCACGCAGCTTTTCAGGGGGTCTTCCCAATGTACACTTCTTCCTGGGAAACGCATCCCTCCACCTCAAAGCCGTAAGTGTGAGTCTATGGTGAGGCTGGTTCCGCGAAGTAGCTGATGGCCGTGTCTCCTAAGGCCGTCTAACAAAAATACTACAAGCTAGGGGGCCTAAAGCACCAGGAGTTCGCTGCCTCACAGTTTTGGAGTTGGACGGGGCCCATTTTCCGATGCCTCTGGGGAGAGTCCTGCCTGCCTCTTCCAGCTTCTGGTAGCTCCCTCTTCCCATGGCCGTCTTCCCCATCTCTGCGTGTCCCGGTTTCCTTCTTATAAGGCCATCAGTCACGCTGCATGAAGGGCCCACCCTGTTCCAGTATGACCTCATTGTCACGAATTACATCTGCAGTGACCCTATCTCCAAATAAGGTCACATTCTGGGGGGCGGGTTAGGGCTTCCGTAAATCTTCCTGGGAGGACACAGTTCAGCCCCTAAGAGGTACCTCGCCAAACTGTGCCCTGCAGAGTCCCTTCGCTTGGGACTTTGGGATTGAGAACCAGCTCCTAGTCACGATCTGGGCTGAAGAAGGAAAAGGCAAAAGGAAGCGGAGGCTCAGCCCTCGTACACTTTGTGGACTAGAAGGAGAAGGAGACAGTGGAGGTGGGGCGGGGACGGCTGCTCCTGGAGGCTCCATGCTTGCCGCTGAGGTCCTAGCGCCTCTACTTTCCCGCGGGGTTCTGGAGAGCCCCCGGCACACTCACAGTGAAGCCCTGTTTTGTCTCCTTGAAGGATCTCAACGAGGTTTCGCTCCCTTTCCTGCAAACCTAATAGAAGAACTGGAATCTTAGCCATCAAGGTGTCGGTTGGGACACCTGCGTTGCCATCGGAGGACTTGGATTTGATGCCTGGGTCTAGCTCCTGCTGCCAGCTTCCTGCTGCTGATGCAGACCATGGGAGGCAGCAGTGAGGATGGCGCAAGTCCTTGGGTTCCTGCAGCCCACATGGGAGGCCTGGAATGAGTGCTCAATGCCTGGCTTCACCCCCACTCCCACCCCACTTTCCCTCTCCGAGGCTGTTGCAAGCTTTTGGGGGTTGAGCCAGAAAATGGGAGCTCTATGTCTTTGAAAGAAAGTTTTTAAACCCTTTTTAAGAGCTGCTGGGATCAGAGTAAGGTGCTGTACTGCTCCTGTGACACGTAGCACGGAGGCACGGCTCAACACAGCACAGATGTGTTACTTGCGGTTCTGTTGGGCAGAAACCCGCCACAGCTCTCACTGCGCTGCAGTCCTGGTGTCAGCAGGGAGGCGGTGGCGACGGAGCTTCCTTTCTGCAGGTTCCCAGGGGCAATTTGTGCCATTGCAGTTTCAGCTTGCTCAGGCCGCCTTCATGTCCTGGTAGTGACCCCCTTCCCCGTCTTCAAGTCAGCAGTGGACAGGGAGGTCCTTCCCACCCTGCACCGTCTCTCTGGTTCCAGGCCTTCAAGGACTCGCGTGGTTATGCTGGGCCGAGTGCCTAATCCAGGGTCCTCCCTCCATCTCCAGTTTCCTAACCTTAATCCCATGCATTGGCAAAGTCCCTTTCGCCATGTGAGGTAACATGGTCACGGGCTGTAAGGGTTAGGATTAGCCATCTTTAGAGCCTCTTATGCTGTCATGCACAAATACAGAATAAAATATATCATGGCCATTTTATTTATTTTTAAAGATTTATTTATTTGAAAGGCAGAGTTGCAGAGAGGCAGAGAGAGAGAAAGAGGTCTTCCGTCTGCTGGTTCACTCCCCGAATGGCTGCCATGGCCGAAACTGAGCTGATCCAAAGCCAGGAGCCAGGAGCTGCTTCCTGCTCTCCCACAAGGGTGCAGGGGCCCAAAGACTTAGGCCATCCTCCACTGCTTTCTCAGGCCGTAGCAGAGAGCTGGATCAGATGCGTAGCAGCTGGGAGTTGAACCAGCACCCCTACGGGATGCCTGCCCTGCAGGCGGCGTTTTAAGGGCTAAGCCCCAGCATGACCATTTTATACAGTGTGGGAACAGCTGGCCCCCATCCCCTGTGAGGCCCATACAGCCATTTGGCCTGGTCCTGCCGAGGCAACTGCAGGTGGGACTCCAATACTTCTATAGCAGGCTGATTTTTAAGTTGATCCTTCTGTGTGGCCCTCAAATGTTGTTATACATATGCAAATGACCCTTGGCAGAAAACAGGTTCCCCACCCCCACCCCGGGGATGGCTGGGAGTACTTTAGTTTATTTTTCTTCCACAACTGCTTCATTGCATTGCAGTTCCAAGCCCTGACCTAATGAGGAACATGGGGTCAGCTCTGTCAGATTCAAGGTCCTTTATTCAGCTGCTTTCCTAGCTTGTTTAATTTGAAAAGCAGAGGCAGCCACCGAGAGAGAAAGAGAGAGAGAGAGAGAGAGAGCGAGTGAGCAGAGATGTCCCTTCTGCTGGTTCACTCCCCACCACAGGTGGGGCTGAAGTCAGGAGCTGCAAACTCAGTCCAGGTCTCGCTCGCTCACTGCCACCTTGTGGAGTGTCCATTAGCAGAAAGGCTAGAGTCAGGAGCAGAGCCAGGTCCCTGCTGTGGGATGCTGGTGTCCCGAGTGGCAGCTTAACAGCCAGTCCGTGAAGTTTTTTTTTTTTTCTTTTAAAGATTTATTTTTTTGAAAGGCAGAGTTAGAGAGAGGCAGAGAGAGAGAGAGAGAGAGAGAGAGAGAGAGAGAGAGAGAGAGAGAGGTCTTTATTTAGGTCTTCCACCTGCTGGTTCACTCCGCAAATGACTGCAGCTGCTGGAGCTGGGCCCATCTGAAGGCAAGAGCCAGGAGCTGCTTCCTGGTCTCCCACGCGGGTGCAGGGGCCCAAGAACTGGCACCATCTTCCACTGCTTTCCCAGGCCATAGCAGAGAGCTGGATCAGAAGTGGAGCAGCTGGGACTTGAACCGGTGCCCATATGGGATGCTGGCACTGCAGGCAGCAGCTTTACCCATTATGCCACAGTGCCAGCCCCCTGTCCCTGAAGTTTTATATATTCCAGAAAGGCAGTAAATAAGGACATTTTCCTAAAAGGCCTGATTGGGTTAGGAGGGTTAAGCAGGATGATAAAATATATATTCCCCGCATAAGAATTGCACTTATTAAAATGTAATTACAGGCCGGCGCCGCGGCTCACTAGGCTAATCCTCCGCCTTGCAGCGCCAGCACACCGGGTTCTAGTCCCGGTCGGGGCGCCAGATTCTGTCCCGGTTGCCCCTCTTCCAGGCCAGCTCTCTGCTGTGGCCAGGGAGTGCAGTGGAGGATGGCCCAAGTGCTTGGGCCCTGCACCCCATGGGAGACCAGGAGAAGCACCTGGCTCCTGCCATCGGATCAGCGCGGTACGCCGGCCGCAGTGGGCCGGCTGTGGCGGCCATTAGAGGGTGAACCAACAGCAAAGGAAGATCTTTCTCTCTGTCTCTCTCTCTCTCACTGTCCACTCTGCCTATCAAAAAAAAAAAAAAAAAAAAAAAAGGAAAAAAATGTAATTACAGGAAAAAGGCAACTTGAACGATATTTGAAATCTCTGAACTGAGAGTCTGGTGTGGATAGCTTGATGAAGGCATTCTTTCTGGCAAGGGGCTGTAAGGTGCATTTTATGTACGGACAGGATAAATGAAATGGCCACCCACAGGAAATCAGGTAAACCCATGTGGTCACTCCACAAATATGGCATGCCTGGTGCCTGCACCGGGAGACAGCACAGCAGGTTCCTACCCACGGCCTGTGAGCTCACAGCAGGAGTGAGACCTATGCAAGTCCACATTACATCTTATGCACCACATAAACTAGAAAGCCACGTAGAGGTATAGTCTATGGAGAAAAATAAAAACAGGTTGGAGGGTGGAGTGTGAGGGAGGGAGTGCTGTTTTGGATGAGATATTTGAAAGTGTTGGCCAGCGCCATGGCTCAATAGGCTAATCCTCCACCTGCGGCGCCGGCATACCGGGTTCTAGTCCCAGTCAGGGCACTGGATTCTGTCCCAGTTGCCCCTCTTCCAGTCCAGCTCTCTGCTGTGGCCCGGGAGGGCAGTGGAGGATGGCCCAAGTGCCTGGGCCCTGCACCCGCTTGGGAGACCAGGGGGAAGTACCTGGCTCCTGGCTTCGGATCAGCACGGTGCGCCGGCTGCAGCGGCCATTGAGGGGTGAACCAACAGAAAAGGAAGACCTTTCTCTCTGTCTCTCTCACTGTCCACTCTGCCTGTCAAAAAAATAATAATAACTAAATGAAAGTGCTTTCATTTTTTTTGTTAAAGAAAACAATTTTTTAATTATTTTATTTATTTATTTGAGAGAGAGAGTTACAGACAGTGAGAAGAGATAGATAGGAAGGTCTTCTGTCTGTTGGTTCACTTCCCAAATGGCTGCAATGGCCGGAGATACACCAATCTGAAGCCAGGAGCGAGGAGGGAGAGATCAAGGGAAAGGTCTTCCATCTGCTGGTTCACTCCCCAAATGACTGCAACAGCTGGAGCTGGGACAATCCGAAGCCAGAAGCCAGGAGCTTCTTCCGGGTCTCCCATGTGAGTGCAGGGGCCCAAGGACTTGGGCCATCTTCTGCTGCTGCTTTCCCAGGCCACAGCAGAGAGCTGGCTTGCAAGAGGAGCAGCTGGGACTAGAACTGGCGCCTATATGAGATGCTGGCACCGCAGGCGGAGGATTAACCTACCGTGCCACAGCGCCGGCCCCTCATTTTGATACAATTATAGACTGACAGGAGGCTGCAAAGAAATGCACTGGGAAGTCCCAGGTACCTCCACCAATCTGAACATTTTTTTTATTTTACTTGAAAATCACAGTTAACACAGAGAGAAGGAGAGACAGAGAGAGAGGTCTTCCATCCGCTTATTCACTCCCCAGATGGCCGCAACAGCCAGAGCTGCACCAGTCCAAAGCCAGGAGCCAGGAGCTTCTTCCAGGTCTTCCCACATGAGGGCAGGGTCCAAGGACTTGGGCCATCTTCTACTGCTTTCACAGGCCGTAATAGAGAGCTGGATCAGAAGTGGAGCAGCTGGGACTAGAACCACTGGCCCCTGAACATCTTATACAGTTGTAGCACGATACCAAAATCACCGAATTGACCTAGTTTGTTCCATAGAGTTTACTGAGGTTTCAACAGTTACACATGCACTTATTCGCATATGTGTCCACAGCTCTAGTGGTTTATCACAGGTATTATCTTGTGTTATCATTACTACAATCAAGGTGGTGTGTATGGGAACTCCATCTCCATAAAACTGGTACCCAGAAATACTTGACCATGCCATCAGCACAAGACACGTTGGTGTGTTACCCTTTTGTAGCCACACCCATCCCTCCCCATCATCACCAGCTCCTGGTAACCACTAATCTGGTCTCCGTCTCTGTAATTATATCACAGATGTTACAGAAATGGACTCGTGCAGTAGTTCTCCTTCTGAGACAGGCTCTTTTCTTTTTTAAAAGCATTTATTTATTTGAAGGTCAGAGTTACAGAGAGAGAGAAGGAGAGGCAGAGAGAGGTCTTCCATCTGCTGATTCACTCCTCAGTTGGCCGCAAAGGCTGAAGCTGCACCAATCCGAAGCCAGGAGGCAGGATCCAGGAACTTCTTTAAAAAAATATATATTTATTTTATTTATTCGAAAGACAGAGTTACAGAGAGAGGTAGAGACAAAGACAGAGGTCTTCCATCCGCTGGTTCACTCCCCAGATGACCACAACAGCTGGAGCTGCACCCATCCAAAGCCAGGAGCCAGGAGCTTCTTCCGGTTCTCCCACGTGGGTGCAGGGGCCCAAGGACTTGGGCCATCTTCTACTGCTATCCCAGGCCATAACAGAGAGCTGGATCAGAATAAGAGCAGCCAGGACTCCAACTGGAGCCCATATGGGATGCTTCAGGAGCTTCAGGCCAGGGCATTAACCCGCTGTGCCACAGCGCCAGCCCACAGGAACTTCTTTCAGGTCTCCCAAGCCGGTGCAGAGCCCAAGCACTTGGGCCATCTTCTACTGCCTTCCCAGGCCACAGCAGAGAGCTGTATGGGAAGTGGAGCAGCTGGGACTTGAACCAGTACCCATATGGGATGCCGGCACTGCAGACGGCGGCTTTATCCGCTAAGCCACAGTGCTGGCCCCGACAGGCTCTGCACTCAACATAGCTCCTCTGAGAGCCGTCCACGCTGTTACAAGAACGGCGGGTTCCTGTTCTTTCTGAGTAGTAGCGCAGAGTATGCATCAAGCACAGCGGGCTTAACCACTCACCAGTAAAGGACATTTGCTTGGTTTCGAGTTTGGAGCTGTAACAAATACATCTGCTATGAGCAGTCATGTACAAGTTCCTGCGTGAAAATAAGCCTTCATTTCTCTTGGAGAAATGCCCAGGAGTGTGGTTGCTGGGTCATGTGGTAAATGTATGTATGTGTGTTTTTTTTTTCCCCCCAGAAACTGGCAAACTGCTTTCCAGAGAGGCCTGTCATTGTATGTCCCCATCCATGTAGGAGTGACCCAGTTTCTTTGTTGCCTTGGCTCACATTTGGTGTTAATCACTATTTTAATTTTAGCCATTTGATAAGTGTGTAGTGAGATCTCAGCTGTGGTTTGATTTGCATTTCTGTGTTGACTAATGAGGTTGAATATCTTGTCTGTGTTCGCCCTCTACATATTCTCTTCTGTAAAATGGCTCTGCATGTTTTTTGCCTCTTTTCCCATTAGATTGTTTGCTTTTAAAATGCTGTTTTGTGAGTTCTTTGTATTTCCAGATACAAGGCCTTTGGTACACCTATGATTTGCAAATATCTGCTCCCAGTGTATAATTTGTCTTTTTATTGTGCCTTCACAGAGCAAAAATTTTAAATTCTGATGTGGTCCAGTTTACCACTGTTTCCCCTTCTGGATCAGTTTCAGTGTCAGGTCTAAGAACTCTTTGCCTAACACAGATCCTGAAAATTATCTCCTATGTTCTTTTCTAGGACTTACATGGCTTCACGTTTACATTTAAGTTCATTATTCATTTTGAATGAATTCTTTCTTATAAAGATTTACTTGTTTATTTGAAAAGCAGAGTTACAGAGAGAGCGAGAGATAGAGAACCTTCCATCCACTGGTTCACTCCCCAAGTGGCCGCTATGTCCAGGATGAAACCAGGAACCAGAAGCTTCTTCCATGTCTCCACCTGGATGGCTGGGGCCCAAACACTTGGGCCGTCTTCCCCTGCTTTTCCCAGGCCATTAGCAGGGTGCTGGATCAGAAGCGGAGCAGCTAGAACCTGAACTGGCACCCATATGGGGTGCTGGCTTCGCAGGTTGCAGCTTTACCCACAACACCACAACTCTGAGCCCTGAATTAATTTTTTTTTAAATTATTTTGAGAGAGAAGTGGGGGCAGGCAGTGGTTGGAGAGCTGAAACCAGAGGGAGAACGCAATCCAGGTCTCCCATATGGGTGGCAGGAACCCAAACACTTGGGCCATCATCCCTGCCTCCTGGGTCTTGAATCAGCAGGAAGCCGAAGTCGGTGCTGGAGGTGGGCATCGAATCCAGGCTCTGCAAAATGGAATGCGGACGTCCCAGCCAGCTGCTTAGCCACTAGGCCGCTTGCTTGCCCCGTTTGGCATTACATTTTGTTTAAAGTATGAGATATTTAGATCAAGTTTCTTTCCTCCATTCCTCCCTTCCCCGTCTCCCCCACCCCACCCCACTGTCTCTCTCCTTTGCAACTGGGTATCTCCCTGCTTCAGCGCCATTCATTGAAAAGTTTCTCCCTCCACCCTTGAACCGCTTTCGCTGCTTCATCAGAGACTAATGGGGCACTTCTCTGGGCATATCTCAGGTTCTCTGTTCCGTTCCACTGATGTGTGTCTACACTTCCCCCAGTACCTCACTGTCTCGGTTACTATAACTACATAGTAGGCCTCAGTATTGTGAAGGGATTCCTCCCACTCAATTCTGTTTCAAAAATTGTCTTGGCTGTTCTAGGGCCTTTCGCTTTCCCTGTAAATTTTAGTGGAATCTTGTCCGTGTCTGCAGGAAACCTGCCAAGATTTTGAGAGGACTTGGGTTAAGTCTAGAGGTTCAGGGAGTCCATTTAGGGAAAATTGACGCTTTTGCTCCCTTGAATCTTCCAATCCATGAACACAGTTATGACTGAGGGTTCAGGTTGCCTTTGTCTAGTGTGATCAGTATTTTATTATTTTCATCAGATAGATCCTGTCTGTGTCTTTGATAGATTTAGTTAACGATTTTCTTTTTCTTTTTCTTTTTTTAATTTTTGACAGGCAGAGTGGACAGTGAGAGAGAGAGAGAGACAGAGAGACAGAGAGACAGAGAGAAAGGTCTTCCTTTTCTGTTGGTTCACCCTCCAATGGCCGCGGCGGCTGGCGCACCGCGCTGATCCGATGGCAGGAGCCAGGTGCCTCCCCTGGTCTCCCATGGGGTGCAGGGCCCAAGCACTTGGGCCATCCTCCACTGCACTCCCGGGCCACAGCAGAGAGCTGGCCTGGAAGAGGGGCAACCGGGACAGAATCCGGCGCCCTGACTGGGACTAGAACCCGGTGTGCCGGCGCCGCAAGGTGGAGGATTAGCCTATTGAGCCACAGTGCCGGCCCTAGTTAAGGATTTCATTTGCTTTGGAGCGATTTATAAGGAATGCTTTCTAGGGAAGGCTCTTTGAAAGGAACACAGTAAAATGAGAACAAGGAGCATGAGTGCAAAGGTCCTGGGGAAGGTGTGTGCAGTCAAAAGAATAAAAGCACGTTAGAGGGGGCATGAGCTAGAGAGAGAGAGGCGCAAATGAGACCCAGGTGTAGCCAGGGGCCCGCAGGGCCTTGAAACTGGAATTTTATGCTAAGTGTGAGCAGATGGCATCGGGAGCTCTGAAGACAAGAGTGATGTGATTTCTGTATCTTAGAGCTGGTACCTGGGTGGAGGGGAGATCGGAGGAGCGCTCAGGGGAACCGGAAGTTGTACTAGGAAGCCCTTGAAGTAGCGAGAGGAGCCTGCACAGCTCTGTTCATAGCAGCAGCACCCACAGCAGTGAAAAGGTAGAAATGACTGATATTCATTAATGGAAGAATGGATAAGCAAAGTGTGATAATTAGGCATGACAGGATATGAAGCTATAAGGAGGAATGGAATTTTGATATAAAGTACGCAGTGGATGGACCTTGAAAACACCACTTTTAGTGAAATAAGCCAGACACAAGGGCCAAATATCAAGATTCCACTTCCATGAGGTACCTACAATAGGTAAATTTATAGGGATGAAAAAAATAAAATAGAACTTTCCAGAAACTGTTGGGAGGTGGGAAAGGGGGTTACTGTTTAGGGCACTGAGTTTTTGTCAGGGAGCGTGAAGGAGGGAGGAGAGTGGCGAGGGCGGCACACAGCCCTGCAAAGCAGGTGGCAGGTGATGGCAGCCCACACGAGGGCGGCAGCTGTGAGGGCGTGAGGACTAGCTGGAGTCCTGACATCCTGTGAGGGGTCTGGGGATTTGCTGATGACTGACGGGGGATGTTAGAGAGGGCAAGGAAGACTCCAAGGTGCCTGTGCTGTCGGGTGACTGCTCTGAGTACGCGACCAGAACTGCCGCCATCAGAAAAGCCCTGCAAGCTGATTCCACCATGTGGCACAGGCGAGGCTGCCTCTCTCCAGAGCAGCCGCATTGCGGCAATGCTGGCAATGCTGGACTTGCAGGAACCACCATGAGAGATGGCGCCGTAACAAGGGTGTTGGAGAGAAAGGGAAAAGGAAGGAAACGGACAGTTACTAAGAACTTAGGGACCTTTTCATGTTACTTCCTACTAATCCTCATCACATGGTTTATTGCTAAGTAGCAAAACACTTATTTTTTTGATTGTGATAAAGTATAAATAATTTAATGTTGATCATTTTTTAACTGTGCTGAAGTATATCTAACATCGTATTTTTCATTTATAAATGTACAGCCCAGGGACATTAGTTTTTCAGTGTTGTATACCCTTCACCATTCTCTCCATCCAAAACTAAAACTAAATAGCAACCCTTTTTTCTCACCTCCCCCCAGCCTCTGGAAACTTCTAGTTTACTTTCTGTCTCTAAGAATTTGCCCACTGGAGTTAGCTCATGTAAGTAGGATCAGACAATATTTGTTCCTTTGTGTCTGACTTCTTTCTTTTTTTTTTTATTTATTTTTTATTTTTTGACACGCAGAGTGGACAGTGAGAGAGAGAGACAGAGAGAAAGGTCTTCCTTTGCCGTTGGTTCACCCTCCAATGGCCGCCACGGCCAGCGCACCACACTGATCCGAAGCCAGGAGCCAGGTGCTTCTCCTGGTCTCCCATGGGGTGCAGGACCCAAGCACTTGGGCCATCCTCCACTGCCCTCCCAGGCCACAGCAGAGAGCTGGCCTGGAAGAGGGGCAACCGGGACAGAATCTGGCACCCCGACCGGGACTAGAACACGGTGTGCCGGCGCCGCAAGGCGGAGGATTAGCCTAGTGAGCTGTGGCGCCGGCCCTGACTTATTTCAATAAACAAAATATATTCAAGGTCCATCCATGCTATCCCATATATCAAAATGTTATTCTTATGGCTTAGTTCTCCAGTGTATGTTTATACCACATTTTGTTGATCCGTTCATCTATTAATGGACACTTTAACTGTTTCTACCTTTGGCTGTGTGAACAATGCTGCTATAAACACAGCTGTACAGACATCTGTTTAAGTCCCTCCTCTCCATTCTTTCAGATTGTATGAGGGTCCTTCAAAAAGTTTGTGGAGGGGCCAGTGCTGTGGCATAGTGGGTAAAGCTGCCACCTGCAGTGCCGGCATCCCATGTGGGCGCCAATTTGAGTCCTGGTTGCTCCACTTCTGATCCAGCTCTCTGCTATGGCCTGGGAAAGCAGTGGAAGATGGCCCAAGTCCCTCCTTGGGCCCCTGCACCTGTGTGTGAGACCTGGAAGAAGCTCCTGGCTCCTGACTTCGGATCAGCCCAGCTCAGCTGTTGCAGCCATTTGGGGAGTGAACTGGCAGATGGAAGATTTCTTTATCCACCCACCCCCCCACCTCTGTAACTCTGTAACTCTGCCTTTCAAATAAATAAATAAATCTTTTTTTAAAAAAGTTTGTGGAAAAACAGAATCAAGAAATAAGTTTACTTTGGTGCAAAAAAAACATTGAAATCCACACATAGTTTTTCCATCATTGTTTTGAAGACCCCCTCCTTGGAGCTGCTAGGTCATACATTAGTTCTGTGTTTAGCCTTTAAAACCTTTCCTTAAAGATTTTCATTTCATTTGAAAGGCAGAGAGACAGAGACAGAGTGAGATCTTCCATTGGTTGACTCCCCAAATGCCCACAACAGTCAGAGCTGGGCTAGGCAGAAGCCAGGAGCCAGGAACTCCATCCTGGTCTTCCATGTGGGTGGCAGAGGCCCAGGTACACTAACCATGTTCTGCTTCCTCCCAGGGTGTGCATTTGCAGGAAGCTGGATTGAACGTGGAGCCACGGGGGCCAGCATTGTGGCACAGTGGGTTAGGCTGCCGCCTGCAGTGCTGGCATCCCATATGGGCACCGGTTTGAGACCTGGCGGCTCCACTTCGGATCCAGCTCTCTGCTATGGCCTGGGAAGGCAATGGAAGATGGCCCAAGTCCTTGGACCCCTATATCCACATGGGAGACCTGGAGGAAGCTCCTGGCTCCTGGCTTCAGCTCAGCCCAGCTCTGGCTATTGTGGCCAATTGGGTAGTGAACCAGCGAATGGATGATATTTCTCTGCCTTTGCCTCTCTTTTAAATAAATAAATAAATTTCAAATAAATAAATCTTTTAAAAATGTTCAGAGAAAAATGGAATTTTAAAAAAATTATTAAAAAAAATAGAACGAGGACTTGAAACGACAAGCTCTAATATAGATGCGGGTGTCCCTATAGCAACTTTAACCACTTTGCTGAACATTCACCCCATGTAGTTAGCTAAACTGTTCTGCACAGCAGCGGCACCGTGTTACCTCCCACCAGCAATGCAGGAGGAAGCTGAGTCTCCACATTCTCACCAGTTCTTGTTATTTTCTGTTTGTTTTAATTGTAGCCATCCTAACAGATGTGAAGTAGTATCTCACTGCGGTTCTCATTTGCATTTCCCTGGTGGCTAATACCGTGGAGCATCTTTTCATGTGCTTATAGGCTGTGTGTACATCTTGTTTAGGAAAGCGGCTTCTCAATTTTTCTCCCCTGTCTTAATTGGGTTGTTTTTATGGTTGTTGGGTTTTAGAAGTTCTTATATATCCTGGATATTAGTGCTTTATCAGATATATGTTTGCAAACATTTTCTCTTATCCCATAGGTTGTCTCCTCACTTTATTGACAGAATCTTTTTTTTTTCTAAAGATTTATTTATTTATTTGAAAGTCTAAGGGGCTGGTGCTATGGCATAGCAGGTAAAGCCGCCCCCTGCAGTGTTGCCATCCCATATGGATGCCAGTTCCAGGCCCAGCTGCTCCACTTCTGACCCAGCTCCCGCTAATGTGCCAGGGAAAGCAGCAGAGGATGGCCCAAGTCCTTGGGCCCCTGCACCCATGTGGGAGACCCAGAAGAAGCTCCAGGCTCCTGGCTTCAGGTTGGCCCAGCCCCAACTGTTGCAGCCATTTGAGAGTCAACCAGCAGATGAAAAATTTCTCTCTCTGTAGCTCTACCTTTCAAATAAATAAACAAATCTTTAAAAAAGAAAGGAAAGAGGGAAGGGGAGAGAGAGAGAGAGAGATCTTCCATTCATTGGTTCACTCCCCCAGATGTCTGCAATGGCCTGGGCAAAGCCAGGAGCCAGGAGCTTCTTCTGGGTCTCCCACGTGGGTGCAGGGGTCCAAGCACTTGGGCCATCTTCTACTGCTTTCCCAGGCCATAGCAGCAGGGAGCTGGATCGGAAGTGGAGCAGCCAGAACTCAAGCCAGCACTCATATCAGATGTGAGCATCACAGATGATGGCTTAACCCACTATACCACGTGCCATCCCCAAGACTGTCCTTTCTTTATTGAAGAGTATTAGTACTCTTGTTGAAAACCATGTATTTGAGGGCTTATTTCTAGATTTTCTTTTTATCCTATTGGTATATGTTTGTCATTGTGCCAGGACCATAGTGTTTTTTATTTATTGTAGTTTTGTGGTATATTTTGAAGCTGAGAAGTGTGAATCCTCCAATTCTATTCTTCTTTCTCAAAATTATTTGATTATTCAGGGGCCTTACAATCCCACATGAGCTTGAGTATTGACTTTTCCATTTTGGTGAATTTTTGGATTTTTTTTTTCTGTTGGAATTTTGACAGGGATTGCGTTGAATCTGTAGATTAATTTGTGCGGTATCAACATCTTACCTTGAACACAGGGTGTCTTTTCATTTACTTAGATTTTCTTTTAACACATGTTAAAAGTGTTTAGGGTACAAGTCTTTTGCCTCCTTGGTTCAATTTATCCCCAAGAGTTTAGTTCTTTTAGACATAATTATAAGTGGAACTCCTGTCTTAATTTAGTTTTCAGATTGCTCCTTGCTGCCATATAGAAATAACTCACAATTTCCTCATTTTGGCAAAAAGGAAATAGATTATCAAAACAAGCTGTTCAGGGCAGATGTGGCACAGCTGGTTAAGTTACCACTTAGGGTGCCTACTTCCCATAGCAGAGTGCTTGGTTACTCCAGGCTTTGGATCCAGCTTCCTACTAGTGCGTACCTTGGGAGGCAATAGCTGATGGCCTAAGTACTTAGGTCCCTGCCACCATGTGGGAGACCTGGACGATATTTCTGGGTACTTGCTATGTCCTGGCCTAGTCCTTACTGTTGCAGGCATTTGGGGAGTGAATCAATGGGTGGAGAATCTCTGTCTCTGTTTCTTTCTCTCAGCCAGCATTGTGATGCAGCGGATTAAGCTACCGCTTGCAGTGCTGGCATCCCATTTTCCAGTGCCAGTTTGAATCCTGGCTGTTGCTCTCTTTTTTTTTTTTTTTCTTAAGATTTATTCATTTATTTGAAAGGCAGAGATAGAAGGGGAGAGAGGGAGGGCGAGAGAGAGAAATCTTCCATCTGCTGGTTCACTCCAAATGGCCACAATGGCTGGGGCTGGGCCAGGCTGAAGCCAGAAGCTGGAAGCTTCTTCCAAGTCTCCCATATGGGTACAGGGGCCCCAGGACTTGAGCCATCTTCCACTGCCCTCCCAGGCACATTAGTGGGGAGCTGGAATGGAAATGGAGCAGCTGGAACTCGAACTGGCACCTGTACGGGATGTCGGCACTGCAGGCAGAGGCTTAACCTGCTACTCCTCAGTGCTAGTCCCTATTCCACTTCTGGTCCAGCTCCCTGCTAACAGACCTGGGAAAGCAGTGGAAGATGGCCCAAACACTTGGGCCCCTGCACCCACATGGGAGACCCAGATGGAATTCCTAGCTGCTGGCTTTGGACTGGGCCCTGGTGGCCATACTTGGTGGAGGGGAGCAGAAAATGGAAGATCTCTTTCACTCTGCCTTTCAAATAAGTAAATAAATCTTATAAAAATAAAATAAATCTCTACCACTCTCTTTGTCAGTCTGTCTTTCAAATAAATGAATTTTTTAAACATGGAAGCACAAGTTTGTAGGGCCAGCGCTTTGGCATAGCGGTTAAAGCTGCCGTCTGCAGTTCAAGTCCTGGCTGCTCCACTTCTGATCCAGCTCTCTGCTATGGCCTGGGAAAGCAACAGAAGATGGCCCAAGTCCTTGGGTCCCTGTACCCATGTGGGAGATCTGGAGGAAGCTCCTGGGTCCTGGCTTTGGATTGCTTGCAGCTCCTGCCATTGTGGCCAACAGGGGAGTGAACTAGCGGATAGAAGACTTCTCTCTCTCTCTGCCTCTGCCTCTCTGTACCTCTGCCTTTCAAATAATAAATAAATCTTAAAAAAAATCAAGTTGGTGACAAATGAAAATTAAGTACGTTTTTAAAAAATAAAGTTGTTCAAAGATGCTTTGCTAGAGGCCGGCACTGTGGCGTGGCTGGTAAAGCCACTGTCTTCAGTGCCACCATCCCATATGGTGCCAGTTTGAGCCCCAGCTGCTCCACTTCCAATCCAGCTCTCTGCTGTGGCCTGGGAAATCGGCGGAAGATGGCCCAAGTCCTTGGGTCCCTGCACCCGCATGGGAGACCCAGAAGAAGCTCCTGGTTCCTGGCTTTGGATTGGTGTAGACCCAGCTGTTGTGGTCAATTGGGGAGTGAACCGGTGGATGAAAGACCTCTCTCTCTCTCTCTCTCTCTCTCTCTCTCTCTCTCCTCTCTGTAACTCTTTCTTTCAAAATAAATATTTTTTTTTTCTTTTATAAGGTGCTTTGCTAGTAAAGCTCCACTCAGGCCTTCAGCTCAGAGGCTGTCACGTTGGTTCTCTGAAGAGTTTGCTTGCTAAGCTCCTCTCTCATTTTGCCCTTTCCCTCTGACCCAAAGCTCTTCGTTGCAAAATAAGAAACACTGGAAAACACAAGAAGCAGTGCTCCAAATCCTGGCCGTATCACAGCTGAACCAGCGGGAGGCAGCCACAGTGTCAGGATGCCCGTGCATAGCCCACGGACAGCTTGGTGTCCAGACTCTCTGAGCAGAGGCCCCAACGCGGATAGCAGAGCATCGTCCTTGAACGTGTGTCCTCAGAATGCCGACAGGTTGGGTGAGAATGACTCACAAGTCAAGAAGCTACCTGTAGCAGATCCAGTCCCGTAAAGATCATTGACACAGGGCAGCCTGTCACAGCCCTGACAGAAGCACTGTGTCAGGGCTTGTGGGTGGGATTAGGAACCCAGTGGGAAGCGGCTTGGGCTCAGGGCACTTCTCAGCCTGCCTCCAGGATGGAGACTCTGAGGGGTCTCCAACAGACATAGCAGCCTTGGGACGTGGGCACCTGGCACCTGGGCATGAGTGAGTTTTCTCTTTCTTCTTTTTTAAATATTTATTTATTTGAAAGTCAGAGTTCCACAGAGAAGGAGAGGCAGAGAGACAGAGGTCTCCCATCCACTGGTTCACTCCCCGATTGACCGCAATGGCTGGAGCTGTGCCAATTTGAAGCCAGGAGCTTCTTCTGGGTCTCCCACGTGGGTGCAGGAGCCCAAGGACTTGGGCCATCTTCTACTGCTTTCTCAGGCCATAGCAGAGACTGGATCGGAAGTGGAGCAGCCGGGTCTTGAACCGGTACCCATATGGGAAACTGGCACCGCAGGTGGCAGCTTTATCCACTACGCTACAGCAACAGCTCCGGATGAGTGCACACTTTCTCAGGGCCCTGCATGCCACTCAGGGACCACTAGGAAGTCCTCTTTCTTGGTCTGCACTGTACACCTTCCCCCTTCTCCTAAACCTGCTGTCTGAATCTCTTGCTGGTTCTTTCTGCATCTAAGGAGTAGCACATTAGTACACCTGCCATTGATGGGAACCTGGCCAATAGCTGTGCACGGCACTTATGAGAATGTGCAGTCTACTATCTCTCTGTCTCTTTGCTAGGTTAGGAGGATTCCCAGAAAGAAATGCTGTAGTCAGGTTAGCAGGAGCACAGGTACACACACACGCACACGCACACACACACACACGCACACGCACAGACCCGAGAAAGTCTTCTCCCTCCCTGCTGGAGGACAGGATATTAGGGTCTTCCCGATTCCCCTGTTCTATCTCTGGGTGCTGTATTACAACATGAATCTTCCTCATCCGTGCTAGGAACCCCGATAAGGAGCAGTGGAGCCCGCAAACCTGAGGAATTACCCACTGACGTTTCAGGCCGAGAGGGAAGGAGCTACCTGAGCAGTGTGTGGGTTCCTCCCTAGCATGTGCGACTGAGAAAAATACCCCAGGACTTCAAAGCTGCCCCTGTAATGACCAGGGAGAAGATTCACCGAGAGGCCTCGGAGCAAAGCGTTGGTGTGAGATCAAGATCAGGCTCCCGGGCAAGCTTGTCTACGGCCCAGACTTGGACGTGCTAGAACAGCCATTTCACTTATATCACAGAAAGAAAAATGAATAGAAGGAGGTCATAGTGTTTTAAATTCTTTTTCCAATGGGGATATCGTGTCCTGGTGATGCAGTCCACTTGCACTTCTTCCGTGGGTCACCAGCAACTCCCCTTGCCTCGGCCTCCTGCCCGTCACCCTGTGAATTGTTAGTGACGAATACCACTCCCTGGTCAAGAAGATCGCAGCGTTGCCTTGCTACCGCTAGAATTCGACTTTACTTCTGGACCGTTTGAGGCTTCTTACCAGTCCGCTGCCCTGCGTACGCCCTGCTCTGTCCTGATTGCCAGGCCGGTCTTGCTGTCCCACGTGCGATGCTGGCTGTACTCCCCAGCGACCTTTCTAACGATTTCTGCTCATGATCCGGTCCTGCATTTGGCATCGGATCCTGCCTGCTCCACCACTACCCCCACCCTGACTGTCTGCTGCAGCTTCCTACAGAAACGCACTGCACACGTCCTGTTGGCAGCTCCTCTCTCAGCTGACTCTTGTGCACATCCAGTTGAACCAGATACTTTGTGGATACAAGAATAGCAAGGGAGCATGCTGGTCCTGCCTGGCTCAGTACCTGGGTGCCTGGGTTCAGTACCCTCCTCCAGACCCTGACTCCAGCTTCCTGCTCATACTGACCGTAGCTCAAGAAACTGGTCCCTGCCAATCATGTAGGAGAAATGGATTGAGTTCTCAGCTCCTCACTTGGGCCTGGCCCAGCACCAGCCATTGGAGGAATTTGGGAAGCAAATGGGAGCTGTTTCTCTCTCTCTTTCTCTGACTCATAAATAAATAAAATATTTGAGAGGCAGAGTCAGACACACACACATACACACACAGATCTTCCATCTTCTAGTTCACTCCCCAAATGGCTGCAATGGCCAGGGGCTGGTCCAAGCAGCTGCCAGCTCCATCCAGGTCTCCCACATGGGGGCCCAAGCACTTGGGCCATCTTTGGTTGTTTCCCCAGCAGGCAGCTGGACTGGAAGCAAAGCAGCCAGGACTGAAACCAGGGCTCCAATATGGGATGCTGGAGTTGCAGGCAACAGCTTAGCTCACTGCACCACAACACTGGCCCCCAAGTAAAATATTTTTAAAAGAAGATAAGATAGGGTGAGTGTTGTGGCACAGTGGGTTAGGCCACCTCTTGGGATACCTACATCTCATATCAGAGTTCCACCTTGGTTCGAGTTCTACCCCTGCTTCCAATCCAGCTTCCTGCTATTTCACACCCTGGGAGGCAGCTGATGATGGCTCAGGTACGTGAGTCCCCACCAGTTGGTTCAGAGGCCCAGGTGGAGTTCCTGGCTCCTGGCTTCAGGTCTCGCCTAGTCCCAGTTGTTGCGGACATATGAGTGACCCAGCAGATGGAAGGTTCCCTCTCTCTTACCCTTTCTCCTCTCTCTCTCTCTCTCTCTCTCTGCCTTTCAAATGAAAAAAAAATTTAAAGAGCTACTTTAGGAAGAGAGGGACTGAAGGAGAAACCTCCTTGGTATTACACAAACCAGGACGCAGGCAAGATCATCTCTCCAGTCTGTGCCTTACCAAGTTGTGTTTTTGTTTTCAAGTGTAAATAATGTTGAGTGGAATGTTGTATCTGAAAGTGCATAAATGAGATGATATCAAATTAATTCTTGGGGCCAGCACTGTTAGCGGGTAAAGCCACCCACCGCCTGCAGTGCCAGCATCCCATATGGGCACCGGTTCTAGTCCCGGCTGCTCCTCTTCCAATCCAGCTCTCTACTATGGCCTAGAAAAGCAGCAGAAGATGACCCAAGTCCTTGGGCCCCTGTACCTGCATAGGAGGGCGGGAAGAAGCTCCTGGCTCCTGACTTCGGATTGGCGCAGCTCCAGCTGTTGCAGCCATTTGGGGAGTGAACCAGCAGATGGAAGACCTCTCTCTTTCACCACCTCTCCTCTCTCTCTGTAACACTGACTTTCAAATAAATAAATAAATAAATTTTTTTAATGGATTCTTACCTAGGAGGAGCCAAGGGGAGGTCCACACCCTGGAAGAGGAGGGTTGGTACTTGGTCATTCTGTATGCTCCTGGAGGAGCACCCTTGTCTCCAGGTAACATACAAATTGTTACATTCTTTGAGGGTGTTATTGTGCCATGCACATCCAAAGATTTCAGCAAGACTTGTTGAACTGAATTTTATTCATTCTCTCTCTCTCTCTCTCTCTCTCGGGTTCACAGACCAGTTAAGGACAGTAGCTCAGGTGCCATAGCTAATTCGCTTTTAACAGGTCAGAAGTAACAGGAAGGGAGCACCTGCACTAGCCTATGAGCTCGCCTTCCAGAGTGAGAGGAGAGAGACTCCCCGAATGGACCCACAAGTTGCTAAGTGCAAGTGCCCTCCCTCTCTCCGCTCAAGTTCGGGTGTAAACGCTGCAGGGTGAAATGAAGTTGGGCGACCCAAAGAGCGGATGTGCAAACCAGCAGAGAGGGGGAGGGGGAGCAGCAAGGACGCTCAGGGATGCAAGAGTGTGCCAGGGCCGGTGGCTGGGAACCAGAGTTCAGACACTTCGCACGGTTGTGACCATCAACCTTGATGTTGGCACGTCTGGTTCCAAAGCCCGGCTCCCACGGGTAACAGCCGCCCACCCAGCACCCACCCACCGCGAGTGGCTCTGAGGTCAGCTCCCACACAGGTCCGGAGCTGTTAGGATTTGCAGAGGCGAGAAACCCAAACCTAGGTTCTTCTCGTTAAGGCGCAGAGAGGAGTTGAAAGAGCTGCCCCAAAGCAAGAAAGCCTCGCGGAGCTGGGGAACCGGGCCCGCCACCCGCAGGCATCCCCGGTCTCTCCCAGCCCGAACCAGGAGACAAGTTCGCTCCCCGCAGGCTGCTGGTTCGGACGCACGATCCGCAGCCCCATCATCCAGGCGCCCGCCAAGGCTTTTGTTGCAACTCCGAGCCCCGATTTCCACCCGCGTCTCTCCCCTCGGCGACCCGGGCGGCGGCGAGCGGGGTCCCCGGGTCCCCCCAGCGCGGGCCCCTCGGAGCGCCGGGGAAGCCGACGTTAGCGCTCCTCCTCCCCAGCCGCCCCTCCCGCCCCTCCCGCCCCAGTCCCTCCTCCAGCCCCGGCGGGCGGGCTTGGCTCGGCGCGGCCGGTGCATTCCAGAGAGCGGGGCCAGCCGAAGCAACAAAGGAGCCGGGGAGTCGGCACGGAGAGCTCGGGGGGCTGCGGCGCGCTCGGGCGGAGGCGGTGGCTGGGCCGCTGGCTGGCGCGGGGCGGAGCCGGGGAGCTGGTGCCGTACCCCCGGCTCGCGCCTCGCCTCCCCCGCGGGGCCGGGAGTCGATTTTAGCGGTGGGAGAAGGAATGGTGCTGGGGAAAGGGGGTGCAGGGGGGGCCCGGGGCTGAAGACTTTGTGGATTGCCGGGCGAGGGCGAGCGGAGCTGTGTGTCCCCGCCCGGGCCTCCGCCGCCCAACATGGGCCCCGGGTTCCAAAGTTGGCGAAGTTGGGCGCCGAGGAGCCGGGGCGCGCGGAGCGTCGCTGGGGGCTCGGCCCGGGACTCGCGGGGCGCGCAGGCCGCCTGAGCCGCCTCCACGGCCCCCAGAGTCGTGCGTGTGGCCGAGGGGCGCCGGGGCTTCTGCTGAGTTGGCGGGTTTGGCCATGGCCGCTGGCCGCCCTGCGCGGGGGCCGGAGCTCCTGCTGCTGGGGCTGCTGCTGCTGCTGGGGGCCCCGGGCCGGGGGGCGGCCTGGAGCGGGAACGCGACGGGGCCTGGGCCGCGCGGCGCCGGCGGGAGCGCGAGGAGGAGCGCGGCGGCCACGGGCCCTCCTCCGCTGCTGAGCCGCTGCGGCCGGGCCGCGCACTGCGAGCCGCTGCGCTACAACGTGTGCCTGGGCTCGGCGCTGCCCTACGGCGCCACCTCCACGCTGCTGGCCGGGGATTCCGACTCCCAGGAGGAAGCGCACGGCAAGCTGGTGCTCTGGTCCGGTAAGCTGCAAGCGGGGCGAGGGGGCGTCGCGGGCGAGAGCGCGGGGCAGGAGGGGACCCTCGGCCACGGCTAGGGGAAGGCGAGGAGGTGGAGGAAGCGGGTCACAAAGGGCCCGAGCCGGAGGAGTGAGCCAGAGCCGGGGGAGGGGCTGCAGGGCTGGGGGGGGGGGGGCTCCGGGACGGGGCCGGTTTTAAAAAGGGGCGCTGCCCACCTGCTCGGGAAGCAGCCCCTGGGGGTCTGAGGAGGTGTTTGACCTTGGAGTTGGGGAGGAAGAAGGGCGTGATGGGGGTCGGAAAAGATTGAGGCATTTGGAGGGAGAGAGATGGGGGGAAGAACCGAGAGAGGTTCGTGAAGGAAAAGAACCCCCGTGGTGATGAAGAAGCAAGCAGACCCGGAAGGTTCTGGAACTCTTGCTGTGGGGAACTGTGAGTTTGACCTGCACTCGCGGGAGATTTCAGTTTTCCTCATCCGAGAAATGGGGACTCTGGTCCATGCCAGAGTTAGGAAGGCATATGGCAGTTCTCACAAATGTCGGTGTGCTCTTGGAAATTGGATCCTCAGAAGGAGATTGAGCCTGGGAGATGGGAGCCGCGGCCACCTCTCTGGTGGTTAAGCCTTTCGGAGCCGCCCTTCTGCAAACTGAACCCAGTCCCAATCGTGGGTGCTGCGGGTTAGCTCCCCTCTGGCATGCTGTCCCAGGCAAGGAAAGTGGCAGTAAGGTTCCAAACCCATGTGAGAGAAAGAAAGGCAGGAGTTGGAGCACATCGCCTGTTGACAGGCCTGGGGTGCCAGGTGGCTGGTGAGACGCTCCCTAACGCTTGGCCACTGGAGTGCTCAGCCTCTGCCGGATGTTGGCCAAGGCCATCAGGTTTCTGGCTTGGTGCAGATGCTAGAGGAGGAACTTGGAGGATGGTACCTGTGACGTGGAGCTGCAGGCTCTCTGGGGATCAGGTTTTGTTTTTTTTGTTTTTGACAGATAGAGTTAGACAGTGAGAGAGACAAAGAGAAAGGTCTTCCTTCAGTTGGTTCACCCCCCAAATGGCCGCTACAGCCGGAGCTACGCTGAAGCCAGGAGCCGGATGCTTCTTGCTTCTTACTTCCTTGGGTGCAGGCGCCCAAGCACTTGGGCCATCCTCCACTGCCCTCCCGGGCCACAGCAGAGAGCCGGACTGGAAGAGGAGCGACTGGGACTAGAACCCGGTGCCCGTGTGGGATGCCGGCGCCACAGTCTGGAGGATTAACCTAGTGAGCCACAGGGCTGGCCCAGGGGGATCAGGTTTTAAAATAGGCATAGAAGGCAGAAAACGTGTGTAATCAATAGTAGCTTCGAGAAATCTAACCTACCATAATGTAAGGTCCATGTGATTTTAATAGGTGCCTCCTTTTATGATTATCTGCTTGCACAAATGTAGAACCTATAGCAATGTCCAGGATCTAATTCGTATCTGTAGAGGACTGAAAGAGTAAAAACAGAATGGGAAAGCAAGCTTAAGCAAGGTTTCTCAGCGTACCACCTGAAGCAAGACTTGTGTTTTGGAAAAAGCTGTGTGGGTGGGTGTCTGAGCATCGGAAGCTCACCCAGTGCTGAGTAGCTGACACTAGGAGATGAGACCTACGGTGGAATTCTCCCAGGCTGCGTGCGTGTGTGATGCCGCCTGCCAGCGGTTACCGTCTGCCCAGCCCTTACTCCCGAGGGCAGCTACTGAGCAGGCACAGTAGATGAGTTAGAACCATCTGCTGGTTGCACAGGTTCGAATCTCACTGGCTGTGCCTGCGGGATGCTGCAGAGGAACCAACACCGAGCCCAGGAATAGGAGGTCACTGTTCTCTCTCCTTTTTCTTTTCTTTTGGGACAGGCAGAGTGGACAGTGAGAGAAAGAGACAGAGAGAAAGGTCTTCCTTTGCCGTTGGTTCACCCCCTAATGGTCGCCGCGGCTGGCGTACCACGCTGATCTGAAGCCAGGAGCCAGGTGCTTCTCCTGGTCTCCCATGCGGGTGCAGGGCCCAAGGACTTGGGCCATCCTCCACTGCCCTCCCAGGCCACAGCAGATAACTGGACTGGAAGAGGAGCAACTGGGACTAGAACCCGATGTGCCGGTGTTGCAGGCGGAGGATTAGCCTATTGAGCCACAGCGCCAGCCCTCTCCTTTTTCTTAAAGATTTATTTTATCTATTTGAAGGGCAGAGAGAGAGAGAAAGAGCACATGAGAGTGAGCTTCCATCTGCTGGTTCACTCCCCAAATGGCCAAAATAGCTGGGACTGGGCCAGGCCAAAGTCAGGAACTAGGAACTTCATCAGGTCTCCCACATGGGTGCAGTGGCCCAGGAACTCGGGCCATCTTGCGCTGCTTTCCCAAGTACATTATTAACAGGGAGCTGGAGCTGCCACCATCCGCGGTCCTTCAGCTCAGTCCTGCTGTGCTGTGTGTTCAGTTGCACCCTTTCTGCTTTGGTCTCTCTGCTTGGCATTCTGTGAAGTCCCTCCAGAAGCAGATGGTGGCGTGAGCTGGGTCAGTGGGTGAGGAGAGTGAATTTGAACCACCTGTGAGAATCACGGCGCTGGCTTCATCTGGGAGCCACTGGCTGGCGGTTTGTGCTCCAAGGATTTGGTGTTAGCCATGGTCCGTGTCACCGGCTCTTGGAGGTTTTTGTGAGTGATGTAGGTTACCTTCATCTGTGCAAAATTTTGAGGGTAGCAAGGTGCTTTTCACCCTTGCAAAGCCTCAGCAAACTGAGTTCACGGCCACCCACTCATCCACTCAGTTTTTTTTTTTTTTTTTAAGATTTGTTTATTTATTTATTTATTTATTTGAGAGGCAGAGTTACAGACAGAGAGAGAGGGAGAGACATCCATCCACTCCCCAAATGGCCACAAAGGCTGGAGCTAGGCCTATCTGGAGCCAGGAGCTTCTTCCGGGTCTTCCGTGCAGGTGCAGGGCCCCAAGGATGTGGGCCATCTTCTACTGCTTTCCCAGGCCCTTAACAGGGAGCTGGATTGAAAGTGGAGCAGCCAGGTCTCGAACCAGCATCCATATGGGATGCTGGTGCCGCATGTGGAGGGCTTAACCTACTGTGTCATAGCGCCGGCCCCTCACTTGTGTGTTCAGTGCTTGTTCTAGGTCACATCCTGGATCAGGTTCTGGGCATATAAAGCTGAAGATCAGAAACATGATTCTTGCTGTCACAAGGAAGACAGGTGCTTCACGTTAGTAATACTGTGAAAGACACTGTGACGTTGTGGGGTGCTGCAGGAGCGCCGATGGCTTTCCCGCACCAAGGCAGGTCTCCTGAGGCACTGCTACCCATCCCATGACTTGAGACATAAACAGAAATTACCTGGCCTCCGGAGGCTCAGAGAGGGAAGGGTAAGAAGAGGAGAGTAGTATGTACAGAGGTATGGAGGCAGGAGGGCCAGGTCATTTTAAAGAAGCCTAAGAAGTGGAGAGTAGATCTGGACCATAGCATGTGAGGGGTAGAACTGTCAAAATAAGACCTAAAGAATTAGAAAGAAAAGGGATGAGTTCCCCATGTTAAGGTTAGATGCTATTCAGAGGTTGATAAGGAGCCATCAAAGGCTTATTTATCTATTTGAGTGGCGGGCGTGCACACATGCACACACACAGAGTTCTCATCTGTTGGTTCACTCCCCAAATGTCCACAACTGGAACTGGGCCAGGGCCGGAGGAGGAGCTGGAACTCAATGCAGGTCTCCCACATGATGGCAGGGACCCAGCTACTTGAACCCTCATGTGCTGCCTCCCAGGGCGAGTATTAGAAGGAAGCTGGAGTCAGGAGCCAGAGCTGGCACTGGGAACTGAGCCCAAGCATCTGGATTTGGGGGCATCCTAACGTGTCTTCACCTCCTGCCCCACTGGAGGCTTTAAGCAGGCAGAGACATTTGCCCTCCAGAATGCTCTCTCTGCATGGAGAGACCAGGGGAGCAGGCACGGCCTGCAGCCGGCTGCAGGCCCTGAGTGGCTGGAGCAGTGTAGGTGAGAGCTGCCGTGGTCAGGACTCGGGTGGCAGCAGGGAGGGCGTGGACAGATCCGAGGCAGAGCCAGGAAGACTTGGTGCTGAGTTGGCTGCGGGGTGTGAGTGGGCAGGAGGAGCCGGGCTGGGAGGGGAGGCGGTGTCCATCCCTTTGCCCTGGACAGAAAATGCTCGCGCAGGAGCAGGCTGAGGAGGACGGCATGGCTTCGGCTTGGACTGCGTGAGTTAGGGGTGCTCCTTGGATGTCCAGGAGGAGATTCCCAGCAGGTCTGTGGATAGAAGCTGCTGGAGAAAGGTGGACACTGTGAGCTTCGCGGGCCCAGCTTGGCCTGACTTCCGGGTCTGGGTGGAGCTCTGGTCTCTCCTGTGTCTTTCTTCTCTCTAGACTTGGACATCAGCAGTTCCACATCTCTTCCCGTTTCAGCTGGGTTCCAGGCTCACCAGACAAGCAGACTGTTGTCTGTGGTTCACCTTTGGCCAAATGGGGTTTAGTGAACGGGGCAAGAGGCAGAGAGGCCTGCAGCCGGCAAGGGAGCCAGATCCCTGGGAGCCGGCGCGTGGCTCTGTGCACCGCCACGGTGCTCTGTGTGTGCAGGGGTGTGGCCCTGTCCCCTAGCAGGGGTGCAGACAGCCAGGCAGAAAGGGACAGAGAAGCTGGGGGGGGATGTCATCGGTGATGGGTGACAGTGAGTTATTTGCAGGGAGCAGATTCAGGAAATTTTCTTTAAGGTTATTAAACCTGGCTGATGATCAGCACCAGTTAATATGTATATTTGGGGGACATAGTATAAAATGCAGAAAAGTGCCCACAGGTCCCAGTTGTCATTTTTTGTTGCTGATATTTGACACGTTAATTGTGAAATATAGCATGTACACAGGAAACTGCCCTAAACACAAAGGGACCAAATAATAAAGAACTGTATCTTTTCTTTGTTTATTGAATTTGAAAGGCAGAGACAGAGAGAGAGAGAGATTCTATCTATCTGCTGGTTACTCCCCAAATGGCCACAGCAGCTGAGGCTGGACCAGGCTGGAGCCAGGAACTTCATCTTGGTCTCCCATGTGCGTGCAGGGGACCAAGTACTTGGGCCATTGTCTGCTGCTTTCCCAGGTGCACTAGCAGGGAGTGGGATCAGAAGTGGAGCAGCTGGGATTCGAAATTGCGCCCACATGGGATGCCGGCACTGCAGGCAGTGGCTTAACCCACTGTGCCACAACGCTGGCCCCATCTGTCATTTTTTTTTTCTTTAAAGATTTCATTTATTTGAGAAGTAGAGTTGCAGACACACAGAGTGAGAGAGACAGAGAGAAAGGTCTTCCATCCACTCGTTCACTCCCCAAATGGCTGCAATGGCTGGAACTGAGTTGATCTGAAGCCAAGGAGCCAGCAGCTTCTTCTGGGTCTCCCACATGGGTGCAGGGGCCCAAGCACTTGGGCCATTTTCCACTGCTTTCCCAGGCCATAGCAGAGAGCTGGATCAGAAGAGGAGCAGCTGGAAGTAGAACCAGCATCCATATGGGATACAGGTGGAGGCTTAGCCCACTATGCCACAGCACCGGCCCCTGCCATGTTTTTTGACTCCATGTTATTTTGTAACATTCTTCCATGCATTGCAGTTCATCTCATTGCTGAGTAGTATTCCGTTGAATGAATATCGTACAGTTTATTTATCCATTTTGTACAATATTTAAATTGTCTCTAATTTTTGCTCACTGTGAATGACATTACTGTGAATTTTTTTTTTTTTTGGTATATCTTTGAGTGGCTGGCCTAAGTTTTTTCAGATCCATATTTAAGAAATTGGGTTGCTAGAGAATAGTACCTTCATCTTGCACCAAACTGTTTTCCAAAGTGGTTGCACTGACTTAGGTCCCCAAAAGCTGTGTATAAAGTCATAAGTGGTCCAGCTCATCCCTGATAGTTGCTGTTGTCAACCTTTACATTTCTGCCACTCTGGTGAATATGTTGCGGGGTATATTTGCAGTTTCAATCACACTTCCCTGATTACTAGTGGAAGTAAGCAGTATTTCAGGTGTTTATTAGCCATTTGGATTTTTTTTTCTTTTGGGAAGTATCTATTCAAATCTATGGTCCTTTTTTTTTTTTTAATAGGGTCACCTGTCATTTTTGTAAGCTTTGTAGGAGTTCTTCATATATGCTAGGGAAGTCTTGTATTAATTGTGTACATTGCGCTGTGGCGCAACGGGTTAAATCCCTGGCCTGAAGTGCTGGCATCCCATATGGGCGCCGGTTCTAGTCCCGGCTGCTCCTCTTCTGATCCAACTCTCTGCTATGGCCTGGGAAGGCAGTAGAAGATGGCCTAAGTCTTTGGGCCCCTGCACCCACGTAGGAGACCCAGAAGAAGCTCCTGGCTTCAGATTGGTGCAGCTCCTGCCATTGCAGTCATCTAGGGAGTGAACCAGCAGATGGAAGACCTCTCTCTCTGTCTCTACCTCTCTCTGTAACTCTTTCAAATAAATAAAATAAATCTTTAAAAATAAAAAGGAAGTGTCTTCTCCAGGTCTCCCACAAGGGTGCAGGGGCCCTAGCACTTGGGCCATCTCTCACTGCTTACTCAGGCCATCAGCAGGGAGATGGATAGGAAGTAGAGTAGCTGGAACTCGAACTGCTGCCCATATGGGATGCCAGTGTTGCAGGCAGAAGCTTAACCTCCCTCACCACAGTGCCAATCCCAGTATCTTTTTTTTTAATTACCTTGACTATCAAATTTATTCATTTGCTTCAGAAATATTACTAAAGACCATTCTGTGTTATTTATTTAACCTTTCAGGTAATAGAAAGAAGATAAATATGTCTCTCTCTTTTTTAAAAAATTTATTTATTTATTTGAAAATCAGAGTTACACAGAGAGAGGACAGGGGGAGGGAGGGAGGGAGAGAGAGAGAGAGAGAGGTCCTCCATCCGCTAGTTCACTCCCCAACCGGCTGCAACGGCCGGAGCTGTGCCAATCTGAAGCCAGGAGCCTCTTCTGGGTCTCCCACGCAGGTACAGGGGCCCAAGGACTTGAGCCATCCTCTGCTGCTTTCCCAGGTATATTATCAGGAAGCTGAATTGGAAGTAGAGCAGCCAGGACTGGAACCAGTGCCCATATAGGATGCTGGCACTACAGGCCAGGGCTTCAACCCACTGTGCCACAGCCTCAGCCCCATCGCACTATCTTTTATTTTGTGGATTGCCCTCTCATTCTTTTTGAATCTTTTGTTGAATAGAAGTTCTAAATTTGCTAAAATATCTATATCTATATATTTATTTATTTTATTTATTTATTTTATTGGAGGAAGAATAGGAGAGAGTGAGTGAGAGAGAGCACATTCTCATCCCCCAGTTGTCCACTCCTCCAATGCCCTCAACAGCCAGGTCTGGGCTAGACCAGAGCCAGGGCTGGGAGCTCCGTCCACGTCTCCCACGTGTGTGTCAGGGACACAACTACTTGAACCATCACCTGCTGCCTCCCAGGGGGTATTAGCAGGAAGCTGGAATCCAGAGTGAAGCTGGCACTTGAACGCAGGCACCTTGATACAGGATATATGTCCCAACCTGGATTTTAACTGCTAGGCCAAATACCCACCCTGACGTTCTGAACTTTAATGTAGTCACTTATCAAATTTTTTACAAATGCTTATTGTGTCTTGTTTAAAAAATATTTTCTTACTCTAAAGTGATAAAATGCTCTCGTGTTATCTTTTAAAAGCTTTATAGGTTTGGGCTGGCGCCGCGGCTCACTAGGCTAATCCTCCGCCTTACGGCGCCGGCACACCAGGTTCTAGTCCCGGTCGGGGCGCCGGATTCTGTCCCGGTTGCCCCTCTTCCAGGCCAGCTCTCTGCTGTGGCCAGGGAGTGCAGTGGAGGATGGCCCAGGTGCTTGGGCCCTGCACCCCATGGGAGACCAGGAAAAGCACCTGGCTCCTGGCTTCTGCCATCGGATCAGCGCGGTGCGCCGGCCGCAGCGCGCCGGCCGCGGTGGCCATTGGAGGGTGAACCAACGGCAAAAGGAAGACCTTTCTCTCTATCTCTCTCTCTCTCACTGTCCACTCTGCCTGTCAAAAAAAAAAAAAAAAAAAAAAAAAGCTTTATAGGTTTGGCCAGCGCCGCGGCTCAATAGGCTAATCCTCCGCCTGCGGCGCCAGCACACCAGGTTCTAGTCCTGGTCGGGGCGCTGGATTCTGTCCCAGTTGCCCCTCTTCCAGGCTAGCCCTCTGCTATGGCCCGGGAGTGCAGTGGAGGATGGCCCAAGTGCTTGGGCCCTGCACCCCATGGGAGACCAGGAGAAGCACCTGGCTCCTGCCTTCGGATCAGCGTGAAGCTGATAAAAAAAGCTATAAAAAGCTTTATAGGTTTTCTTATCATTTCAGCCATATAATTCACCTGGAGTTGAGTTTTGTAGATCTCTAGTTTCATATGGATGTTTTCCCACATCATTTGTCTAAAGGAATATATATATATTTTTTTGACAGGCAGAGTGGACAGTGAGAGAGAGAGACAGAGAGAAAGGTCTTCCTTTGCCGTTGGTTCACCCCTCAATGGCTGCTGCAGCTGGCACATTGCACTGATCCGAAGGCAGGAGCCAGGTGCCTCTCTTGGTCTCCCATGCGGGTGCAGGGCCCAAGGACTTGGGCCATCCTCCACTGCACTCCCGGGCCATAGCAGAGAGCTGGCCTGGAAGAGGGGCAACCGGGACAGAATCCGGCGCCCTGACCGGGACTAGAACCTGGGGTGCCGGCGCCGCAGGCAGAGGATTAGCCTATTGAGCCGCGGCGCCAGCCTAAAAGGAATATCTTTTTAGGGCCGAGTGATCCAGTGGGTTAAACCTCCCCTTGCCAAGCTGGCCTCCCATCTAGGAGCACTGGTTTGAGTCTTGGCTGTGCTGCTTCTGATTCAGCTTCCTGCTAATGCATTTGGGAAGGCAGCAGATGGTGGCCCAAGTACTTGGGCCTCTGCCACCCACATGGGAGACCAAGGAGGAGTTCTTGGCCCTGGTTCCTGGCTTCAGCCTGGCCCAGACCCGGCTATTATGGCCATTTGGGGAGTGAACTGGCAGACAGGATCTTCCTCCCTCCCTCCTCCCTCCTTCCCTCTCTCTCTCTGCCTTTCAAATAAATGAATCTCAAAAAATAATGTGTTTTTTTCCACAATTTTTCTAGAAGTCATATACATGTGTCTATTTCTGAGGTCCTTTTCCTGTCCCATGGTCTGTTTGCTGACCCCTCGCCAATTTCACACCGGCTCCGTTACTTTATCTGTGTAGCATGGTTCTAGACTTTCTTTGAGCTTTGGACCTTTTAGTCACTCTGATCAACATAGCGTTTTTTAAATTCATAGAGTAAAGCACATAGGATTTTTTAAAAGTGTGTAGAATTACCAAGGACGTGAATTCTCTTTAAATACAGTTATCCAATATATTAAAAAACAAGTATGATGCCTAATGAAGTATATGTGAGGGTCTTTATTAACACATAAGTAAGATTCAGTGCAGGCTTAATAACCACTATAATGTCGCGGTGGTAATGAGCACCTACAATATTTTGAGATCTCTGCATCAGAAATATCTGATTTTGCTGGCTTGTGGTGGTGCAGTGGAGTGAGCTGTGTCTTGTACTGCCCCCATCTCGTATCAGAGTGCCTGGTTTGATTCCTGGCTATTCAGCTTCCAATCCAGCTTCCTACTAGTGTGCCTGGGAGGCAGTGGAGGATGACCCAAGTCCTTGGGCTCCTGCCACCCAGACGGGAGACCCGGATGGAGCTCCTGGCCCTGGTTCCTGACATCAGCCTGGCCCAGCCCTGACTGTTGCAGGCATTGAGCAGTGAACCAGCAGATGGAAGGTCATTTTCTCTGTCTGCTCGCTCTCTCTCTCTCTCTGTCCCTTGCCTTCCAAGTAGATGAAAATAATAAATAAATAAACATTTTTAAGAGTCTGTGGGGGCAGGGATTTAGCAAGCTGGCTGTTCTGAGGCAGTTTCATTTGGGTTGAGAAGCTGGTTTCCCACATTGGCTTCCCAGCACTGACTTCTGGCTCCAGCTTCCTGCTAGTGCAGACCTTGGGAGGCAGTGGTAATGACTGGGGCAATTAGGTCCCTGAGTTACAGAGACAGAGAGAGAGAGAATCTTCCATCTGCTGGCTCACTCCCCAAATGGCTGCAATGGCTGGGGCTGGGCCAGGCTAAAGCCAGGAGTTTCTTTTGGGTCTCCCACATGGGTGCAGGGGCCCAAGCCCTTGGGCCATCTTCTACTGTTTTTCAGGGTGCATTAGCAGGGAGCTGGATCGGAAATGGAGGAGCTGGGACTTGAACTGGTGTCCATTTGGGATGCCGGTGCTGCAGACAACTTCTTAAACCACTGTACCACAGCATCAGGCCCCATAAAATAAGTTATATCCTATTTCTGCTTCCAGCTACTCATTTTCCCTCCCCAGAGGCAGCGGTTAACATTGTTTTGGGTATCCCCTTTAGCAATGTGGCTGTGAGTCCTGATACAATGTTTCCTTAGTCATTCCTCCCTCTCCCAACCCGCACCACACTCTCAGGACTGATCTCCACGCCACTGAGTTTGTTTAATAACTCATAGTGGACCTCATTCCATTTCAGTGCCCATTTTGTAGCCCTGAATATTGTCCTATTATATTGATGTATGCTATTTTATTTAGCTGGTCTCCTGTTGATGGGTATGGACTCAAGCCGTTTCTACTCGTTTGCTGCTATAGTGTTAAGAGAATAATGTTGTATATTATCTTTAGGAACATATGAAGTGGAATTGCTCATATAAAATCTTGACAGATCATGCCATACGGTCTCCACAAACATTTACTGATTTCTGTTCCTACCACCAACATATAAATGGACCAATTTTCCCTAATACTCTTGACAATACTGTGTTTTCAACTTTATCATTTTAAAAGTTAGAAACTTGCGGTGCAGTGGGTTACGCCACTGCCCGTAACACCAGCATCGCGGCCCGAGTGCCCGGCACGCTGCCTGCAGTTCACCTCCCTGTTGGTGGAGCCTACAGGCAGCAGTGATGGCTCAAGTGCCTGGGTCCCTGCCACCTTTGTGGGAGACCCGGATTGAGTTCTGGGCTCCTCGCTGTGGCCTGGCCTGGCCCTGGCTGTTGCCCGCACTTGGGGAGTGAACCAGCTGCAGAAGATATCGCTCTATCTCTCTTTCTGCCTTTCAAGTAGAAGAGAATGAATCAACATTTTAAAAAATCACATCTCATTGTAGTTTTATGTCCCATTTATTTTATTAGGAGTCTGGTTGAGTCTCTTTCTGCTTTTAAAGGCCATTTGTATTTCCTCTGTGGGAAAGGCTCTGTTTGTCGTTTGCCCATCTTTCCACTGGGTTATGCACTTCTTAGTGACTTGGGTGAGCTTTATGCATAGAAGGAAGTAAGCTCTCCACCTGTGATATGCATTGGAAATGTGTTTCCTCAGTCTCTTGCTTTTCCTATGACTTCTGCCCTACTGAATTTATCTATTTTTCTTTTGCATGTTTTCTTTCCCTCTTTTATTTCATGGTTTATAGATTTCATGTCATGGTTTAAAAGGCCTTCTCAGGGCCAGCACTGTGGTGTAGCGGGTTAAGCCACCCCCTGCAGCGCTGGCACCACATATGGGCGCTGGTTCAAGTCTGAGCTGCTCCACTTTAGGTCCAGCTCCCTGCTAATGCTCGGGGGAGTAATGGAGGATGGCCTAGCTGCTTGGGCCCCTGCACCCACATGGGAGACCCAAAAGAAGCTCCTGGCTCATGGTTTCAGAATAACCCAGCTCTGGTCATCTCAGCCATTTAGGGAGTGAACCAGCAAATGTAAGATTGATCTCTCTCTCTCTGCCTTTCTCTCTCTCTCTCTCTCTCTGTAACTTTGACTTTCAAATAAAATAATTAAGTCTTTTATTAAAAAAAAAAGGCTTTCTCCAAGTTTTGAAAAATTATTTTCCGTCTTTTATTCCAATACTTTAATTTTTTTAAAGACTTAGTTATTAATTTGAAAGGCAGAGTTACAGGGAGGCAGAGAGAGAGAGAGAGAGAGAGAGAGAGAGATCTGCTGGTTCACTCCCCAAATGGCAGCAACAGCCAGAGATGAGTCAATTTGAAGCCAGAAGCTTCTCCTGGGCCTCCCATGTGGGTGCAGGGACCCAAGCACTTGGGCCATCTGCCACTGCTTTTCCAGGTCATAGCAGAGAGCTGGATCAGAAGTGGAGCAGCCAGGACTTGAACTGGTACCCATATGGGATGATGGCACTTACAGGTGGCAGCTTTACCCACTACACCACAGCGCTAGACCCCAATACTTTAATTTTAAAAAGTTTATTTATTTACTTATTTATTTGAGAGAGCGAAAGGGCGTTCCCATCCACTGGTTCACTTCCTAGATGCCCACATGGCTGGGGCTGGGTTGAGGCTGAAGCTGGGTGCCAGGGATGCAAACGAGGTCTCCCACATGGTGTCAAGAACCCAGCCACTTGAGCTATCATCTGCTGCCTTCCAGGGTCTGCATTAGCAAGAAGCTGGGGTCAGGAGTTAGAACCGTGTGTTGAACCCACAGGGCGGTAATTTATTTTTAATTAGCTATTTTTGTTCCATCTGGAATTTACTTTTATGTAAGAAAGGAGGCTAAGGATCTACCTTATTTTTTTCCTCACATGGCTTCTTTTTTTTAATTAATTAATTTATTTGTAAGTCAGAGAGAGGAGAAGCAGAGAGAGAGAGAGGTCTTCCATCCTCTGGTTCACTCCTCAATTGGCCGCAATGGCCAGAGCTACACCAATACGAAGCCAGGAGCCAGGGGCTTTTTCCAGGTCTCCCACTTGGGTGCAGGGGCCCAAGGACTTGGGCCACCTTCTACTGCCTTCCCAGGCCACAGCAGAGAGCTGGATTGGAAGAGGAGCAGCCGGGACTAGAACCGGCACCCATATAGGATGCCAGCGCTTCAGGCCAGGGCGTTAATCCACTGCACCACAGTTCCGGCCCCCTCACATGGCTTCTTAATTGTACTGTAAGATTCAAGTGTATTATATTTATTTGAAAAGTGGAATGAGAGAGAGAGAGAGAATTTGTCATCCACGGTTTCATTCCCCAAATGTTAGCAACAGCTGGGGTCTGGGCAAGGCCAAAACCAGGAGCAACTCCAGCCAGGTCTCCCATGTGAATGGCAGAGACCCAAAAACTTGAACCATCACCTGCTGCCTCCCAGGGTGCACATTAGCAGGAAGCTGGATCAGAAGTGGAGCTGGGACTCAAACCAGACTCTCCAATATGGGACCCAGGGATCCCAAGTGGCTGTACTGCTGGATTGTCCCCCAAATTACTCATTTTTAAAAGCTGAAGTTACCACAATATCACAAAAGAACAGAAACATCACAACATAGTTATCAATTGCCTTACGCTCCTCTGGAAGGAGCTTCCCTGCCCTACCTAAAAGGTATTGGTTAATAAACATTTAATAGTTTATTTAATTACTTTGAGAGGCATAGTTGCAGACAGAGAGGAGGAAAGACAGAGCGAGAGGTCTTCCATCCGCTGGTTCACTCCCCAGATGGCCGCGACAGCCGGGGCTGGCAGGAGCTTGCTCTGTACCTGGGATGGACACAGAGCTGCGAGTGGTCAGAGGCCTCAGACAAGAGCAGTGAGAGCTAATGTTTCCCCAGGGCTACTGCCTGAGTGTTTAGCAAGTTATCGCCCTCTGTACAACAGTGCCACGAGGTAAATCTGGGATGCCCATTTTACAGATGAGTGCATTGAAGCTAAGGTCACACAAACAGGAAATGGTGGTGCCAAGATTTGGCCCCTGGCCAGGCTGAGCACAGGCCTGTGCCCCTTACCCTTTCAGAGAGCAGGTGCCTGTGCCGCCACAGCCACCACGTGGGCTCTCACGTTCTCAGATTTGCCCAGTGCACCTTCTTTCTTGGGAAATAAAGTGGGTGCTCCTGAGGCAGGGATGATTCGACTGGGGTGAAGGGGCTCGAGGCGGAGGAGTGTAGCCCCTGGGATGAGCAGGTGGAGGCCTGGGCCGGGGTGAGGGTGCGGGAGCCCCCGCCTGCTTCTGTCCGCTGACAGCGTCTTTCCTCCCTCTGCACTGGACAGAGCCTCCTCTGTTTCTCTCCATCTGATCTCCTGTCTCCTCTGGCTTTGGGGTGCCTGGCTCCTCTGACTACTTCTTAAGCCCCCACCTCTTCTGTCTCTCACCTCCGCTTGGTAAGAGGAACACGGGTTCGGGGGTCTGGGCAAGGGGCAAGGGAGGCATCTGGGGAATGGGCCTTGGGGTGGGGGGCAGGCTGCACAGACCCTCACACCCCCGGAAGAGGCCTTTGAAAGGGAAACGCCCTCCTGGACTCCCAGCCAGAGACCCAGCCACTCCCTGCCAGGGTGTTTGAGTTAGCCACTGCGTTTGAATCACCTTAGTGGAATTAGGAGACACGCATGGCCCTGAATTACACACAAGAGACCTGATGGAGGGCCGGCACCCGCAGCGCCCCAGAAATTCCTGGGCTGTCCTGCAGTCACTGCCCCTAGTGGGGGTGGGTGCTTTTTGGTTGTTCCAGTGACTCAAGGGCTCTCCCCGTGTCTAGTGGGCAGGGTCAGGGGGTGCTTGCGACAGGCCTGCAGCACAAAAGGACTGTCCCACCTGGATGCCCTGGTGAGAAACGCTGTGCCTGGCGGGTCTGAGCAGTCGTGCCCATCGTGGTGGGCGGTGAGGGGTGCCACTCGGTCTGTGGGTCAGAGGGAGGAGGGGTCTTGCCCACAGTATGTCCACACTGCCACCATCCCCCAGGCCTCCGGAATGCCCCCCGCTGCTGGGCAGTGATCCAGCCTCTGCTGTGTGCCGTGTACATGCCCAAGTGTGAGAATGACCGGGTGGAGCTGCCCAGCCGCACCCTCTGCCAGGCCACCCGGGGCCCCTGCGCCATCGTGGAGAGGGAGCGGGGCTGGCCCGACTTCCTGCGCTGCACCCCTGACCACTTTCCGGAAGGCTGCCCGGTGAGTGCCCTGTGGGGCGGAGGTCGGGGCCCTGCGGGCTGGGCTGGAGCAGGCATGGGGCAAGGCCCGGCAGAAAGCTTTCCCGGGACAGCTGAGTCTGCAGCCGTGGCGAGCAGAGGCCACAAACCCAGGCTTTAGCCCCTCCACCCAGCCAGTCCCTCAGGGGTTCACGATCGCACAGCCAACAGCTGTTTCGAGCACCCACTGGGTTTGGTGTTCGAGTTTTTGGGAGTCGGGGTGACAGGCGCCTATCCTCAGGTTGTTTGTCAAATGCGTGGGGGTCAAGGCGTGCACGGGTCGATCAGCAGGAAACACCGTGACAGCGGGTGCATGCAGCTCTGCGCGGCAATGATGATAATGACAGTGACCATGATAGCAGCCACACTAAGTATTATTTACTGCACAACAGACCCCATTATGTGCATTTTACATCCAAGTATTCATTTAACCCATAGATCATTTCAGGAAGCCAGCACTTTTACTGGCTTTTTTATTAAAAAACAAACAAACAAGCAAAGAAGTATTAGTTTGTAGTTTTCTTCTGATGTTTTTGCTGGATTTGATTTTTTTTAGATTTTATTTATTTATTTATTTGAAAGGCAGGGCTACGCAGAGGCAGATGCAGAGAGACAGAGAAAGAGATTTTCCATCTGCTGGTTCACTCCCCAGGTGGCCGCAAAGGCCGGAGCTGTGCCAATCTGAAGCCAGGAGCCAGGAGCTATTTCCGGGTCTCCCATGTGTGTGCAGGGGCCCAAGGACTTGGGTCATCTTCCGCTGCTTTCCCAGGCCATAGCAGAGAGCTGGATTGGAAGTGGAGCAGCTGGGAGTCGAACCAGTGCTGATATAGGATGCCGGCACCGTAGGCGGTGGCTTCACCTGCTGTGTCACAGCGCCCGCCCCTGGATTTGGTTTCAGTTTAACACTGGCCTCACAGAACGAGTTAGCAAGTGTTCCCTCATCTTCTATATTTTGGAAGATTTTGTGAGCTTGCTAGATTTCAGCCCGAAGTTAAAAAACCTTTAGCTAGACCAAGAAAGAAAAGAATATTCAAACTGCTAAAATCAGGAGATAAAGTGTGGTCATTCTATTGAGCTTACAGAAATAAAAATGATTTTAAGAAATTGGGAACAATGTTTTACTAACAAGCTAGGATACACAGATGACATGGGCAGATTTCTAATGGCACTCAGACTACCAGAAATAAGGCAAGAAGTGGTAAATCTGAATAGCACAATAGCGACTAAGGTTGAATTGGTCATTGGAAACCTCCCAGTGGGGCTATACTATTCTAGAGAATGAACTGAGGCACAGAGAGGTCGCCCAAGTTGCCCAAGGCTGCACAGCCATCGAGCGGCAGGGCTGGCGTTTACGCCCCGGGAGCGTGTCTGTGGTCAGCGTGCCAGGCTAGCCTGGTACCTTTTCCTAAGCGAAAGGCTCGCGCCTCAACCACCTCTTCCTTTGCGCTGCCTTCTCCCTCCCCGGATGCCAGAACGAGGTGCAGAACATCAAGTTCAACAGTTCGGGCCAGTGCGAAGCGCCCTTGGTACGGACCGACAACCCCAAGAGCTGGTACGAGGACGTGGAGGGCTGCGGGATCCAGTGTCAGAACCCGCTCTACACCGAAGCCGAACACCAGGACATGCACAGCTACATCGCCGCCTTTGGCGCCATCACAGGCCTCTGCACGCTCTTCACCCTGGTCAGCCGCGGGACAGCCGGTGGTGGGAAGGGAGCCCCGGGGGCGTGGGGGGCGCTGGAGAGAAGAGGCCTTGGGGGGACGGGCACCCCAGGAAAGGGTCGTTTTCGCAGGGGCTGGGTTCAGATGAGGGCAGCCGCGGCAGCAGATCAGCCCTGCTTCTCTCTCCCAGGCCACGTTTGTGGCTGACTGGCGGAACTCGAATCGCTACCCTGCTGTCATCCTCTTCTACGTCAACGCGTGTTTCTTCGTGGGCAGCATCGGCTGGCTGGCCCAGTTCATGGACGGGGCCCGCCGGGAGATCGTCTGCCGGGCGGATGGCACCATGAGGCTGGGGGAGCCCACGTAGGTGACCGGGGCCCCGGAGGGGAGGGTGGAGCTCGGTCCTATGACCCGGTTGCGGCCTCTGGACCTTGTATGTTTGCACCTGTTCCCAGGGGCCTCTTCTCCAGCTCCTGTGAACCGGGCCTGACTCAGCAGCCTGGGATCTGGGGGGTGGGGGGGTGGGGTGGGAGGGAGACCTGGTAGAGGGAGCATAGTGGGGCCTCCCCAGTCACACCCAACATGTGCACACACAGCTCCAATGAGACCCTGTCCTGCGTCATCATCTTTGTCATCGTGTACTATGCCCTGATGGCTGGCGTGGTCTGGTTTGTGGTCCTCACTTACGCCTGGCACGCCTCCTTCAAAGCGCTGGGCACCACCTACCAGCCTCTCTCGGGCAAGACCTCCTACTTCCACCTGCTGACGTGGTCCCTGCCCTTCGTCCTCACTGTGGCCATCCTTGCTGTGGCCCAGGTAGGTGACTGGCAGGGGCGGGAGTCTCAAGCGAAGTGGGCTTGGGGGCGGGGCCAGCGGCCCACTGGACCTCCCTCCCCTTCCTGCCGCAGGTGGACGGGGACTCTGTGAGCGGCATCTGTTTCGTGGGCTACAAGAACTACCGATACCGTGCCGGCTTCGTGCTGGCCCCCATCGGCCTGGTGCTGATCGTGGGAGGCTACTTCCTCATCCGAGGTGAGAGTGAGGACCAGGCTGGGGCCGGGCAGGCAGCAGAGCACCTGCTGTGTGTGAGTAGCTGCTGGAAGCTACTGCCCTGCCGCCTTCCCCAGGACCACAGCTAGCTCCTGCAGGGCCTGGGTGCCAGGTCCAAGAGGGGGCCTGCAGGCAGATGCAGCAGTAGGCACTGGCTGCAGGACAGCACCAGTGCCCACAGGAAATGCACCCCTTCCTTCAGAACCTTGGCCAGGGCTCACTGTGTGGAGGGCAGCTGGCTGGGTTCCACCCCCATCCGTCCTTGGCCAGGTGCACGTGTCTGGTGCGCATCTCGTGTGACCTACGCAGGCCACCTGGACCCAGAGGGGTCTTGGCTGTGTGTGCACACTCATGTATACTTAACAGTTTCAGGAGCATGGTTTGCACCTTCCCGGCCCCAACACAAGCTTGTGTGTGCGTGCTCACACCCGCACGTGCACAGGCAGTATTTGCAGCGTGCTGGATTTGCTGTTCCAGCTTCACTGTCTCAACCTGCCAGTCCTTTTTGTCGGGTTTTCTTGTTTGCGCCCAGAGCTGGGAGCCTTCTGTCAGCCTGTCTCTTCCTCCCTTTTCAGCAGAGCGGGCTCCACTCTGTGCTTGGGTTTGTGCTGGCCGCCTGCATTACAAGCTGTCCGTGCTGACATGTGGCAGAAGTGCAAAATGCACACTGTATTTCAAAGACACAGCTCCTTCTCTCAAATGTGAGATTTCTCAGTGATAGTGTCTATATGCATTATATGCTGAAATGACTAATTTTGATATATCAGGTTTTTTTTTTTTTAAGATTTTATTCATTTATTTGAGAGGCAGAGTCACAGAGAGAGGAAGAGAGAGAGAAAGGTCTTCTATCTGCTGGTTCACTTCCCAAATGGCCACAACTGCTGGAGCTGAGCCGATCCAAAGCCAGGAGCCAGAAGCTTCTTCCAGGTCTCCTAGATGGGTGCTGGGGCCCAAGGACTTGGGCTGTCCTCCTCTGCTTTCCCAGGCCATAGCAGAGAGCTGCTATGGACTTAGAACCAGTGGAAGAAGACCCAAGTCCTTGGGCCCCTGCACCTACATGGGAGACCTGGAAAATGCTCCTGGATCCTAGCTTCAGATTGGCCCAGCTCTGGCCATTGTGGCCATCCAGGGAGTGAACCAGTGGATAGATCTCTCTCTCTCTCTCTCTCTGCTTCTCTGTAACTCTGCCTTTCAAATAAATTAATAAATCTATTAAAAAGGAAGAGGAACATCAGGGACTCCAACTGGCACCCATATGGGATGCCAGCACCGCAGGTGGAGGCTTAGCCTACTACCCTACAGTGCTGGCCCCAATGTATCATTTATATAAAATATTATAAGTTAGTTTCACTTCTTTTTACTTTTTCTAAAAATTTGAGTGGCAGTCTAGCCAAGGCCAAAGCCAAAGCCGGGAGCCGGGAACTCAATCCAGGTCTCCCAGTGGGTGGCAGGAGCCCAGATAACCCAGCTGTCTGCGCCATCACTGCTGCCTTCCAGGGTCTGCATCAACAGGAAGCTGGGGTCGGGAGCCAGAGGCAGGCATCAAACTCATACTCTCTGATATGGAATGCAGGCATCTTTACCACTAGGCCAAAGGCCTCACCTCTCTTGACTTTTTTACTGTGGCTATAAGAGCATTTGAATTATGCATCTGGCTCATTTTTCATCTGACAGTTCTGTTCTTAAGATTTATTTTTATTTATTTGATAGCTACTTTTTAAAAAAAAATTATTTATTTGAAAGGCAGAGATACAGAGAGAAAGGCAGATATATCTTCCATCTGCTGGTTCACTTCAGGGCTGAGCCAGGTGGAAGCCAAGAGCCAGGTGGAAGCCAAGAGCCAGGAGCTTCTTCTGAGTCTCCCACTTGGTTATAGGGCCCCAAGCACTTGGCCCATCTTCTGCTGCTTTCCCAGGTGTGTTAGTAGGGAGCTGGATCAGAAGTGGAGCAGCTGGGACTTGAACCAGCATCTGCATGTCTTGCTGGCACTGCCGTTGGAAGCTTAACCTTCTATACCACAGTGCCAGCCCTGATAGAGAGGGAGAGAGAGAAAGAGAGAAAGAGAGAGAGAAAGTAATTTTCCATCCACTGGTTCATTCTTCAAATGGCCACAATGGTTGGGGCTGGACCAGGACAAAGCCAGGATCCAGGAATTTCTTCCAGGTCTGTCACTTGGGTATAGGGTCCCAGGTAATTGGCTGTCTTCCATTGCTTTCCCAGGCCATTAGCAGGAAGCTGGATGGGAAATAGAACAGCCGGGACTCAATTGGATGGAGCCCATATGGGAAGTCAGCATTGCAGACGGTGGCTTTACCTGCTAAATCACAATGCCAGACCCTGTTTTTGTTTTTAAGATTTATTTATTTATAGTGGGTAAGGCCACTGCCTGCAGTGCTGGCCTCCCATATGGGCACCTGTTCGAGTGCCGGCTGCTCCACTTCCAATGCAGCTCTCTGCTACGGCCTGGGAAAGTAGTAGAAAATGGCCCAAGTCCTTAGGCCCCTGTACCTGCATGGTAGACCTGGAGGAAGCTCCTGGCTCAGAAAGGCCAGATCTGGCCATTACAGCCATTTGGGGAGTGAACCAGCAGATGGAAGGTCTCTCTTTCACTCTCTCTCTGTTTCTGCCTCTCTGTAATTCTGCCTTTCAAATATATAAATAAATTTTTTAAAAGATTTTTTTGAAAGGCAGAGCAACAGAGAGAGGAAGAAAGAGAAAGAGAGCTCCCCTTGCTGGCTTACTCCCCATGTGGCCGCACCAGCTAGGGCGGAGCCAAGCTGAAGCCAAGAGCCTGGAACTCCATCTTGGCCTCCCAAACATGTGTCAGGGGCCCAAGTACTTGGGCTGCCCTCCACTGCTTTCCCAGGCACATTAGCAGGGAGTTGCATCCAAACCAAGCAGTCGGACTCAAACCAGCACCCAGATCTGGGTGGCTGGAGCTGCATCACACTAGCACACACCTGCTCCCTGCCGGTCCTGTTCGTGAGTCCCTGTCCGAAGCGCTTGGAGCTGGCCACGTTACTTAGCAGCAGGCAGATCAGGACCCGGCTTTGTCTTCTCAGTCGTCTGCCTGGGCTCCTTCCCAGTCACCCGCGTCCATGGAAGATGTGCCACCAGCGTCTCTTTCTCAGCACACATGCAATCAGACCTGGACCCCGGGGCCGCGGGACCCTTCCCCGACACCCAGCCCTCCGAGCAGAGCCACCCCCCCCCCCCCACTAATGCTTGAGCTCCCCCTTCTGTCCAGGAGTCATGACTTTGTTCTCCATCAAGAGCAACCACCCCGGGCTGCTGAGCGAGAAGGCGGCGAGCAAGATCAACGAGACCATGCTGCGCCTGGGTGAGTGGCGCCTGGGACCTTGGTCTGAGGGCAGGGCCAACCCGGGACCTTTCCTGGGCTCTGGGGCCCTCTGGGTGCAGTCAGTCAGTGGGACAAGTTGGCTCCCATGGGGATGAGGACAAGGGGCGTGTGTGTAGATGGTGATGAGGGTAGCGGGGCAAAACGAGGCCTTCTCAGGTGGAGAAGTTCAAGTTTGGGCCAGAGTGCTTCCCCATGGTGACTTCCCGCCCACTGGGCGGACACCCCAGCCCTGCACAGGCTCAGTGACTACCTGTGCTGCCTCCGTCTCCTGCAGGCATTTTCGGTTTCCTGGCTTTTGGCTTCGTGCTCATTACCTTCAGCTGCCACTTCTACGACTTCTTCAACCAGGCTGAGTGGGAGCGCAGCTTCCGGGACTACGTGCTGTGAGTGTGGGCGGGGGGGCTCGGAGGGCACGGTGGGGGGAGCTGCGTCAGCCAGGGCCCTGCCTCACACCGCAGGTGACACTGATGGCATGAGTGCCCAATACACCACCTGGCCTTGAACTTTGCCAGACCCGGCAAACAGCCTTCAGGTCCCTGCTCACCCCTGCCCTTCCCTGCGCACCCCTTGGGCTTTCTCCCTGTTGTGTCCGTGGCTGCTTGGGAGCCGTTTCAGAGTCTGGCTCCTCGGGCTGACTCTGTGTAGATGGCAGGAGTTAATCCCCTTCTCATTGTGGGCAGCGGCACACCGGGTTCTAGTCCTGGTTGGGGCGCCGGATTCTGTCCCGGTTGCCCCTCTTCCAGGCCAGCTCTCTGCTGTGGCCCAGGAAGGCAGTGGAGGATGGCCCAAGTGATTGGGCCCTGCACCCCATGGGAGACCAGGAGAAGCACCTGGCTCCTGGCTTTGGATCGGCACAGTGCACCGGCTGTAGCGGCCATTTGGGGGGTGAACCAATGAACCAACGGAAAGAAGACCTTTCTGTCTCTCTCTAACTCTGCCTGTCAAAAAAAAAAAAAAAAAAAAAATCCATTGAAAGGGGATACTCCCTGCCCTGGCTGCCCCAGACTTGTTCTTAAAGGCTCCAGCTTCCAGGCCGGGGAGTTTTGATTAAACCACAGCACCGTCTAGGTCCCTGCCCCAGAGATTGGATTTAATTGCCTGGGGAGGGGCGCAGACAGCAGTAAAAGCTCCCCAGGAGACTCTAATGAGTGAGCGCCCAAGGTTGAGCCTCGGCACTGGGCGGGGGAGACCTCAGAACGCCTCACCTGCCTACCCCTGCCCCTCGCTGCAGGTGCCAGGCCAATGTGACCATCGGGCTGCCCACCAAGAAGCCCATCCCCGACTGCGAGATCAAGAATCGCCCCAGCCTGCTGGTGGAGAAGATCAACCTGTTTGCCATGTTCGGAACTGGCATTTCCATGAGCACCTGGGTCTGGACCAAGGCCACCCTACTCATCTGGAGGCGCACCTGGTGCAGGTGGGGTCAGCAGCCAGCCTGTCCCGCCCACTCTCCTGTCTTTGGGCTTTGTCCTGTCCTCCTTCCAGCCCAGCCTGGGGCAGCCCTTTTTCACTACGCTGAGAACCCAAAGCTGCCTTCTTGGCGGCTCACCACTGCCCCCTGGTGACACCTCCTGCTCGTGGGCGGCCTGAGGCCAGGGCCAAGCGTGGAGCCCACAGCCGCCGAGTGCTTTAGAGGCAGGCACACGGGGACCTGCATTTCCTGTCCCCTGCTTTGTGGAGGAGGCATCCACTCAGTCTTTGAGGGCCCCTTGGGAGCCTCCTTCCCCGGAGGGAATGGGATTGCCTCCCTTTCCAGAGAGCCGTGCCTCCATCCCCCACCCCACCCCAACTCCTGTCCGTGCCCGCCCCCAGGCTGACGGGGCAGAGTGATGACGAGCCCAAGAGGATCAAGAAGAGCAAGATGATCGCCAAGGCCTTCTCCAAGCGCCGCGAGCTGCTGCAGAACCCGGGCCAGGAGCTCTCTTTCAGCATGCACACCGTCTCCCATGACGGGCCCGTGGGTAAGCCGCCGCCCCCAGGCTGGGGTGGACACTCACTCTGCTCCAGCCCCGCGCCTCCCTCTCTCTCCCCACTTCTGGCTCCTCCAGTTTCCCTCCCTGGGCCAGAGCTGCTCAGGGTTCCAAGAACTGGATTTCTGGCTTCCACAAGGCCTGGTGGTCCCCGCCAGGCCTCGCCTCGCCGTCTTTAGGGGCGGAGGGCGCAGGACGAGCCTTCTCCAACAGCTGGAGGAGGAGGAACCTGCTAGGAGCCCCAGAGTCATGCGTCTCCCCTCTGCTCCTCCCCACCCTCCACAGCTGGCTTGGCCTTCGACCTCAACGAGCCCTCCGCCGACGTCTCCTCCGCCTGGGCCCAGCACGTCACCAAGATGGTGGCTCGGAGAGGAGCCATTCTGCCGCAGGATGTGTCTGTCACGCCCGTGGCGACGCCAGGTATGAAGGTCCAAGCTCCCGTAGCAGGGCAGGATGCACGTAGGATGCACAGAGGCTGGGCCGGCTGGCACTGGGGTAGTAGGGGCGGCCAGGGGAGGACCTGAGTGTGCGGCCGAGTAGTGGACCCCGGAGCTCCCAGTGTAGGGGGTGTGCGGAGAGAAGGGGTGGCGGGCACGGAGCGAGCCGGGCGCCAAGCTGTGCCCTCCTCTCTGCGCAGTGCCCCCTGAGGAACACGCCAACCTGTGGCTGGTGGAGGCCGAGATCTCCCCGGAGCTGGAGAAGCGCATGGGCCGGAAGAAGAAGCGGAGGAAGCGGAAGAAGGAGGTGTGCCCGCTGGGGCCGCCCCCGGAGCTGCACCGGCCGGCGCCCGCCCCTTCCACCAGCGCCGTCCCGCGCCTGCCGCAGCTGCCCCGGCACAAGTGCCTGGTGGCTGCAGGTGCCTGGGGCACCGGGGAGCCCTCCCGACAGGGAGCCTGGACCCTGGTCTCCAGCCCCTTCTGCCCGGAGTCCAGTTTGCGGCAGGATCCGTTTCTGCCAAGCGTGCCGGCCCCCACGACCTGGGCTCAGGGCCGCCGCCAGGGCCTGGGGCCCATGCACTCCCGCACCAACCTCATGGAGGCAGAGCTCATGGACGCAGACTCGGACTTCTGAGCCTGCGCAGCCGGACCTGGAGCAAGTACTGGCCGCGGCTCCTCTTCCTCCCTGAGAACCGTCCCCAGGGAGCACCCTCCCAGGAGAGCTGTGTGTGTGTCTGGCTCAGAGCAGCAGGACTGTGGCAAAGAGCCTATGACATCCCCACAGGCAGGCCTCACCCCAGGGCAGGGCCCGGGGCACAGGGCTTGGGCCCCACTCATGGTGCCTGGCACACAGCGTCCATCTCCCACGGGGTCACCAGGTGTGCAGAGCCTGTGGGAGGTGGCGCCTGGCAGGCAGCCTTGACAGTAGCTGGAGTTGGGGCTGTGTGGCTTGTGACTGGCAGGTGCAGGCTGGCGACCCTTGTCTGTGCTGAGTGTCCCCTCTGAGACCAAAAGGGTCTGTTGTTAGCCCTTGTGGCAGAGAACAGGGCTGCCTTCCTCCTCCACGTGGTTGTGGGGCTGCGACCTCTCTGAACAGGTGGCGCCAAGCCCAAACCCTTCCTCCCATCTCCAGCACCCTGGCGTGTCAGTAAGAGCAGGCCGGCCTCCCGAGGGTGGCTTCAGGCCGCGGAACTCCGTCTCCAGGTGCCACCTGGCTTCAGCCCTGGAGCCTCGGCCGGGCGTGGGGTGGAAGCTGCGAGGGGAGACACGGCATCTCCTGCTGGCGTCTGTCCAGCGGGGACGGAGCCTTGGACTTGAGCAAGCTGCGGTAGCTTCAGGCCAGCAGGAAGGCTTCCTCCAGCTCTGCCCGACGTGGGCGGGGAGAGTCCTGTCTCCGCAGCCTCCAGCATGTCCCCAAGGCCCCACCCTGAAGAACCAGACAGCAGGAAGCCTTAGGAGCTGGCTGGGTTCCAGGTGAGGGGCACGGGGAGGGGAGAAGTATAAACAGTAAATAAAAGGTTTTTGTATAAACTCAGCGTCGGCCTGGTCCCTGTCCCTTTTGTCGCCCACGCCCTCCCACAGCTAACGTGGTCGCCGCCGACAGACGTCTGACGTCAGCTTATCACGCTGGCTGTTGGCTCCATGTGAACAAAAGCATGCCCGTGGCACAGCTGCCTCGCTGGGCACCGATCACAGGGCACAGGCACGCAGCTTGCCTCTGGAGAGACAGAAGTGAGTCTCCCGGGTTGCAGCCCCAGGCCCCGCCCCTGGGCCCTTTACCTGGGGTGTCAGGCGGGCCAGGTGTGTTCTGCACAGCTGCCTGCGCCAGCCAGAGGGGGCTTCCTCCCACAAGATGTTGCTGGCAGCTTGGGAACCGGAGTTTGGGGACGTAGAGTTCTAGAGAAGGGAGCTCCATGGAGGAAAGGGGGGGCGCCTTGGGTAGAGGGCCTTGTGCAGTCCTGGCCAGCTTATTCGGAGGCACACAGCCTGATCAGAACCAGGCGGCAGGAGGCAGAGGTGCCAATTGTGCCCCTGTGCCCCCGGCACCTTGCACTGCTGGACGCTGGTCACCAACTCTGCTGCTTTCAAGTGTTCACAGGCTCCAACTCCCGACCCTCCATCAGGCTCCAGAGGCTCCGCAGCCTGCCATTGACCTCACAGACATGGCAGTGCTGGGGGGCCAGACAGGGGCCCGGGCTGTTAGCCACTGTGCACTGCTGCACCTGGCTTCATTTGGAAAGCAAAAGTGTGGCCGATGCCGCGGCTCAATAGACTAATCCTCCGCCAAGCAGCGCCGGCACACCGGGTTCTAGTCCCGGTTGGGGTGCTGGATTCTGTCCCAGTTGCCCCTCTTCCAGGCCAGCTCTCTGCTGTGGCCCGGGGGTGCAGTGGAGGATGGGCCAAGTGCTTGGGCCCTGCACCCCATGGGAGACCAGGAGAAGCACCTGGCTCCTGGCTTTGGATCAGTGCGGTGCGCCGGCCGCAGTGCGCCAGCCGCGGCGGCCATTGGAGGGTGAACCAACGGCAAAGGAAGACCTTTCTCTCTGTCTCTCTCACTGTCCACTCTGCCTGTCAAAAAAAAAAAAAAAAAAAAAGAAAGAAAGAAAAGAAAAAAAAAAAGAAAAAGTGAGCCAAGGAGAGGAGCTGGCTGTATGGAAGAAGCTGGTGCAGCCAGTGACAGGCACAGGGCGCTGGGTCTTCCTGCCTCCCCCCACCACCACCAGGTCCCGGCTCGGCTCTGGCCCTCGATCTTCCTTTCTGTCCGTGTCCCCCCCACCCCCGGCCACCCCAGGTCTCCTCGTGCTTGTTTGTCTGGCTTGTTCTCGCAGTCACCGCTGTTCTCAGTGATAACATGGCTGTTTCTTTTCTTTCCTTTTTACTCTGTATTAACCACAGTGTTTACAACAAAACTTTGAAGTGTTCTTTCCTGATATTTTCTGAAATGAGGGAAAGTGCTACAGTTTGCATTTTGATGGACATTCGATTGCTGGTTTCTCTCTCTCTCTGGCCCTTCTTTATTTCTTTCTTTCAAAAAAGATTTATTTATTTGAAAGAGTTACAGAGAGGGAAAGACACACACAGAGAGAGAGAGAGCTTTCATTTACTTTCCAAATGGCTGGGGCTGGACCAGGAGCTTCTTCCAGGTCTCCCGCATGGGTGCAGGGACCCAAACATTTGGGCCATCCTGATGTGTTCCCAGGTGCATTAGCAGGGAGCGGGATTGGAAGTGGAGCAGCTGGGACTGGAACCGTTGCTCATATGGGATGCCAGCATCGCACGCGGTGACTTTACCTGCTGTGCTGGCCTCTGACCTTTCTTTTTTTTTTTTTTTTTTTTTTGACAGGCAGAGTGGACAGTGAGAGAGAGAGGCAGAGAGAAAGGTCTTCCTTTTGCCGTTGGTTCACCCTCCAATGGCCGCCGCGGCTAGCGCGCTGCGGCTGGCGCACCGCGCTGATCCGATGGCAGGAGCCAGGTGCTTTTCCTGGTCTCCCATGGGGTGCAGGGCCCAAGCACCTGGGCCATCCTCCACTGTACTCCCTGGCCACAGCAGAGGACTGGCCTGGAAGAGGGGCAACCGGGACAGAATCCGGCACCCCGACTGGGACTAGAACCCGGTGTGCCGGCGCCGCTAGGCGGAGGATTAGCCTAGTGAGCCGCGGCACCGGCCAACCTCTGACCTTTCTTTAGTGGGATTACTTATGTAAAGGGTGGGGTGAGGGGTGAAGGCGGTAAGTTCACAGTCTGAGCTTAAAAAGCTGAGACATGCTCTTTTCCTGCGTGGCTCTGGAGGCAGGCAGAGACTCCGGCCACTAGAGGGCAGTGTGAGTCCACCTCTTGTGCGGGCAGACAGTAGCGGGCTGCTGGAGTGCTGGCTGGGCCTGCGGACACGCCCACAACCCAGTTTTTCTGGGAGAGGTAGAGTGAGCACAGTGGACACCCGTCTATCAAGGCTCCCCAGTTGGAGCCCTCAAAGTGCAGCCCTGTTGCTGGGCTGTGCAGAGAACACAGCTGTCTATCCAGCTCTGCCCTGGCTCCTGCGGGCCCCCTGACCGGCCACACTGCGTGGCCTACCAGGATCCCAGGCCCGCCTCTGTTGCTCTTGGCAGTCTGGCTACTGCCCCAACCCTTCCTCTGCCTGCTGAGTTCTGTTTTTAATTTGAAAAAATCAAAAAGAGTTAGAAAAGCACAAAGAATAACTTAACATCACTATTCCCACCTCTCAGAATGAACAACTTTTTTTTAAATCATTTAGTTATTTATTTGAGAGAGTTACACACAGAGAGAAGGAGAGGCAGAGAGAGAGAGAGAGAGAGAGGTCTTCCATCCGATGGTTTACTCCCCAGATGGCTGCAACAGCCAGAGCTACGCTGATCTGAAGCCAGGAGCCAGGAGCTTCTTCCAGGTCTCCCACGTGGGTGCAGGGGCCCAAGGACTTGGGCCATCTTCTACTGCTTTCCCAGGCCACAGCAGAGAGCTGGATTGGAAGAGGAGCAGCCAGGACTAGAACCAGCACCCATATGGGATGCTGGCGCTGCAGGCAGCGACTTTACCTGCTACGCCACAGCGCTGGCCCTAATAAATCTTCTTTTAAAAATTAATGGAAGGCCGGCGCCGCGGCTCACTAGGCTAATCCTCCGCCTTGTGGCGCCAGCACACCAGGTTCTAGTCCTGGTTGGGGCGCCGGATTCTGTCCTGGTTGCCCCTCTTCCAGGCCAGCTCTCTGCTGTGGCCAGGGAGTACAGTGGAGGATGGCCCAAGTGCTTGGGCCCTGCACCCCATGGGAGACCAGGAGAAGTACCTGGCTCCTGCCATCGGAACAGCGCGGTGCGCCGGCCGTGGCGGCCATTGGAGGGTGAACCAATGGCAAAGAAAGACCTTTCTCTCTGTCTCTCTCTCTCACTGTCCACTCTGCCTGTCAAAAAAAAAAAAAAAAAAATTAGGCCAGCGCCGTGGCTCACTAGGCTAATCCTCCACCTAGCGGCACCGGCACACCGGGTTCTAGTCCTGGTCGGGGCGCCGGATTCTGTCCCGGTTGCCCCTCTTCCAGGCCAGCCCTCTGCTATGGCCCGGGAGTGCAGTGGAGGATGGCCCAAGTGCTTGGGCCCTGCACCCCATGGGAGACCAGGAGAAGTACCTGGCTCCTGCCATCGGATCAGTGCAGTGCGCCAGCCGCAGCGCGCTGGCCGCAGCGGCCATTGGAGGGTGAACCAACGGCAAAGGAAGACCTTTCTCTCTGTCTGTCTCTCTCACTGTCCACTCTGCCTGTCAAAAAAAAAATTAAAAAAAAAAATAATGGAAAACATCTTTAAAAGGTGTTTATTTTGGTGCAAAAAATCTGGAAATCCATGCATAGAAGGATCTTCAAAAAGTTCAGGGGAGGGCCTGGCGCTGCGGCGCAGTGGGTTAAGCCATTGCTTTCATATCGCAGCGCAGTTCAAGTCCTGGCTGCTCCACTTCCCATCCAGCTCTCTGCTATGGCCTGGGAAAGCAGAAGACGGCCTAAGTGCCTGGGTTGCTGCCACTCACGCAGGAGACCTGGATGGAGTTCCTGGCTCCGGCTTGCAGCGATTCAGGGAGTAAACCAGAGGATGCAAGATCTCTCTTCTTCCTGTCACTCTGCCTTTTGAATTCATGTACAAATAAATCTTTTTAAAAAAAGTTCAATGGAAATGCTTACTATGGAAAAATTTATGCATGGATTTCAAAAACTTTTTACACCAAAAATAAACTTATCTTTTAATTCCACTTTCCCACAAACTTGCACAAGCCTTGGTAGTTTAAACAGCTGTGTTGTAGGAGCTCACTCCCACTACCTACTCATCATTTCCTGTCCTGGGAGCCAGCCCTGTCACTCGGATGACTCCTCTGCTACTCACTTCCACTGGCCTGAGTGACACGGGAACAGGGGAGGGAGTGTGGAAAGCACACTTTCTCTCTTTCCTGAAAACACGTGGAAAAAAGTGAGAGAGAAAGACAGAGAGACAAGGACTCCTCCCCTCCAGCGACCAGCACCTACTGGCTAGGAGGCGGTGGAGCCAAGGCTCCAGACAGGGGTCTAGGCACGATCACGTGACTTCCCAATGGGGAGGACAAGGAGTTTGCTTTTCCACTCTTTGCTGATGGAAGGGAACAAAGAGGTGGAGGTTAAGAGGAGAAGGCAACAGTAACAGTTCTGGAAGCCCCAAGGGGAATGCACAGTGAGTCATTCAGCAGGCTTGAACAAGCTAAGGTTGAGCCAGCAGTAGGGAAAATGTATATTGTAGCAAGCTTATAAGCTTCTGTATGAGACAGCAATTACTTTTGGAGAAGGCAGTCTCCACTGAACAGTGGGAGGACCGCCCTTGGCAACAGTAGCTCTGTGTCCTGTCCCTCCACAGAATGCCAGGGTCTGTAGGGTTTGCAGGCCTTGTCTTCCAGCTTCTTGAACTGATTCAAAAACATTTTAGGGGCCAGCGCTGTGGCCTTGCGGGTGGGGTCACTGCGTGCAGTGCCAGCATCCCATATGGGTGCCTGTTCAAGTCCTGGCAGCTCCACTTCCCATCCGACTCTCTGCTGGGGCCTGGGAAAGCAGTAGAAGATGGCTTAAGTCCTTGGGCCCCTGCTCCTGCATGGGAGATCCAGAAGAAGCTCCTGGCTCCTGGTTTTGGATTGGCGTAGTTCCAGCCATTGTGCCCATCTGGGGAGTGAACCAGCAGATGGAAGATCTCTCTCTCTCTCTCTCTGCCTCTGTGTAACTCTGCCCATCAAATAAATAAATAAATAAATATTAAAAAACATTTTAATATTGGGGGCCTGCTCTGTGGCACAGCAGGTACCTGCATCACCTATCACCATGCTGCTTTGAGTCCCAGCAGCTCCACTTCTGATCCAGCTTCTTGCTAATGCTCTTGGGAAGGCAGCAGAAGATGGTTCACCTCCTTGCCCCCTGCCATGCATGTGGGACACAGGATGGAATTCCTGGCTCTTGGCTTCGACCTGGCCCAGCACCGGCCATTGCGGCACTGCAGCCATTTGGGGAGTGAACCATGGATGGAAGAGCTTTCTTCTTTCCCTCTCTCTGTAATTCTGCCCTTCAAATAAACAAAATAAATCTTTTAAAAATTCATCTTTCTGATCCTGCAGCTTTTTAAAGATTTATTTATTTGCTTGAGAGGCAGAATTACAGAGAGAGAAGAAGAAGAGACAGAGACCTTTCACCTGCTGGTTTACTCCCCAAATGGCTGCAATGGGCCAGAGCTGGGCCAATCCGAAGCCAGGAGCCAGGAGCTTCTTCCAGGTCTCCCACGTGGGTGCAGGGGCCCAAGGACTTGGGTCATCTACTGCTTTCCCAGGCCATAGCAGGGAGGTGGATCGGAAGAGGAATAGCTGGGACTAGAATCAGCACCCATATGATATGCTGGCACTGCAGGTGGCGGCTTTACCTGCTACATCACAGTGCTGGCCCCTCATTGTTCATTCACTCCTTGCAACAGCATGTTCTTCAAGATACAGTATCTTAAGGCTTTGAGGATGTCATGGTGTTGGTGGTGGGGGTGTCTTGCTTTCTTTATTATTTACTTGTTCTGCTATGTTGTCTCTGTCCTTCACATGGGAGATTTTCTTCATACGTCTGGTGGCTTTGCTCCGACTTAAGGGTGATGTACTTAACAGGTTCAGGAAAACCATGTGACCATGAGTATGGTGTTCACCATGGGTGCGCTGGCTAGCCTATATCCTGGGGGAGCTCTCAATGTTACTAGCTTCATTTTCCTTCTTGGACTGGCTAGATACCTCAGAGAAGTTCTCCCTGTCTACCACGGTTCTCGAAGCTGCATGAGCCAGGCGAAGGGGAAAGCTCTGTAGTGCACACTTCGCTAAGGCGTTCATAAACTTGTGCTTGACCAGCATGGTGATTTTCCTTCAGCTGTGCCTGGTGGCCCTCAGCCACAGAGATGGCAGAGGCAGCAGGTGCGTAGCGATGGAGGTGCGAATGGGGGAAGAGTATGCCTTGACAGTTGGTCCCCAGAGTGGTGGTGCCTGAATAAATAAAACACGAAGATCCGTTTCTGTGCAGTGCTCTGATCCCTTATGTTTTCTAACCACGTTCCGCTCTAGGACTAACCACCCCTTCAGGGATCACTTCTGCTGGCGCTCCAGGTGGGCAGCTGCTGCCTTCTGGGCTCCAGCACACGCCAGGTGGCTATACCACAGCTCCCTTGTGCATTAGCGGGAAGAAAGAAATCAGTTACGGGCGGCTAATCTCTGCCCCAACAGCTGGAAGATGAAGCTCGGGGCTGGATTTCTGTCACCGGCAGGACGTTCTGAAAGCCAGAACGTGAAGAGGAAGCGTCCTTGAGCTCTTGTGCTTGGGAGACTCGTGGACTTGGTAGAAATCGCAGCGCTCAGATGTCTTGGTGGGAGGCACAGATCTGACACCAGGAATGAGAGCTTCCCTTCCAACCAGGACAGCTCCACGAAGTTCACAGGTTCACAGTAGCTCAAGGGAAGGAGAGAGCCAGGCAGGGGACTTCTCTTCCTTACCAGGGGGAAAAATGGTTACTCCAAAGTCGCCTGCCTGAGTTGTCCGGGTTATTAAGGCATAAACTGTGCCTCAGTCTGAGTAACAGAGAAGCAAAAAATCCGTCTCTTCATCTGTCATCAGAGTTGATTGCAGTGTAATGTATTTTAAGAGTTATTTATATAAAATCTCATTTACTGTTCACTTTCGTCTGCTTAGATTAGTATTTTTTATCATAAGCACGTATTTATCTTATTAACAGTTCTTGGAAACTTACTTGTAGAGGTTGTAACCATTATATTTTGGACAGTTTAAAATACGTCTCTGTTATTAAAAACTGCCAATTTAAAGACTACAGAAAGGTACACACAAAGTAAAAGCTACCCAAAATCTCATCATTTGGAGAAATGACCATTCGTATGTTAATGAATATTCCTTTATGCCGACTCACGAACTTGGATTTCTGATTATTTCCTCGCAGAATTAATAGGTCAAAAGATGTGGCCTCATTTAAGGAGACCCGCGAATTCCTCAGCCTTCGAAGTTGTCAGCTTGGAGACCCGAAATGTGCCCGAAGTCACCAAAGCACACAAGGTCCTGTCTTATTCGTTCTGAAAACAAAGGCATTAAAGTTTGCAAAGGCATCAGGGAAAGAAAGGAAAACCTAGCCACTTCCACCCGGGCAGAGCCCTCCTCCCGTGACGCCGCCGCTCTGCCTTGAAACACCGGCTCACGTGGCCGCAGACGCGCGCGCACTCGGAGGACAGTCACGCCGGCCGGGTAGCGCGCCCTTCCTCCCCCACTTTCCCTGAGGCTTCTGGCGTTCCTGGCCCGGAAGCCACAACTCCTCTGCAGACTTTCTCGTCTTCATCCCCACTGGAGAGTCTCCTATCCCCACTCCCCTCCCCTAGCCGCCCGCCCTAGGCCCAGGAGTTCCCTCTCCCAGGCGTCCTGGAGCAAAGGCCGGAAGGGACTACAACTCCCAGGGGGCCGCGAAGCCACGCCCCCGCAGCGCGCGGTGCAGGTCGGGGGCTGAGGTCCCTCAGTGTCCTCGCCGGGCGCCGTCCCGAGCAAGCGCACTACAGGTTCCGAGGCGCCTCGCGCGCCAGCCGGACCGGACGGGGGCGGGGCGGGGAGGGGCGGGGCTGGAGAAGCCGGGGCTGGCGGGCGGGCGGGCAGGCGGGCGGAGGAAGGGGGTGGGAGCGGAGGCGATGGAGGGGAGGAGTGGGGGAATGGGGGAGGGAAGGGGAAGGGAGGTGGGAGGCGGGGCCGAGCCGGAGCTGGAGCTGGAGTCAGAGCCGGCGGTTGCAGCGGAGGCGGTGATGTCGGTGCAGGTTGTGTCAGCGGCGGCGGCGGCAGCAGCCAAGGTGCCTGAGGTGGAGCTGAAGGACCTGAGTCCGTCCGAGGCGGAGCCGCAGCTAGGACTGAGCGCCGCGGCCGTGGGCGCCATGGTCCCCCCAGCGGGCGGCGGAGACCCCGAGGCTCCAGCTCCTGCCGCGGAGCGGCCCCCGGCCCCCGGCCCGGGCTCGGGGCCCGCCGCCGCCGCCGCCGCCGCCGCGGCTCTCAGCCCTGCCGCCGGGAAGGTGCCTCAGGCGTCGGCCATGAAGCGGAGCGACCCGCATCACCAGCACCAGCGGCACCGCGACGGCGGCGAGGCCCTGGTCAGCCCCGACGGCACCGTCACCGAGGCGCCGCGCACGGTCAAGAAGGTATTGGGGCCGGGCTGCCTCTCGAGGAGAGGGAGGGAGGAGCGGGAGCCGCGGGTCGTCCGGCGCCGCGGCGGCCCCTCCACGCCCTCCCTTCCGATCGCGGGAGCAGAGCGCCTGCCCCTGCAGCCCCGAGTGTCGGGGGTGCGGCCGCCCGGCCTCCGGGCGGCTCGGCCGCACTTGGCTCCGAGTAACATGGAGGGAGCGCTCCGCTACTACTTGCAATAGGCGGGGTGGGAGAGAGGCGCCCCTCGCACCCCCTGACTCGGGCGTGGGGACCCTCCCAGCCATCGGGGTGCAGGGATCGTCTCTGGAGAGCTCGCATGGCAAGCCTGGGAGTTGTGTGGTCCCCCCACGCCCCGGCCGGCCGCGTCCGGAGAGCAGCCGTGCCCTTGCTTCCCAGCTCGCGTGGAAGCCTCACGTCTTTGAATGTAAAGGCGCAGGAGGGATTCTCCTTACTCTTTTTTTTTCCCCCTGAAAAGGTTTGTCCTCCCTGCTCTGTCGTTGGCCACCAGGATTGCTTCCTTGGCTCCTTTATTATCATCTGAAAGTGTTAGGAAGAAATGCTGCCTTGGGGGGCGGGGTGGGGGCAGTCATTGTGAGGCTTTCTGTCTGAGCTGTCAGCTTCTTGCACCGTGTGGAGGGCGCCTCGGAACTGCGGGGAGCAAGTGCCCCCAGGTGTACCACGCCCCTGGGCTACCAGTCCGCGAGGCTGCCCGTGGCGTGGCTGTCTTCTGTCTGGGAGCGAAATCAGCACCGACAGACAGGACAAACACTGACACAGAGACGTGGACCCTGGGAAAACGGATGGTGGCAGATTTCCTAGGCAAACTCTACACAGTGATTTGTGATTGTAATTGAAATTGATCGTATCAGAACATCAATAAAGGGATGGGAGGCTGCCTGGGGTTTACTGTGTAGCACTCGGCTGAACTGGAACCTGGGATCCGGCTAACTTTTTGTTGTTACAGCTCCGTGACAGCCCTTTCATGCCAGCCACCGTGTCAGAGGCAAGGCTGGTGGAATTCAGTAGTGCTTTAGGACAGTGTCCTTGTCACTTGCAGCGCGAAACTCCTGTGGGAAGAATTACAATAGAAAGGCAGCATGGGCACCACTGTGGGAAGCACTTGTATAATGTCTGCGAGTCTGAAGCATATTTCTGACTAGTGGAGTTGCTTTATAACTTTGGCCAAATCTTTTTCTTGTGATTAAGAGTCTTTTTGTCTACAATCTGTAATTTTATTAGATCTCTTGAGGGTAAAAGTACTTAACAGATTGCGTTTAAAGCATTGGATTAACAGCCAGGCAGACCTGTGTTCCAATCCTGTACCCTCTTCACTAGCTTTTGGGTAGTTACCAAGTCCTGCAAATCCTAGCTTCCTCTTATGTAAAATAGGATATGAAGTGAACTTGCTGCATATCAGAGGGTCTTAGGAAGTTGCAGCTATCATTCACTATAAGATTTATATTCCTCCCATTATTGCTTAAAGACAGGCCACCGTGACTTCTAAAGATACGATTCTGCAGAACGAAGTTAAAAATCACAGGCCACCACCAGAGTCTGTTTTAATTCTAGATATGCTTCTCGACTGTGTTCCTTGTCGCTGAAGCACTTTCTTGTTTTTTGTTTTTTGTTTTTTTTTTTTTTTTTTCAGCATCAAAATGTGTGTTCTGTGATTCTAGGTTTACTCAGCAGCCTCAAGGCTGTGGGAGACAGGGCTGAGCTTGCCTTACAATGTTAATTACACACATGCACACACAAACAAAACCCAGCTTCTTTGCTGAAAATTAAGTGGATGAGGCTGTGGGCAAGGAGGCAGCTGCCTTGACAAAACTAAGGGCACTGCTGAGCTGCTTTCTGGGGCGGGACCTTTAACTTTCTGCGTGTCCATTGGCTGAATGAGAACAAGATTTCTTCCCTCAAGTTGAAAGTCTCCCACCAGGGGACTGCAGTATGACATTTTGATTTGTTGAGCATTTCCTGATTTTTAGATTGTCTATTTAAGTAATCATTCTGCCCTGGACTCCCTTCTGCTTTTATTATGAGGGAGGTCTGGGGGGACTGGGACTGAAATAGCTGCCTTTGGCTCTGTAACTGGTGACTGTTGCTTTTATTTTGTAATTGTCGTGTGCAAACATTTCAGTTATATTTTCATTGATGATTTCCCTACTCTATTCATGTATCTGTCATCATTTTTCTTAGTTCTGTTACTCTGCTCAGTGACACATGGGAAATAAACCTTTCTTGAAGAACCAGAATTCCCAAGTGCTTTGGTTGATGAGAATAAATGTATGATTGACAGGTTACTCAGACACCTTTGGTACCTGTCTCCATCCCGTTAGCTTAGGGGGCTCTGGGTGTCAGATGTTGTCATTGCAGCTTTGAAACAGGATAGTCATTCAAAAAGTTAGTGGAAGAGCCCGTGTGGCGTAGTGGGTAAAGGTGCCATCTGTGGTGCTGGCATCCCAAATGGGTGCCAGTTTGAGTCCTGGATGCTCCACTTCTGATCCAGCTCCCTGCTGATGAGCCTGGAAAATCAGCAGAGGGTGGCCCAAATGCTTGGGCCCCTGCCCCCATGAGGGAGACCCTGAGGACGTTCCTGGCTTCTGGCCTTGGCCTGGCCTAACTCCAGCCGTTGTAGCCATTTGGGGAATAAACCAGTGGATTGAAGATCTCTCTCTCTCTCCTCTTTCTCTGTAACTCTGCCTTTCAAATTAATTAATTTAAAAAAAAAGTTTGTGGAAAAATGGAATTTATTAAAGTTTATTTTAGTGCAAAAATTTTGAAATCCATGCTTAATTTTTTTGTAATACACATTTTCATGAACTCTTTGAAGACTTCCCATGTTTATACATGTTGTTCATAAACTCACATTAAGTGAGCCTGTGAAACCAAGAATCTGTAAAATGTCATATGCGAAATGGGAAGATAAGTTTCACAGTGAATGCAGTAGCAGTCACCGAAAGTATTTCTTCCTTGTGTTGTTGAAAATAAGGATAGGAGTGTCGGAGCACAGCAGGGAGAACAAGCAAGAGAGGATCTTCCAAAGCTGAAAATTAAAACTTCCTGACAGTAAGGCCGGAAGCCCGAGAACCTCAGCTAGTTTGTGCCTACCTCAGGATCAGTAGTGACTGTGTTGAAATAGACTCTTGATTCCTTTTGGCAATTGTGCCCGTCTCGCGCTGACTTAGTTGCTGTCAGAGGAGATTGACTTGAGCCACGTTAGCACTTTCTTGCCCTGATTTGTTTAATCTCTTGATTTGGTTAATTACGGATTGCTGAAATGGAATATTTTGGATGTAGGCATGGGACCGTGGGAGCAGCATGACTCCTTTGCTAGTTAAAGAACAGCCTTGCAAAGTTCGGTAAGGCAGTTGGCACTCGGGCTCTCAATAGTTACCATTAGTTGGCCTTTTATGTACCAGGAATTATCATAGGCAGTTCTGTAATCCTGACAATTCCATGAGATATAGGTGGCTTTAGCTCCGTTAAAAAAATGCTTGTTTATTTTTACTTACTTGAAAGGCAGAGCAGCACAGAGGTATAAAGGAGAGAAAGAGAGAGAGGTAGAGAGGTAGAGAGGTGTCCTGTCTGCTGTTCCATCTGATGGTTCACTCCCCAAATGCCCACAACAGCCAGGGCTTAGAACCCAATCCAGGTATCCCACATAGGTGGCAGGGACCTGCTGCCTGCCAGGGTGTGCATTAGCAGGAAGCTGGATTGGAAGCGTGGAGTAGCCAGGACTTGAACCAGCACTCTGTTGTGGGATGTGGGCATCCCGAGAGGTACCTTAACTTGCTGTGCCACAAAGCCTGCCCATTATCTCCACTTCACACATGAGGAAATGAGGGCTAGCGACATTAAGTGCCTTCCCCAAGGATACACATCTATAAAGTGGCAGGGTAGTGTTTCAACCCACATCTGTTTCCAAAGCCCTTGTTCTTTTCCTTGTGCCACACGGGTTTTTTTCTGACTGCTTGGATGCTGGGTTCTGGCCTTTCCCAGAAGTCTTTGTATTGTAAATGAAGTCTAAGGTGTGTTTGGCTAAGGCTTGGGTCATACAAGGCCAAGGTATCGAAAGTCTGAGGGCTTTAGGAAGAGGACAGAAGTAGCACAAATGTAGAACCTCAAAGAATTGTAAAACAGAAGAGAGGAAGAAGAACATCTTACACTGACAAGTGTTTTGAAATCAGTGATGCATACCTGAGGAATATATTCTGTCTTCCTGTTCAGTCAAGAAAATTTCCCTGTTAAGTCCCGCCTTCTATAAAAATCAATCTCTGATAAAACATTTGAACTTCAGAAGGGGAAGTATACTGTTGTATGCTCCTGCTGGCACTAGGCATTGTACTTACAGATTTATATACACTTTTATTTAATGCTTTTAAGAGCCTTGGAGATAGTCTTATCCTTGTTTTATTGAGGAAACAGGGTTGGAGAGATTAAGGAACTTGTCTCAGGTTTTATAGTGATGTGATGGCAGAACCCTAAGTGATTTGGCTCCAAAGCCCAAATTCTGTTGCTTTTCTATTTTTTTTAAAGATTTATTTATTTATTTGAAAGGCAGATTTACAGAGAGGCAGAGGTAGAGAGAGAGAGAGATCTTTCATTTGCTGATTTACTCCCCAAATAGCCGCAATGATTGGAGCTGTGCTGATCTGTAAGCCAGGAGCCAGGAGCTTCTTCCGGGTCTTCCCATGCAGATGCAGGGGTCCAAGGACTTGGGCCATCTTCTACTGCTTTCCCAGGCCATAGCAGAGAGCAGGATCAGAAGAGAAGCAACCGGGACTCTAACTGGTACCCATTTGGGATGCCAGCACTGCAGGCGGTGGCTTTACCCACTACGCCACAGTGCCGGCCCCCAACTTGGTTGCTTTTCAAGACAAAGGTTATCTTTCTTTAAAACTCAAAACTGAACCAGCGCAGCGGCTCATTTGGCTAATCCTCCACCTGCGGCACTGGTACTCCGGGTTCTAGTCCCGGTTGCGGCGCCGGTCCTGTCCCGATTGTTCCTCTTCCAGTCAAGCTCTCTGCTGTGGCCCGGGAAGGCAGTGGAGGATGGCCCAAGTGCTTGGGCCTTGCACCCACATGGGAGACCAGGAGGAAGCACCTGACTCCTGGCTTCGGATCAGCACAGCGCCAGCCGTAGTGGCCATTTGGGGGGTGAACCAATGGAAGGAAGACCTTTCTCTCTCTCACTAACTCTGCCTGTCAAAAAAGAAAAAAAAAGAAAAGAAAAAAAAACCTGAACCTTTAAAACAGTTTTTTTTTTTTTTTTTTTTTTTTTTTTTAAGATTTGTTTATTTGAAAGAGTTAGAGGGCCAGCGCCGTGGCTCACTAGGCTAATCCTCCGCCTAGCGGCGCCGGCACACCGGGTTCTAGTCCCGGTCGGGGCGCCGGATTCTGTCCCGGTTGCCCCTCTTCCAGGCCAGCCCTCTGCTGTGGCCAGGGAGTGCAGTGGAGGATGGCCCAAGTGCTTGGGCCCTGCACCCCATGGGAGACCAGGAAAAGCACCTGGCTCCTGGCTCCTGCCATCGGATCAGCGCGGTGCGCCGGCCGCGGCGGCCATTGGAGGGTGAACCAACAGCAAAGGAAGACCTTTCTCTCTGTCTCTCTCTCTCACTGTCCACTCTGCCTGTCAAAAAAAAAAAAAAAAAAAAAAGAGTTAGAGAGGGAAAGACAGAAAGAGAGAGTGAGTGAGCACTTTGATCTGCTGGTTCATTCCCCAGATGGACACAATGGCCAAGGCTGGGCCAGGCAAAAGCTAGGTGCCTGGAACTCTATCCAGGTCTCCCATGTGGGTGGCAGGGGCCCAAACACTTGGACCATCTTCCACTGTTTTTTTCTAGGCCGTTAGCATTGAGCTGGATTGGAAGTGGAGCATCTGATACTCGAGCCAGCGCCTCTATGGGATGCTGGCATCACGGGTGACAGCTTTACCTGCTACGCCACAACGCTGGCCCCTTGAATCTTAATTGATATTGTGCATTTTTTGTTATTGCATTTAATGAGCAGTTTCTTTTAATTGAGCTGATTATCCTGATGCCTGCCTGGGTGCAGGTATTTTTGAAAACATTTATAAAATTTCTGTGAAAACAGCCTTTATTCTGTTTTTGTGTAATTTGTGAATTTTATGCATATTGAACCTGGAAAAGACTAACTGTTCGGAGCTGTTTTAGGAGGTTGCTAAGGCTAGAGTTGTATCTTTGATAGCTGGAGGAAGACTAGTTAGTGTTCACTTAATTGAAGAAATGAATAGTTTATGAAAAAAAGAAGAGTGAGATATTATGTCGTTTCTTTGAAAAGGGATCCCTTCTCCACAAAAAGGAAGAGAAAAAAAGATATTTAATTTAATCCTTATTCAGATCCTTTGTCAAGTTGGGTTAATAAAGATATGCAGTTTATTTCTTGGAAGTTCTTGTTTAAATATTCACAGAGGTACAGCTGAGGTGAATGGGAAGAAAACAGCCTTGCGTTTGCCCGGTTTGCAGCACACTGTCATGCCTTCCAGGTGGTAGGCCGTTCAAGGAGCTAAAGTTGCATTCACCCAATAAGAGGTTTAGTAAGCTTGATCAGATTTCTATGGAATTTGTAGGAGCTTTTTATAGTCTGAATGACCTATGGCCTTACATTTTATGAGAGCTGAGCACAGGAGAAAGGTGGATTGGTATCTCTTCCTTAGGAATTCCTAAATCTAAAATTACTTTGATGCAGTTATATTACTTAAGATGTGGTTTGCAGTCTCCGTCCTCTGTATCTGTGTTCTGCAACAATTCAGTTAGGTGTTTTCTCTCTTGGACACTTGAGTTACTAGCTGGTGATTTCCTTTTCCTTTTTCAAGGGTCTGCCAGCAGAAATGTATCAGCTTGGGGCACCTGGGTTCTTAACTCAGAACCTCTGTTAGAGAGCATACTAGAGCTGCTGGTTGAGTTGCCCTACCTATGAGGCTTTTCCTTAAAGCCTTTGTGAATGTTGTGGGCTTGAGACTAGTAAAACTGACTAGTAAAGCTTTTCTCCTATAATGCTGCCATGTGAGCCCTGTTAGTCACTCTAGAGGATTTGATAGTGTTCACTACCTTTACTCTTCTGTGACGGTTTAAAGGTGATCATTTACTGAACACTTAAGTGCAAGTCATCTCTCTCTCATCTCATTTAATCCTCGTAACAACTTTATCAGTTATATTATCTTTATTTTATAGATGAGAAAATACAGATCCAAAGGGAGAGAGTAACTTGCCCAAGACTTTGCCAGTCTGTGATGCCTTTGGGATGGATCAGTGGGATGAAACTTTGCTCAAAGCACAGTGAGAGGTTTTCCCACACTGACAGCCCCTGCTGCTCTGCCCAGACTCCCACGTGAAATTGCCTGAAGCTGCTGCTGAGACCACTCTGCAAGCCCGTGGGATGTCAGAATCTGCCCTCTTCTGCAGGGAGGCCCGAATCACCATGCTCCACATCCCTGTTTACTTCGGTCACTGGCCACCATTTTTCTTCCATTACCTTCCCAGGACTCAGCTCCTTGACTGCTCTCTTCACTCACTGGAAGCCCTTCCGCGTTGTTCCCCACGACTTCCCCTGCATTATCAGCAAATCCTATGTAGCATCAGTCTTTAGTAGCAAGCTCGAGTTAACAGCAGTAACTGTGGCAGTGCTGCTGTCGTTGGCACTTGGCATCCAGGACCATAATGGTATGAATTAAGCTGCAGCATCTCTTGCTTGATATTGGCAATCAGGACATCTTTGCCATGCCAGTTCTTTAATTTCGGCTGGTGTTTGTAGTTGTGTGGCCTTGAAACAGGTTCTCTGCCTGAAAGCTACTTCGAGCTTTTTGTCAATTCTTGTTCTGTTTAATCCAGCCTATATTGACTTCTGCTGCTTGTAGGATTCCGAATTATGCATTGGTCGAAGCAAACCTTCTTCCTTTTTTTTTTTTTTTTAAGATTTATTTATTTATTCGAAAGAGTTACAGAGACAGAGATATCTTCTATCTGCTGGTTCACTCCCCAAATGGCTGCAAGAGCTGGAGTTGGACTGGTCTGAAGCCAGGAGCCTGGAGCTTCTTCCACGTCTTCCACATGGGTGCAGGGGCCCAAGGATTTGGACCATCTTGCGCTGCTTTCCCAGGCACATTAATAGGGAGTTGGATGGGAAGCGTAGCAGCTGGGACTCAAACTTGCGCCCCTATGAGATGCCGGAGCTGCAGACAGTGACTTAACCTGCTGTGCCACAGTGCTGACCCCTGTGGTAGGTTTTATACTTTTGAAGAGACCCCACCAGATGGGAATTCTTTGATCTTTGTACCTTTTAAATCGTGCAGACCCAAGTGCATCTTTTTCTTCCCTCTTGCTGAAATAGAAGAGGTGTCCTTCATCCCATCAAAGACCAGGCCCTCCTCAGGTGCTCTAATCACATTCTCGCCTGCCTTCTTTAAAATTCTTCCTTTGGCTGCTTCCTGTTTCTCCTGGATCTGTTCCTTCAGCAGTCTAACCTGCTCTGCCATCTCCCATTTTAAAAACCCCATCATTCAGATCCCATATTTTCTTTCTGCTACTGTCCTGTCTACTCTTTCAGCCAGGCTGCTTCAAGTTTTCTGCATGTGCTATGTATACTCTTTTCTTCTCACAAACTCCTTAATCTGCTCCTACTCTGCATTCTGCTTGCCCAGAACAAAGATCCGTCATTGACGCTGACTCCTGAGGAAACACTCTCCTTCCTTGGCTTCTGTGACACTATTTGTGACTAGTTTTCATCTTATTTTCCTGAATATTCCTTTTTCCTCTTTGTTGTCTCTGCCCTTGGCCTTGGGCCCTCAGCTGTTCTCATTATTTTTTTCTCCCCGAGTCATCCACACAATACCTGTGCCTTCAAGTATCCGCTACATGCCAGCAGCTTCCACAGTTATTTCTTTAGCTAAGACTCCTTTTATGAATGCTGATATCTGTGTGTTCAACTGTCTGCTTAGAGTAGAACTTCAAAACTTTCATGCCCAAACCTGAATTATTTTTATGTCTAATCCTCAAAGTATTTTGTTCTTCTTAGGAAAATGGAATTTCCATTATATTTCTTTTCTCAAAAAGTGTTTAATTACACAAATAGCATTTGAATATATTCTTTTTTAAAAAAATATTTATTTATTTATTTATTTGAAAGGTAGAGTTACAGACAAGGAGAGAGAGGGAGAGAGAGAAAAAGGTCTTCCGTCCATTGGCTGCAATGGCCGGAGCTGTGCTGATCCAAAGCCAGGAGCCAGATATTTCTTCCCGGTCTCCCATTTGGGTGCAGGGGTCCAAGGACTTGGACCATCTTCTACTGTTTTCCCAGGCCACAGCAGAGAGCTGGATTGGAAGAGGAGCAGCTGGGACTAGAACTGGCACCCATAGGGGATGCCGGCGCCACAGGTGGAGGATTAACCTGTACCAAGGCACCAGCCCCTGAATATATTCTTGTAAAATGATTCAGTCTGGTAAAACAGAAATCTTCGCCTGGCCCTCAGCCTGTCTCATTCTTCTCCCTAGAGTTGACCTTTAATAATTATTTATTTATCTTTCTATATTATTTCTATGAATTTACATTCTTAATTGTATATAAAGTTTTAGGCTTATAACTTACACATAAATAAAAGCATATTATGTATATATTGTTTTATTTGTAAAAATAGCATGTCTTAGACCTCTTTCTGTATCAATACATGTGTAATTATCTCATTCTTTTTAACTGCTAAATTGATTTCCAAAGTCTATAGTATTGACTATTAAGTAGGTCTTTTGCCTTAGGTGTTAAGTTGGCTGCATCTTACATTGGAGTACACAGGTTCAATTCCCAGCTCCAGCTCCTAATTCAATTCCCAGCTTCCTGCTGATGTAGCCCTTAGGAGGCAGCAGAGATGCCCCCGACAGGAGAGATCTGGGTTGTATTCTCGGCTCCCAGTTTTGGTTTGGTCCAGCCCTGGAAGATGTGGGCGTTTGGGGTGTAACTAGCAGCTGGGAGCTCTGTCTGAACAAATAACAATAAAAATAAACCAGACTTTTTTTTGTTGGTACACATTTGACTTCATTTTTTTTCTTCTTTATGTACAGTATTGTAGTAATGGTATATGCATTCTCTTTGTGTACATATAGAAATGTTTCCCTAGGATAGATATCTAAAAGTACGATTTTGGGGTTGAAAATTATCTGTGTTTTAAAATTCATGCATAATGCCATGTTGCCTTAAAAAATGTAGGACCTTACCTTGTAACTATACAAGATAACCCTTTCCTCACACTTTCACTGATAACAGATAACTACATCTTCGATGGGGAAAATCTTTTACTGTGTTTTTGATTTGCATTCTGCTTATAGTGAGGCTGAGAATTTTATAATGCATATATTGGCAATTTAGATTGTTTTTTTGTAATTAGCTATTCATTATTAACAGATTGTTTATTGATGAATACTAGAGGCCAACTGCTGGGGACGCTGCAGTGAACGAAATAGATAAAAATCTCCTCTCCCACTGGATTATCTTTTCATGTTGGCTTGTAGGACTTTAAATGTTATGAGTATTGTGTATATATTGCATACATTTCTTCCTACTCTATTTCTTATTGACTTGTAACTTTGTTTGTGATTTAAAAAATTAATGCAGTCAGATATACCAGTTTTTTTCCTTTTTGGCTTAAACATTTTGTATCTTAAAATGACTTTTCCTTCTCCAATTTTATAAACAAATCCTTCTATATTTTCTTATGATTGTACTGTTATATTTTGATCTTCAATCTATTTGCATTTTGTTTTTGTTTGTAATGTAAGATAGCTCTGTTTGTCCTCAAATAAAATGTAGTATTTTACCTTTTCCTGGTTTGTCATTTGATTCTTTTTCTTTAGTTTGTACTTCCTACTTGTTTTTCTTTCTTAACTTTTAGATGTATACATAGAAGTAACTTTTGATAGACTGGTTTTATTTATTATTAAGATACCCATGCCCATATGGAAAGATTAACCGAAAGTTATTATTCCGGTACTACTACTTTAGTACTTATTATAGTGAGTTACTGGAAACATTTACTGTTAGCCCATTTTTGCTAGTGCTCAGTTGATAGAGATAGTGTTTAGTAGAGATCGGAGCCCTGGTGGCGTCTCACACAGCTGCTGCAGCAGTGGTCTACAGAGGCACTCGTCTTCTGCAGCTGTTCTGAGTTGGAGAAATGTCAGACCCTCTGGTCTTTTTCCAGAATGACTCCTGACTTTTGTAAAGGCGTTGTCAGGAATTGAGTGTGTGTGATAAGGCTGTAGGAAGAATAGGTTTTGCCCCATTAGGTAGTTGTAGGCATCCACCTTTTAAAATTTATGTTATCTGCTCCAGGCAAAGGAGGACTTCTTTTCCTGGAAGGTAAATAAAGGTTCTTCTTTAGCAAAGTGCTAGTGATAAAACGTAGCTGAGTCTACTCTTGGGCCACTCTCTGCTTGAGACAGAAGTGGAATAGGAATTTTTACATTAATTCATGTCTGTTATTTCCACAAGGGAGAAGAGATGATTGGCTTAATGTTATTTCATTTTTAGGGTCTATGCTGGGCTGTATTATAGAAGAAAAGTAACTTTATTGCTTCTGGATACTTTCTAATAATCTCCTCTAATACCTTGTGAGTTTCTTTTGTGCAAAAATCATTTATCTGTTATGTGCCAAACACTATCAAGTGCTAGAACTCTAAAATCAGCAAGATACCATTGTTTTCCACCAGGGAGAGGGTAGCAAATTCATAAATGGAAATTAAAAATATATATGAAAATCTCACTTGATGTGAGCAATACTGGAAGCAGGAGTGGTAATTCGAAGAGGGTCAGAATTGAAATTGAAGTGTATGTATCACTTTGGGAAAAGTTGTGTGTCCAATATATATCAAAATGTAGCAGAACCTCTATGAAGTTTCCTTATTCCAGCTTTGCAAGTCCAGAAATTAAAATTCTAATACACTCAGCAATCCTACTTCTTTTTTAAAAAGATTTATTTATTTGAAAGGCAGAGTTACAGAGAGGCAGGGGCAGAGAGAGTGGTCTTCCATCTGCTGGTTCACTCCCCGGATGGCCACAAGGGCTGGAGCTGGGTAGTCCAAAGCAGGGAGCCAGGAGCTTCTTCTGGGTCTCCCACACAGATGCAGGGGCCCAAGCACATGGGCCATCTTCTACTGCTTTCCTAGGTGCATTAGTAGGGAGCTAGATCAGAAGTGGAACAGTCAAGTCTAGAACATCCCATGTGGGATGCCGGCATCTTGGAGGTGGTAGCTTTACCTGCTAAGCCACAGCACTGGCTCCCAGCACTCCTACTTCTTAGGACTGGCTCTTATAAACCAAACTTACAGGAAATTCATATTTTAAACAAATTTACAGGCAGATAGCACTCAAGCTGAAAATCTACATGGATGGTCTAATTATAGTTAGAGGCATTTTAGTATGTTTGGAGTCATTTAGGTCTTTGCTGTTCAATCTAAGAGCATTGGTGTCACCTGGAAGCTTGTTATAAATGAACAATCTTAGGGGCTGGAGTTGTGGCATGGAGAGTAAAGCTGCTGCCTGCTATGCCCTCCCATATGTGCACCAGTTTGAGTCCTACTGTTTAGCTTCTGATCCAGCTCCCTGCTGATGGCTTGGGAAAAACAGCGGAAGGTGGCCCCAGTGTTTGGGCCCCTGCCACCCATGTGAAAGACCTGGATTAAGCTCCTGGCTCCTGTCTTCAGCCTGGCTCAGCCCTACCTCTTGGCGGCTATCTGGGGAGTGAACCACAGAATAGGTCTCTCTGTCTCTGTCTATCTGTCTGTCTCTCTCATTATGTCTCCCTCTCTGAACAAACTCAGGCAACTCTGGTTTTGTAGTAATGTATACTCGCCAGAACTTCAATTTATTTATTTATTGAAGATTTATTCATTTTATTTAAAAGGCAGAGTTACAGAGACAGGGAGAGACAGAGAGAGACCTTCCATCCACTGGTTCACTCCCCAAATGGCTGCAATGGCCAGGGCTGGGCCAAGCCAAAGCCAGGAGCCAGGGGCTTCATCCAGATCTTTCACATGGGTACAGGGACCCAGGGACTTGAGCCGTCTTCTGCTGCTTTCCCAGACACGTTAGCAGGGGGTTGGATCAGAAGTGGAGCAGTTGGGACAAGAGGCTGCCGCAGAAATAGGGATGCTGGTGTCTCAGTAGGTGGCTTAACCTGCTATACCACAATGCCAACAATTGTTCAAAAATTATTTATTTGAAAGGCAGGTGACTGAGAGAGACAGAGAGATATCTTGTATTTGCTGGTTTATTTCCCAAATGGCCACAACAGCCAAGTCTGACCCAGGCTGAAGCCCAGAGGCAGAAACTCCATCTGGGTCTCTCATGTAGGTGACAGGGGCCCAAGTACTGTTACTGTACTTTCCCAGGCACACTAACAGGAAGCTGGATTGCAAGTGGAACAGCTGGGACTAGAACTTGCAATCTGATGTGGGATGTTGGCATTGCAAATGGGAACTTACCTTGCTGTGATGCAGCGTGTTCCCTACTTATTTATTTATATAAACTTTTTGAAAGGAACCAGTGATGGAAGATGAAGTCAGGAACCTGGAACTCCATCTGGATCTCCCAGGTGGGTGGCAGGGGCCCAAACACTTGAGAAGTCACCTGCTGTCTCCCAGGATGCTGGATTGGAAATGGAGATGCTGGGACTTAAAGTAGCACTCCAGTATGGAATGTGGGCATCCCAAATGGGGACTTAACCAGCTGTGCCACAACCCCTGCCCCTGGAACCCAGAAATCGGCTTAGTATTTGGTCTCATTTAACATTTCTCTTTTATGAAACCTCAGTAAAGAGGCAAGAACAACATTTCAGGGGTTTGTGGAAAGGTGGAAGCATACAATGAGACCTATAATAAAATACTTGATAGACACAGAAGCATAAACAAGCAGACATACAGACTCCCTATACATAGAGACACTCCCCCATATACATGCATACAACGGAACCCCAGAGACCCTCTACCCATTCCTTTTCCACATGCAGAGACCCTATATGGATCCACAGAGACACTTCATACAGACTCACATACACCTTGAGGTCCCCTGTACAAAGCCATAGAGACTCCAACAGAAATATGCAGTCATGTACCTCATAATGACAATTTGACCAATGGCAAGCCACATATACCATGGTGTCCCCAAGGAACTGAAATCTTCCTATACCTCGTGATGTCGTAGTTTAACCCATTACCCCGACATGTTGGTTATGCTGTTATAGATAAACTTGTAGTGCCAGTCATAAAAAGATACCACATACAGAGCACGATATTTGACAGGGATAATAATAAATGACTGTATGGCTGGTTTATGTATTTACTATACTTTTAACTTAGTTTTTTTTTTTTAAAGATTTATTTTATTTATTTGAAAGAGTTAGAGAGAGAGGTAGAGACAGAGAGAGAGGTCTTCCATTTGCGGGTTCACTCCCCAGATGGCCGCAATGGCCGGAGCTGCGCCGATCCGATGCCAGGAGCCAGGAGCTTATTCCGGGTTTCTCACGTGGGTGCAGGGGTCTAAGGACTTAGGCCATCTTCTACTGCTTTCCCAGACCATAGCAGAGAGCTGGATTGGAAGAGGAGCAGCTGGGACTAGAACCAGCGCCCATATGGGATGCCAGTGCTTCAGGCCAGGGCTTTAACCCACTGCGCCACAGTGCTGGCCCCTTAACTTACTTTTAAAAATGTATTTATTTGAAAGGCAGAATGACAGAATGAGGAAGGAACAAAAAGATCTTCATCTGCTGGTTCAATCCCCAGATACCCACAATAGTTAGGGTTGGACCAGGCCAAAGCCAGGAGTCAGGAACTCCATCCAGGTTTCCTATGAGGTGACAGGAACCCAAGTACTTGGGTCATCATTATCAGGAATTTGGATTGGAAGCACTTAGTAGTCAGGACTTGGACTGGCACTTGGATGTGGGATGTGAGCATCCCGAGTGGCCACCTAACCCTCTGTGCCACAACACTTGCTCCTATTTTTATTTTGGAGTGTTCTACAATTTTTTTTTTTTTTTTTTTTTTTTTTTTACAGGCAGAGTGGACAGTGAGAGAGAGAGACAGAGAGAAAGGTCTTCCTTTGCCGTTGGTTCACCCTCCAATGGCCGCCGTGGCCAGTGCACTGCGCTGTTCTGATGGCAGGAGCCAGGTACTTCTCCTGGTCTCTCATGGGGTGCAGGGCCCAAGCACTTGGGCCATCCTCCACTGCACTCCCTGGCCACAGCAGAGAGCTGGCCTGGAAGAGGGGCAACCGGGACAGAATCCGGCGCCCCGACTGGGACTAGAACCCGGTGTGCTGGCGCTGCAAGGTGGAGGAGGATTAGCCTAATGAGCCGGCCTAGAGTGTTCTACTTATAAACAACAGTTTGCTATCAAATAGTGTTCTGTGTTATGCCAGCAGCTTCAGACAGCCTGAGTGCACTGTGTCTCTTGTTGCATCAGTGTCCATGCAGAGGGATTGAGCTCTCTGAGTACCATCTAGGCTGCATGTAAGTACATTTATGATATTCATACATTGACAAACATTTTTGAATGATGCAGTTCTTAATGCATATCCCATTGTTAAGTGACACATGATTGTATACATGTGTACAAATAACACCCAGCAGGTAATGCTCCAAACAGATTTTTGTGTTACTTAAGTAGTGTTCTCTGGAGTTATTTTGAGGAGAAGCGACAAGTATTCTCTACAGGGTACTTTAAACTGAGCCAGAAAATGAAGCAAAAACAGAAGGTCTGCCATTGGGTCTGCAGAACAGTGAATGCTACAAAGCCAGTTGTATTTGAATTCCTGTGTTTGGAACTGCCTGTTCCTGGGCATCATTTTCAGTTTGGTGTACTCACCATGCTTGGGACGAAAGTTATTCTCTTCTTTTCTCTCTCAGGAGCTTGCATTCTAAATTGCTGGCTAAGCAGAGTTCCGTGCTCAGTTCCCCTAGAGTTAATTAATGCACTACCCGGTGCTAGATGAGTCACGTAAATTCTCCCGGGATTGGCAGATCCAGAAACATTACACCCATGTGGAGCACCTCGTGCTGCGTCTTCCACAGGTGTGTGGAACTGAGGAATGTAGAGGGAAAATTGTGTCAAAAGTAGATAGGTACTTTTTTTGTTTTTTTAACTGTTGGGTAAATCATGGTGCAGGTTTGCATGGAGAGTTGTGATGAAAGTTAAGAATGATTCAGAAGAATTACTTGGTGTAAGCTGAAAGTTTTTTCAGCTACGCTGATGTGGGCGGGAGGTAGCACATGGGATTGTGTTGGTTGGTAGATCACTGGAAGCTACATAGCCAGATTTGTTAGTCTCTCTGGCAGCATCTTGTGAGAAGTATGTTGTTAGGGAAAAGGAGTCTTGACACAAAAGTGTGTATGTAAATACTTGAAAGTTTCTATAAAACTGAGGAAGACACTAGAGATGTTAGTAGGATAGAATAAGTTCCTGGTACAGGCCTGTGCTTAGGATGCCTGCATCCCATACAGGAGTGGGTGGGATCCAGTCCTGCCTCTGTTTCCCATCCAGCTTCCTAGAATTATACCTGGGAGATAGCAGATGATGGCCCATGTACCTGGAATCCTGCCATCCAAGTGGGAGACCAGATGGAGTTCTTGGCTCCTGGCTTCGGCCTGACCCAGGCCTGGCTTTTGCGGGCATTTGGGAGTGAACCAGTGGTTAGAAGTTCTCTCTGTCTCTGTCTCTCTCAGTGCTAGCACTGTTGCATAGTGGGTAAAACCACTGCCTGTGGCATTGACATCCCGTATTGGGCACTGGTTCGAGTTCCTGGCTGCTCTACTTCCAGTCCTGTCCCCACGAATGCGCCTGGGAAAGCAGTGGAAGATGGGCTAAGTGCATGGGCCCCTGCACTCACATGGGAGACCAGGAAGAAGCTCCTGTCTCCTGGCTTTGGATCAGCTCAGCTTCAGCTATTGCAGCCATTTGGGAAGTGAGCCAGCGGATTGGAAGATATCTCTATCTCTTTAATTCTGTCTTTTTTTTTTTTTTTTTTTTTTAATTTATTTGACAGGTAGAGTTACAGACAGTGACAGAGAGAGAGAGAAAGGAAAGGTCTTCCGTCGTTGGTTCACTCCCCAAATGGCCACAACAGCCGGAGCTATGCTAATCTGAAGCCAGGAGCCAGGTGCTTCCTCCTGGTCTCCCACGCGGGTGCAGGGCCCAAGCACCTGGGCCATCCTCCACTGCCCTCCCGGGCCACAGCAGAGAGCTGGACTGGTGCTTTATACATGTATTTCATTTGACCACAAGCCTTTTTAGAATTTTTTACTTACTTTTATTTTTTTGAAGATTTTATTTATTTATTTGAGAGGTAGAGTTAGAGAGGAAGAGACAGAAAGGTCTTCCATCCACTGGTTCACTCCCAAAATGACTGCAACAGCCAGAGCTCAAAGCTGCTTCCAGCTCTCTCTGCTTCTCACACGGGTGCAGGGGCCCAAGTGCTTGGGCCACCTGCTGCTTTCCCAGGCCATAGCAGAGAGCTGGATCAGAAAAGGAGCAGCTGGGACTCGAACTGTTGTACATATGGGATGGTTGCACCACAGGCTTGAGGCTTAGCCTGCTGTGCCACAGCATCAACCCCCCAATTGTTTTGTTTTTTTTTTTTTCAAATGTATGGAAAGTGCTGAGAGAATTGTACTCACTGCTCAGTTGAACAAATGTTATTTTGGAAAATTTTCTTCAGATTTTTTTTTAAAGATATAAAACGTGATTGTTGGCTAAGTGTATTGTTTCCCTGTTGATATGTGTCTATTTCTGCTGTGGTTTATAAACAACAGAAATTTGTTTCTCATGGTTTGGTGCTGGCAGTCTAAAGAGCAGAGTGGGCCTGGAGAGGGCCTGGTGAGGGCCATCTTCTATGTTCACAGAGGACAGTTCACTGTGTCCCCCTCAGGAAGGGCATTTTCTGGGACTATGTCTTCCCCCTCCCCTCCCCTCCCCTTCCCTCTTTTTTAAAGATTTTATTTATTTATTTATTTGAGAGGTAGAATTACAGAGTGAGAGACAGAGAGAGAGGTCTTCATTCTGCTGGTTCACTCCCCAAATATCCGCAACAGCCGGAGCTGTGCTGATCTGAGGCCAGGAGCCAGGAGCTTCTGGGTTTCTCACGTGGGTACAGGGGCCCAAGCACTTAGGCCATCTTCCACTGCTTTCGTAGGCCACAGCAGAGAGCTGGATCGGAAGAGGAGCAGCCGAGACTAGAACTGGTGCCCATATGGGATCCTGGCACCGCAGGCGGAGGATTAACCTACTGCGCCACAGCATTGGCCCCCTGGGACTCTGTTTCATAAGGGCACAGATCTTGAATTCATGAGGTTGCTGCTCTCATAACCTAATCACCCACAAGTGCTCCACCACCAAATACCATCACACTGGAAAATAGGTTTTAACTTATGAATTTTGGGAGATAAAAACATTGAACCTATGACAACATAACATCCCACTTTCTGTGATATACTTCATATCCAGTCTGTTTCTGGATTCTGCTTTTTTGTGTCATTGGATTCTGTTCATTTTTACTAATACCAGTTGTTTTTTTTTTTTTTAAGATTTATTTATTTGAAAGGTAGTGTTACAGAGAGAGAGAGAGAGAGAGAGAGAGAGAGAGAGAGAGAGAGAGAGAGAGAAACAGAGATCTTCCATCCACTGGTTCATTCTCCAAATGACTGTAACTCCTGGGGTGGGTTGGGCTGGGCCGGTCCAGTCTGAAGCCAGGAGCTAGGAGCTTCATCGAGGTCTCCCGTGGGATCTGAGGCCTAATTACTTGGGCCATCCTCTGCTGCTTTCCCAGGTGCAGTTAGTAGGTAGCTGGAGCAGAAGTGGAGCAGCTGGAACATGAGCTGGCATCCACATGGGATGACAGTGTTACAGGTGGTAGCTTAATGCAATGTGCACAATGCCTGCCCCAACCACTTTTTAAATTGCTAGTACTTTATAATAGCCTTGATATTGTTGTGACCACTTTGGAAGTAGATGGAATATCTCTCTTGTCCCTCGTTCTCTCTCTGCCTTTCAAATAAATAAATGAAGAAATCCTAAAAAAAATTTCTTTGACTATTCTAGGTACTTCATATAAGTAGATTTGTATAGTATTTTTCTTTGTGTCAGGCTTATTTCACGCAGCATGATGTTTACAAAGTTCATTAATGTTTTATCATGTGTCATAGTTTAAACTTATATTAATAATTTTTTTTACTTGAAAGGCAGAATGACAGGGAGAGAAAGAGATTTTTCGTTCACTAACTCACTCCCCAAATGGTTACAATACCCTGGGGTAGGCCAGTCTGAAGCTAGGAGCCAGGAATGCCATCAGGGTCTCCTCCATGGGTGGCAGGAATTCAAGTACTTGAACTACTATCTGCTGCTTCCCAGGCACATTAGCGGAGTTGGATCTAAAGCTGAGGTGCTAGGACTCAAACCAACACTCTCATTGCAGATGGTGGTTTAATTTGTTATGTCACAGTGTCTTCCCCTAATTAAATTTTTGAGAAATATTTATGGGGGCCAGCACTGTGGTATAGTGGGTTAAAGGCCCAGCTTGCAGCACCTATGTCCCATAGAGATGCTGGTTTGAATCCTGGCTGCTCCACTTCCAATCCAGTTCCCTGCTAATGCACTTGGGAAAGCAGCGGAGGATGGCCCAAGTCATTTGGCCTCTGTACCCATGTGGGAGACCCAGAAGAAGCTCCTGGCTCCTGCTTCAGATTGGCTTAGCTCTGGCTGTTGCAGCCATTTGGGGAGTGAACCAGTGATGGAAGCCTCCCAGGGCCCCCCTAACTTTGTCTTTCAAATAAATAAAATAAAATTTTAAAAACAAAAAAAGAGAATATTTATATTTTTTTAAATTTATTTGAAGGGCAGATTTACAGATACCAGATATACAGATGTCTTATCTGCTGGTTTACTCCCCAGATGCCCACAATAGCTGTGGCTGGGCAAGGCTAAAGAAAGGAGCCAGGAATTCAATCTGTGTCTCCCACATGGGTGTCAGGGACCCAAGTGCACCTGCTGCCTGCCAGGTGCACGTTAGCAGGCAGCTGGGGTAGGAGTGGAAGCAGGGCTTGAGCCCAGGCAGTCTGATCTGGGATGCAGGTATCCCAAGCAGTCTCAACTGCTGTACCAAACTCCTGCTGGCAGTTTTTTATTGTCCTAAAGTGTATACATAATAGTTACTATTTTAACCTTGTTAAAGTGTATCATTCATTGGCAGTAAGTACATTCAGAGTGATGTGTAACTGTGGGGAGCAGCCCGGACTAGACTAAGTTACTGGAATTAAGACTTATTCTATGCATCTGCTCTCCCACAATATGGCGCTGGGAGAGAAGTAAACAGCTTCCGCACAGCTGCCTCCAGTTCAACTAATAAACTGTAGGACTTGCTCCTGATTGGAGGAGAGCAGCGTACTCGGCGTGTGGGCAGCCGAGTTGGGATTGGCGGAGGAGGACTATAAAGGAGGAGAGAAACGGCATGCACCAGGAACATCTATGGGGAACATCTAAGGGAACCTGTGCAGCCCCCGAGAAGAGCCGGCCGGCGGTGTGCCGCTCCCCTGCGGAAGTGGGGAATGTGGCCAGGGGGAACTGCCCTTCCACGGAGGTGGAAGGGATAGTAGCCAACCCGGGAAGAACCAGCAGCAAACCCGGGGAGGGCCGAGCAGACAGAAAGAACAGCGCAGGGTCCTGTGTCGTTCCTCCACGAAGAGGGGGAGCGACATGTAACCATCACCACTACTGTACTCAAAACTTTTTCATCTCGCCTGACAAAACCTGTACCCGTTAAACAATAGCTGCTATTATGCTTCCCCCATAGGAAACCTCTGTTTTACTCTCTGTCTCTATGAATTTACTTATTCTGTGTACCTCATATAGGTAGCATATTTGTCTTGTTATGTCTGGCTTGTTTTACTGTATAATGTTTTCAAGGTCCATTCATGTAACAATTTCTTTTAAAGACTGAACAATATTCCAGCTTACAAGGGGTCTCTAAAAAGTTCATGAAAAATATACATTATAAAGATAAAGAAAGATGGGGCTGGCATTGTGGCATCATCTTATTTAAATCCAGCATATCTAGGTTGTAACCAAAAACAATGAAGTCTTTGAATTCCCTTTTGCTGTTTTTAAGTTTATTATAATTTTCTCTTCTGTGGGGCGAGATTCTGTGGTGTTTCTCTAAGGTAAAATACGCGTGGTTGTGTGTCTGATGTGTTGATGAAGTACCTCTTGGCCCTTGGACTGTAAACTCCACAAGGGCTGACAGCATGCCTTTCTTTTTTTTTTTTTTTTTTTTTTTTGACAGGCAGAGTGGACAGTGAGAGAGAGAGAGACAGAGAGAAAGGTCTTCCTTTGCTGTTGGTTCACCCTCCAATGGCCGCCGCGGCCGGCACGCTGCGGCCGGCGCACCGCGCTGATCCGATGGCAGGAGCCAGGAGCCAGGTGCTTTTCCTGGTCTCCCATGGGGTGCAGGGCCCAAGCACCTGGGCCATCCTCCACTGCACTCCCTGGCCACAGCAGAGAGCTGGCCTGGAAGAGGGGCAACCGGGACAGAATCTGGCGCCCCGACCGGGACTAGAACCTGGTGTGCCGGCGCCGCTAGGCGGAGGATTAGCCTAGTGAGCCGCGGCGCTGGCCAGCATGCCTTTCTTGTTCACAGTGTTGTTAGCATCTAGCAGATAGTAAGGGTTTTAAAAGGAAGAACAATTAATTTTTTTTTGTGATACTTGTTTGAAGAGGATTGATTAATAGAATTGACTTTGCTATAGGGTCGATTTTTTTTTTCTCTAAATCCTCAAAACATTTCAGAGTACATTGTTGACTATGGCTTAAATAGTATTTTACCCAACTTCTTAGTATGAAGCTATTAACAAAGTTTATTATGCTCTTACATACGTGCATTTAAAAATTTGAATCACATCCTACTTTCCCCTTTACAGCTAGCTAGAATCAAAGTAAATCTGTGTTATATTTCTGCCAATTAGTAAAGCTATTTTCATGTTGTTTCTCAGAGATTTTAGTCCTAGACAGTCATGACTAAGTAATTTCATAGGAATCTACTGTAATAATTAACTGTAAACATTTGAGATAACCAGTCGTCAGAAAGGGGTGGTTATTAGTGTCATGAAGGAAGTTGATATATCTTCTTAATAAAATGGCATTTCATTTGAAGAAAGGTCAGCATTTATTAGTTGCAATTAATACATTGTGATTTCCACAGCTCTCTTGAATTGTTTTGAGTAAAGAATTCATGTCTGGTATTTGCGACCTCTTCTCCCTTTCTCTTTGTTGCCGTGAGTAGGACCTTGGCACAACATGGTGGACTTTTAGAACTTGTCCAACAGGAGTTGAGCTGAAGATTTTGGTTCTCAGGCTTGTTTTCTGTCCTTCTCCCTCAGTGATGCTTCAGTAAGCTTATTATTAGCCCATATTTTTAAGATTTATTTATTTATTTATTTGAAAGAGTTACAGAGAGGCAGAAGCAGAGACAGAGAAAGAGGTCTTCCATCTGTGGGAAATGGCTGCAACAACAGCTGGAGCTGGGCCGATCTGAAGCCAGGAGCCTGGAGCTTCTTCCAGGTCTCCCACATGGGTGCGGGGGCCCAAGGACCTGAGGCATCTTCTACTGCCTTTACAGGCCATAGCAGAGAGCTGGATCAGAAGTGGAGCAGCTGGGACTCGAACTGGCGCCCATATAGGATGCTGGCACTGCAGGCAGTGGCTTTACCTACTACATCACAGCACTGGCCCAGCCCATTCTTTTTTTTTTTTTTTTTTTTTTTTTACTTATTTTCTCATACAGCTTGATAATGATAACTTATATAGTTTGATAATGGTGATATAAAAAAGATTAGATCCAGTTTGAATATACCCATTGATTCACATAGCTAATGTTAAATTCTTTTTCTATCACACTGTCTTCTGAGTTACCATAGTGGCTTATAAATTCTGTGGTCTGATGACCACACAATTTACCTTTGAGTATCCTAGATATCATTGTACCCTGTACTGAGGGTAGTGTTTCTAAATATCTTCAGTTTGTCCAACTAATCTGCTTTTTGTTCCTTAGATATTTGACGTGCCTTTGGTGGACCTTGTGTAATTTAGTGCTAGCACTTAATAGGTACTTAATAACTGTTTGTGATCATCAAGCCGAGCCCTAGTCATGAACCACTGGTTTATAACAAACTTTTCTTCTTTTAGCAACCAGAAAACCTAGGTCCCTTGGTTGAACTTAACTCCTGATAGAATCACTTTCATGGAGACTTTAGAATTTTTCAGTTTTTGGATGTGGCATTCTTAGCTGGATTCTCTGTCAGATGGCCCTGATAATTAAGCCTTTGGACAGATCCCAAGGGTTTTCAGGCTCTCTGGCTAAACATCCCACCACAGTGTGTAGAATGTATCAACATGATATATTTGGCAATTCTAAACCAACACTGGTTTTATTCAAGAGCTTCAGGTTAAACCAGTTAAGATTCCTTTGGCATAAAAACTACAATTTGACTTACAGTTTTCCTTCAGAATTGTTCCTTAGATCTATAAGCAGAGCTCATGATAAATGTGTATCTTCACTGAAGACCGGGACACTCAGCAGGAGGCTGTTTGCTTTAAAAGGAGGCAAAGGTCCTTGCGGCGCCGGCACACCGGGTTCTAGTCCCGGTTGGGGCGCCGGATTCTGTCCCGGTTGCCCCTCTTCCAGGCCAGCTCTCTGCTATGGCCAGGGAGTGCAGTGGAGGATGGCCCAGGTGCTTGGGCCCTGCACCCCATGGGAGACCAGGAAAAGCACCTGGATCCTGGCTCCTGCCATCGGATCAGCGCGGTGCGCCGGCTGCAGCGGCGGCCATTGGAGGGTGATCCAACGGCAAAGGAAGACCTTTCTCTCTGTCTCTCTCTCTCACTGTCCACTCTGCCTGTCAAAAAAATAAATAAATAAAAAAAAAATTAAAAAAAAAAAAAAAAAGGAGGCAAAGGTGGTGGGTGTTGGGGCACTCACAATCAGCTGTCTGAAGCTCCTTCCCAGTCTGGAGAAGAAAAGCAAGGTCGTTGTAGGAAGGGCGTGGCTTTGCGGAGATGGAGCAGAGTATCAGACAATAATCTTCAGAGCACTTACAAGTATGAATTAGCTCTTGCAATAGCACTGTGGTAAGCAGTTACAGTTTACTAGTGGAAAAGCTCAATAAAATGAAATTCAATTAAAAAAAATTTTTTTGACAGGCAGAGTGGACAGTGAGACAGAGAGAAAGGTCTTCCTTTGCCATTGGTTCAACCTCCAATGGCCGCCGCGGCTGGAGCACCGCGCTGTTCCGAAGCCAGGAGCCAGGTGCTTCTCCTGGTCTCCCATGGGGTGCAGGGCCCAAGCACTTGGGCCATCCTCCACTGCACTCCCTGGCCACAGCAGAGAGCTGGCCTGGAAGAGGGGCAACCGGGACAGAATCCGGCGCTCTGACCGGGACTAGAACCCGGTGTGCCGGCGCCGCAAGGTGGAGGATTAGCCTAGTGAGCCGCGGCGCCGGCTCAATTAATTTTTGTTAAACGCATTAAGCACTCTACACAGTGCTTGTCCAAGGCTCTAGAGCAGGCAGCTGTAAATGTAAGAAACAAAAACCAAAGAAAGAAAAAAAACCTGCATTTCTCCAAGACAGCATTTAATTTTTCATGTCTGTAAAAGTGAATAATTCAAGTTATAAGGTTGTAAAAGCAAATATGCTTTTTTTAAGATACTTATTTGAAAGGCAAAGAGAGAGAGGCAGATTTTCCATCTGCTGGTTTATTCTCAAATGACTGCAATAGCTGGGTTGGGACAGGCCAAAGTCAGTAGCCTGGAACTCATTCTGGGTCTCCCACATGGCTGTCAGGCTCCCAAGTATTTGAACCATCACCTGCCGCCTCCCAGGGTGTAGATTAGCAGGAAACTGGAATTGGAAATGGCAGTGGAACTGGAACCCAGGCACTTTGATATGGCATGCGGGCATCCTAAGCAATGTCTACCACTGTGCCAAATGCCTGCCCCAATAATATATATATATTCTTGAGCAGAGATAAGAATGCAGCTTTCAAGATATTCTTGTTTAAGTTTTGATACTTTATGAATTTTAAAAAGAGTAAGAAGTAAAGTTAAGCAAAAAACTAACATAGCTTATAATTATCTTTTCTGCTTAAATATTACAGTTCAGTCAAATGAAATACATGTATAAAACTGAACCTGAATTCTTTTTATATGACTTTAAGTGTTTGACAAAATCATGATATGAGCAATTGTTTACAGTATTACAGAACAAGATTTCAAGTTCAGTATTTTACCTTGTGTTTAAACTCTGTGTAGATAGTTAGACGTGGACTCAGAGCAGAAGCAGGGAGTTGCCAAATACACTGAAGGTCTCAGCTATAATGGTAACTATATTTAGAGGACTGAAGGCAGGACAAAGATGGCTGACAAGGGAGGCTTGGGCACAAAGCCCCATTAAAGGACAGGAAGTAGGAAAAATAGGATCAAAACTGCCTTATTATCCATCAGTAATAAAATTTACCTTTGTATAGCTCTTTCTACTTTTCAATCCAGGTAAATCCATTATCTTAATACTGAAATAAGCTAGGTGACTTCCTCCAATAGCATGTTAATTTCAGGCAAGCTATTACTGTTTTTTCTTTCCTTTTTAAAATATTTATTTATTTTATTTGAAAGAGTTACACAAAGAGAGGAGAGGCAGAGAGAGATCTTCCATCTGATGGTTCATTCCCCAATTGGCCAAAACGGCTGGATCTGCACCCATCTGAAGCCAGGAGCCAGGAGTTTCCTCTGGGTCTCCCATGCAGGTGCAGGGGCTGAAGGACTTGGGCCATCTTCTACTGCTTTCCCAGGCCATAGCAGAGAGCTGGATTGGAAGTGGGGCAGCCAGGACTCAACCGGCACCCATAGGGGATACCGGTACTTCAGGCCAGGGTGTTAACCTGCTGTGCCACAGCGCCAGCCCCTGTTTTTTCTAAAAACTATAATAATAACAAATAAAACCTAGATATTTTACCTTGAGTTATTTAGTACTTGATTGATTCATAGTTATTATTTTGCAAAGATACCAGTTTTGTTAAAACCAGAGCCCAGATCTTTTAATTTTCTTTTGGGCTTTTTTGTGGCATCAAAGAACCATCCGTGTTCATTGAGGTCACTGGTTTTTTAAAGCTGATTAAAACAGTGTTATCAGAGCCAGCATTGTGGTGCAGCGGGTTAATGCCCTGGCCTGAAGCACGACATCCCATATGGGCGCCTGTTCTAGTCCCGGCTGCTCCTCTTCCGATCCAGCTCTCTGCTATGACCTGGGAAAGCAGTGGAAGATGGCCCAAGCCCTTGGACCCTTGCACCCATGCATCCACTTGGGAGACCCAGAAGAATCTCCTGTCTCTTGGCTTGGGATCGGTGCAGCTCTGGCTGTTGCAGCCATCTGGGGAGTGAACCAGCAGCTGGAAGACCTCTCTCTCTCTCTCTCTCTGCCTCTCCTTTCTCTGTAACTCTGACTTTCAAGTAAATAAATAAATCTTTTAAAAAAATCCATTTCAAATTTTATCACTTTTCTCAAATCTCCAAAACCTGAGACTTAGCCTAGAAAATAGGAGGGCAGCTATAAAGTTGCCTTCAGGTTATTTACAAAGTTATACCTCCTTTGAAATAAAATTTCAAAGATATATATATATATATATATTTTTGCCGGCCCCTGGATTTTTTTTTTTTTATTTTATTTTTTTTTTTGTGGAGTATGAGCAAGTGCATCAGTCAGCATTGTGGCGCAGTGGGTTAAGCTGTCACTTGCAGTGCCAGCATCCATGTTAGAGTGCCTGTTACAGTTTGGCTGCTCAGCTTCTGATCCAATTTCCTGTCAGTGTACCTGGGAATGTAGCAGATAATGGCCCAGGTGCTTGGACCTCTGCTCCCCATGTGGGAGACCAGGCTGGAGCTCCTGGCTCCTGGCTTCGGCTTGACACAGTCCTGGCTATTGCAGCCATTTGGAGAGTGAACCATTGAATGGAAGATCTCTCCCTCTGTCTCTGTATTTTAAAAAGTTAAGACAAGGAATGCAATAGAATTTCTGAATTAATCAGTAGCCACATTTAAAAATTAAAAGGAAATGTACAAAATTAATTTTAATAATTGCTATTTTTAGATGCAGTTTGAGTGTCTCCCAAGGCATCATGTGTTGAAATTTAATCCCCGTTGTGAGGTGTTAAGATGGTGGAAACTTAATCTGACTATAGTCTTTGGAGGTAGGGTCTTTGGGAAGTGATGACAATTAGATAAAATGGTGAGCATATAGCCTCCATGATGGAATCCTGGTGATTTATGAGAAGAGAGAAGGAGACCAGAGGAGACACACAGGTATGCACACATGGGCACTCCCCATCTCTTGCCAGTGATGCTGTGTATTGCCTCGAGACTCTGCCAGCAAGAAGGCTGTCACCAGATGAGGCCCCTAGATCTTGCAACTCCAGAACCATGAACCAAACTTCAGAAAATAGTGTAGGTTGTTAGAGTATGAAATCAATTTAAATTTTTTTTAAAGATTTATTTTATTTGAAAGACAGAGTTATAGAGATAGAGAGACAGAGGTCTTCCATCCACTGGTTCACTCCCCAATTGGCCTAAATGGCCGGAGCTGTGCTGATCTGAAGCCAGGAGCCAGAAGCTTCTTCTAAGTCTCCCATGTGGGTTCAGGGGCCCAAGGACTTAGGCCATCTTCTACTGCTTTCCCAGGCCATAGCACAGAGCTGGATAGGAAGAGGAGCAGCTGGGACTAGAACCAGCACCCATGTGGGATGCCTGGTGCTTCAGGCCAGGGCTTTAACCCACTGTACCACAACACTGGCCCCCAAGTCAATTAAAAATTTTGATAGTGCATGCAAAGATGTAAAATTCAGAGGATATAAAAAGATTATATGGCAAAAATGAAGCTCTTGTCCTCTAGGCAGCTGATTGTCCTGAGGAACAATTAGAATATTTTTTATGTATCTTTCAGGAGTAGCCTGTGACTATGCAGGTGTGTATGTTTGTTCAGGTGTATGTATCTGTTCAGAAATAGACAAAAGGTGTTGTACTACATACACAGTTGTGTGTTTTGCTTCCCCCCTCCTCCCTCTTAACGTATCTTTGAGTTGTTTATTATTTTAGTCTATATAATATTTCATTGTATGAATGCACCATAATTTATGTAACTGGTTTGCCATTTATGGTTGTTTTCAATATTTTGCCCTTACAGTCAGTGTTACAATGAATACCTTTGTTTATGTGTATTGAACACGTATGTGAATGCCTGTAGAATAAATTTTATAATTTCTAGTTTAAAAGGTATTTTATAAATATTGCCAGATGCAATAGAGGATGTACTAATTAACACTTTCCAATAGCAGTGAAAGAATAAATCTTTTTTTTTTTTGTAAATAGAATTGATTCCCCAAACTGAATCTTAGAAGACAAAATTTATGAATAATACAATTTTTGGTGTGCTGTTCAGACTGAGGAGGCACAGTACCCCTTTTGTCTTCACAAGATTCTGTGGAGCACTGCAGAGGAGCCCCTGGGGTTCTGGGGTGTGGCTCTGCAGAGCTGAGTCAGTGCAGCCTCCTTCATGTATGTGTGAAGACGAGAGCTCCAAGGAGGTGAAGCTATTCCTCCAAGGTTACCCAAAAGGTAGGAAAAGACAAGCAGGGCAGAATGGGAGCGGCTCTGGAATGTATGTCGAAGTGTTCTGTGTAACAGGTAAACCTCAATAACTTTTTGCGAATCAAACATTATTTTAAAAGATTTACTTATTTATTTGAAAGGCAGAGTTACAGAGAGGCAGAGGCAGAGAAAGAGAGGTCTTCCATCTGCTGGTTCACTCCCCAAATGTCTGCAATGGCTGGAGCTGGGCGGATCTGAAGCCAGGAGCCAGGAGCTTCTTCCAGGTCTCCCATGTAGGTGTAGGGCCCAAGGACTTGGGCCATCTTCTGCTGCTTTCCCAGGCCGTAGCAGAGAACTGGCTTGGAAGTGGAGCAGCCAGGACTCGAATCGGCACCCATATGGGATGCCAGCACTGCAGGTGGCGGCCTCATCTGCTATGCCACAGCACCAGCCCTGAGAATCAAACATTTTAAAAATCATATTTGCTGTTTCACTCTGTTTGTAAGCTTCACGATTAACAGAGGCCGGGCAGCCTGTGGCGTTGTTGGAGTAGAACAGGGCACTCAGTGGTCAGAGAAGAGCAAGGGAGAAGTCCCACCTTGAGGTTCTGACATGGTGAGGGTGGAGGGGAAGAGTGGGAAGGGCAGGGACTAACTGAGGAGGCTGAGGCAGCCCAAGGGTCCAGGGCCTGGAGGCTGTGCAGCAACACCTGCTTCTCCTGCTCTGGGATGGTCAGACCGGCCTGACCACTTCATTTTCTTTTTTAAGATTTATTTTTATTTCTTTGAAAGGCAGAGATAGAGAAGGAGAGAAGAAGAAAAGAGAGAGAGAGAGAGAGATCTCCATCCACTGGTTCACTCCCCAAATGGCCACAATGGCAGGGGCTGGGACAAGCCGAAGCCAGGAGCTTTTTCCAGGTCTCTGACATGGATGCAGAGGCTCAAGTACTTGGGCCATTCTCCACTGCTTTCCCAGGAGCATTAGCAGGGAGCTGGATCAGAAGTGGAGAGGCCAGGACTTGAAAGGGCACCCATATGGGATGCACTACAGGCAGAGGCTTAGCCTACTACAGTGCCAGCCACTGGCCTGACCACTTCGGAGGTCAGATTCTGCATTATTTATACCCTATGATCCAGCAAATTTTTGGGGGTGTTCATCTGAAATTCTCAAGGGGTTGTCATTAAGGTGTTGTTTGTGCTTGTGGACAGCAATTTTGTTGTCCATACCCTTTCCCCAGTAGTGGGTCAAAAGTGATAGATTTACACCACAGAGCACCATCACACAGTTTGAGGTAATGGACTAGCAGCACACATGGCAGCCTGATGGACCCTAAAACCAGTGTCCACTAACAACAGAAACAGAAGGATCAGTTACACAGTAGCATTTATGTATATTTACAAATGTCAGTAAGACAAGTTACACAGTTTGTTAAGAATACAGGTGAACACATTAAACACTACAGTGATTGCCTACATTGATTGGGGTGATGGGAACTGGACTAAAGGAACAAATAAATAATAGAAAATACATAAATGTGAACCTATTTCTGTTAGTAAAATGACACGGTCTTATCTGTGGTGCCACCTAAGCCCCGGATGCCAACAAGCTTCAGTCTGAAACCCAGCCTGGCTCACTAGATATCAGGTGACCAAAAGGCCCAACCACAAGCATCAGCTCTACCCCTACTCTAACAGGATTGGCAGCTCCCACTTCCCTACCCCCTGCAAGAGTATAACAGGACTTGCTTCCAGCTCTCTCGCTCTCTCGCCCTCTCCCTCCAGCCTGTTGGGTGTCCCCAACCCGATGATAAACCTTTCCCTAACTCCGGTGTTTGGTGTGTTTTGTGGTGGCCTTGCAAGTTCTCCGCCGAGGTGATTTTTGAGGCGTCTGTTGGATGACGAGGAGAAGAACCTCTCCAGGGCATTATGTCTGTGTCTCCTATTGCTGCTACCTTTGGGACAAAAATTTCTGATAACAAATTAACGTGATATATATGTATATATAGCATATATTTGTTAACCTCTTGATATGTATGCATGTTTGTTACTAATCTAAGGATAAATGTTTGGGGTTGGTAGTTCTTGCTTTCTTTTTACTTCTTCATCCCCTGTTCTTCACATTTCTGTTAACTCTGTGTTCTGTTTGGTTGTTGCTTCAGTACAGAATATACGAGCCTCATAATTTTTGTCTGATTTAGGTAGTACTTGTGTAGCCAGCACTACATGTTATCATTCTTAGACAGTAATATTTATTGATAATTCATAGGAGAGGCTTTCCAATTTCCTTTTGGATAATGACCTTTTCTGATTAAACTTGGAATAATAAAAATTTGGAATAAAGTAAGCACTCCTTTGATCCATTACCCTTTATACAATTTATGATATTTATCTTTCTTTCCCTACAAGAATCTCTGTTTTGTGTAGATAAAAATACTGACTCCCTGACTTAACTGGAAGATTTTGGGTAGAATGGAGTACTGGAAACACTCTTTACCTTTCAGCAGTTTTTTTTTTTTTGCTAGAACAAAATCCTTTTGTAGGTCATGAACTTTTGAGTAGCCTGAGTTTCGAGTTAACTTCAATTTAGGTTTTTGGTTGGTAATTTGTACCACCCAGGCTTCAGATTAGCAACTGGAGAAAGGAGCTATAAAGGAATTAAAGTAACCTTGGTAACCATTATAATGTAAATGGGCCTACTTGGGAAGGAAGTTGAGAACGTGGGCACTTGTTAGGACATTTCTTTATTACAATTACAACTAGCACTTTGCTATTTTAAAAACCTGGTGTAGCCGGTCTCTGGACACTGTTGATACCTATGGTTCTCCATCCTTAGTTTAGTTTTCTGGGAAGCAAATACCATGTTTTACGTACATAAATGAATCTCTGGTGTTCTTGTTCTTTTTCCTACACACTAGGACCTCTTTTTTCCTTTGCTGACATTACCCATTTCTCACTGCCTTCTGGTGCTAACACTGTTACAACTCTGCATCAAATATCTAATATCCAAAGGAAGCCACTTAAGTTTCCAGAGAATTGCTATAGGTACCCGGTACTTTGGTTTGAAGCACATTGGCTCTGCTCATTTTTTTCCCCACTCTTGAACTTGGCTAAGTGCTTCTGTTACCAGAGGCAGACCCCTTAAAAGTCCCATCTGGGTTGCCAGATATAATTGGAGACATACCCCTTAATGAGCCAGTGGGTTCTTGCCTAATATTCAGAGAAAAATCTGAATACTGGCACAAATGAACGAGGCAACATGATAAGTTTTGGGCTTTTTATTTACTGAGAGAAATGCATAGGAGAATGGGGGCCCCATCTTAAAGAGGGAGGAAAATCTGGAGGCATGCCGAGTACCAGGAGCCAGCCTCATGGGGGAGCATGTAGGCCAGAGAGCATGGAGTGTGTGGTCTGAAGGCCACGCACCCAAAGGTGAGGGGCAGCAAGGGCCTGCAATGGCAAAAGGCCAAAAAGCTGCCAGGCCTACCGTGTCCCAGGCCTTTAATCAACTTCCAAAGGGGAGTGATTAGCCTGATTGGCCGACGGGCACACAGGTGTGGCCCGGTAAGGGGCATGAGGTTACACAGGGGCGTGGTGAAGGCGTAGTCTTCCTGCTCACTAACCTAATCAGTTTTATCCTATATGCTTGCCTACAACACTTCCACTATATCATAGTTCATTCCAACAATGACACATTTATTATCTAACCATTTTTAATGAAAATTTAATCATTTGTATTGACTCTAATTGTATGACCATCTTTCTTGTTTTTTTAACACCAGTGTCATTGATTTCATAATTGTGTATATTTTATTACTTTTAGGAAGGTATTTTTATTTTTTTAAAGATTTATTTATTTATTTGAAAGAGTTACACAGAAAGAGAAGAGACAGAGAGAGAGAGAGAGGTCTTCCATCCAATGGTTCACTCCCCAATTGGCCGCAACGGCTGGAACTGCACTGATCTGAAGCCAGGAGCCAGGAGCTTCTTCTGGGTCTCCCATGTGGGTGCGGGGGCCCAAGGAGTTGGGCCATCTTCTACTGCTTTCCCAGGCTATAGTAGAGAGCAGGATCAGAAGTAGAGCAGCTGGGACTCGAACTGGCGCCCACATGGGATGCCAGCGCTTCAGGCCAGGGCATTAACCTGCTGCACCACAGCACCGTCCCCTAGGAAGTTATTTTTAAAAAAGATTTATTTTATTTATTTGAAAGAGTTACAGAGAGAGGTAGAGACACAGAGAGAGGTCTTCCATCCTCTCGTTTGTTCCCCAGATGGCCGCAATGGCGGGAGCTGGGCCTATCCAAAGCCAGGTGCCAGCAGCTGCTTCTAGTTCTCCCACATGGGTGCAGGGGCCCAAGGACCTGGGTCGTTCTCCACTGCTTTCCCAGGCACATTAGCAGGCGTTTGTGTGTATATTTCTCTTCCTCTCTATCTCTAACTCTGCCTTTCAAATAAATAAAAAATAAATTTTTTGAAGAAGTTATATTTGAAAGACACAATTACAGAGAGAGAGAGAGAGAGAGAGAGAGAGGGAGAGGTATCTTCCATCAGCTAGTTCACTCCCCAGATGGCCTTAATGACTGGGGCTGGGCCAGGCGGAAGCCAGGAGCTTCCTCTGGGTCTCCCACATGGCTGGCAGGGACCCAAGGACTTGGGCCACTGCTTTCCTAGGCATATTAGCTGGATCAGAAGTGGAGCAGTGGGGACTCACACAGCACCCATATGGGATGCCAGCACTGCAGGCAGGAGCTTTACTCACTGAGCCACAGTGCCAGCTTGTCATTGGTTTCAGAGGACACTTGTTTAGTCCATTTTTCCTCATGCTGCTTATTGCTTGGAATCCAGTATTTCAAAAGTATACCACTAGTGCCACAGCTCAATATGCTAATCCTCCGCCTGTGGCGGCAGCACCCCGGATTCTAGTCCTGGTCGGGGCGCCGGGTTCTAGTCCCGGTTGCTCCTCTTCCAGTCCAGCTCTCTGCTGTGGCCCAGGAAGGCAGTGGAAGATGGCCCAGGTCTTTGGGTCCTGTTCCCGCATGGAAGACCAGGAGGAAGCACCTGGCTCCTGGCTTCGGATCAGCGCAGTGCACCGGCTGTAGTGGCCACTTGGGGGGTGAACCAACAGAAAAAGGAAGACCTTTCTCTCTCTCTCTCTCTCTCTCTCTCACTGTCTAACTCTGCCTGTCCAAAAAAGAAAAAAAAAAAAAAAGTATACCAACAAGTCATAACCAGTGAATAGACTGTCAAAAAAAAAAAAAAAAAAGTGTGATTGTGGGTTCTCTACCACTTCAAGCATTTGTAGAAATACCTTACTCCCAAAGCACACAGGTAATAACTTGTTAAAAATAGCCACAAGTAGACTCACATGAGAGTTTGTCAGGGAGCAGTACAGTATGCTACATACTATTATACAATATACATTGTGTACGTTGTCCTAGTATCCAGTTTATAGGACAAAAATTTTTAGAACTTTGAGCATTTGCAATATAGTGCATACCTGGAAATGACAGCCTAGTTCTAGAAAATGCCTTCACAAATGCATCATATTATATACTAGTTTTATTTTTAATCTTTTGTTCAGTTGAAGGAACTTGCACTAAAATTTATGCCATTTTCACAATTAATTTAGAACATTTTTCAAATGCTCTAATTATTCACCTTTTACTTTTCTCAGAAGAACTCTAAAAACATTGTACTGTTTCAAAGTTACCATAAGTGGTATGTTTATTGCTCAATTTAAGTTTTTATAGGTGTTCTATACAGTAAGATGCTGGGACATAATTGGTTTAAGAACTATACCTGTTTAGTACTTCTCTAATGAGTCCAATGGTTTTTTGTTTTTAAAAATTTATTTTTTGTGGTGCAGTGGGTTAAGCTGTGGCCTACAGGACCAGCATCCCATATGGGCACTGGTTCCTGTCCTGGATGCTCCACCTCTGATCCAACTCTCAGCTAATATGCCTGGGAAAGCAGTGGCCCAAGTCCCTGGGTTCCTGCCAGCCATGTGGGAGACCCAGAGGAAGCTCCTGGCTTCCGCCTGGCCCAGCCCCAGTCATTAAGGCCATTTGGGGAGTGAGCTAGCAGATGGAAGATACCTCTCTCTCTCTCTCTCTGTAACTGTGTCTTTCAAATATAACTTCTTTAAAAAATTTATTTTTTATTTATTTGAAAGGCAGTGTTAGAGAGAGAGAGAGAGAGGAAGAGACATACACATACAAAGAGAGGGAGGGGTCATCCCTCTGGTTTACTCCCCAAATGGTTGCAATGGCCAAGATTGGGCCAGGCCAATGCCAGGAGCCTAGAACTCCACTCAGGTTTTCCCAAGTATTGGGCCATCCTTCACTGCTTTCCCAGGCACATCAGCAGGGAGCTGCATCAGAATTGGAGCCTCAGGGACTCAAACCAGTTTTAATATGGGATGCTGGAGTCACAGGCAGTAGCTTAACCCACTGTGCCACAATGCTGGCTCCACCCAGAGTCCAGTGCAGTGCTTTTAACAAAGGGCTTGTAAGTAAAAAGCTTAAGGTTTCTATTCAAGGTTAACCATTGTTAAGATATTGGTGTTAGGCAAATAGCTTTCCTCAGCCTTAGTTTTCCTCTTTGTAAAGGAAAAATGAAAACAAGGACCCTCTATTGTATTGAAAAATTACCAAAGGAACTTAGAATATAACTAGTGGTGATCAAGCTCCCTGCTAATGCTCCTGGGAAAGCAGTGGAATATGGCGCAAGTCCTTGGGCTCCTGCCATCTACTCATGAGACCCGAATGAAGCTCTTGGCCACTGGCTTCTGCCTGGCCCAACCCTGGCCCATGCAGCCATTTGGGGAGTGAACCTGTGGATAAAAATCTCTCTTTCTGTCTCTCCTTCCTTCTCTCTGTAATTCTGCTTTTCAAATAAATAAAAAATAAATTTAAAAAATATATGTAACTAGTGGAATGGTCAAGGGTGTCCTTTGATGTTAGATCAAAATTCTAAATTTTAGGTAATATATCTCAGATATTCTACTTAGCTTATTCACTTAAGGCTTTTACATTTTTTTACTTTGGTTTTAAATTTCTTTTCTCCAGTCTTACTCTTTTGTTGAATTGTCATTCAACTCATAATAGGTACTCCTGTATAACAAACTGTTGGCTTAATCATGAAGTGAGTTGATCCTGAACATCAAATATTTGAGTATTATATGTAAAACTTAGCTGTGTATGTAGGGAATAAATATAAAATACGTAATAGCTTAGCAGGTGTTGTGACACAGGCAGTTAGACTGTCACATCCCGGTTTGGACTGTCCTGGCTGCACTGTGCTTCTGTTCCAGGTTCCTGCAAATGTGCCTAGGAGGTAGCAGATGATGGCCCAAGTGCTTGGGTTCCTGCCACTCATGTGGGAGACCTGGATGCAGTTCCTGTCATTGTTATTCCGAAGAGGGAGGTCATATTCCAAATTATAATCCTCAAGATGTTGCATTTTTCTTTCTAGTTCATGTCAATGTACTGTTATTTTATCAGCTGAATTTGTGACACCTTCTGCTGAAGACTTCAGCTTACATGTAATTAAACTTTGATATCATCAATGTATATTAAAATTAGTTTCAAACTAGCTATTTTTTAGATGAATGCATGTACATTTATCCTTGATAAATTTCATTTTGTACTTTATCACATTTTTACAATCTGTTTAGACATTTGTGGTCTTTTAAAAAATTATTTGAAAATCAAAGAGAGAGCTCTATCCACTGATTTACTCTCCAAATGCCTGCAATAGCAGAAGCTGGGCCAATCCAAAGCCAAGAGCCAGGATTTCATTCTGAGTGGCATGGATCCAATTACTTGGTCCATCACCTGCTGCCTCTTAGGTTGCTCATTAATAGGAATTTGAATTGGAAGCTGAGTAGGGACTTAAACCCAGACTCTCTGATATGGAATATGGGTGTCTCAAGCAGAATCTTTGTGTTTTGTTTTGTTTTTAAGATTTATTGTGTTGGAGCCAGTACTGTGGCATAGTAAGTTAAGCCTCTGCCTGAATGCCCGTTCAAGTCCTGGCTGCTCCACTTCCGATCCAGCTTCCTGCTAATGGCCTGGGAAAGCAGTGAAAGACAGCCCAAGTACTTGGGCCCCTAGAAGAAGCTCCTGGCTCCTGCTGTTTGTGGACATTTGGGGTCTGAACCAGCAGATGAAAGACCTTTCACTCTGTCTCTCCGTCTCTCTGTAACTCTGCCTCTCAAATAAATAAATAAATCTTTAAAATAGAGATTTATTGTATTTAATGGAGAGAGGGAGAGGAGAGAGAGAGAGGAAGAGATCTTCCATCTGCTGACTATTCCACAAATGGCTGTCCAAAGCCAGGAGCCAAGAACTCCCTGTGGGTGATGGGCTCAAGCCCTTGGGACATCTTCTGCTACCTCCCTATCACAAGTGGTGGCTTAACCTGCAGCACCACCATTGTACACTCCCCCACCCCACCTCCAGCAGCACCTTAACTCCTGTCCCTAGGTTTTTTATTATCTGATCTGTATAGACAGGTTAATATCATCTACTAAAGTAAGGCCAAATGCAGTACCCTGTGATAACTATTAGATACTTCCATCCAGATTTGTATTATTGATTAGTAATCTGAGAATGGTTATTTAATTGTAAACCTGCCACCTAACTAGCATAAGAAACTTTATCTTGATTTCAACAATATGTATTTGACCTATTATATGATATTTCTCCAATCAGGCTAATGATTTTTTCAAAAGTAATATAAAGTTAGCATTATTTTCTTTCTTGGTGAATGTATTCTGATTTTTGGTATTCTCTAAACCCCTCTCAATCTACAGTTTCAAGACTGTAACCCTTTTTTTCCCTTTGAAATTGAGAAAATTAAAATAGAATTTTCTTGTTTTTAGTCTTCCAGCTTTTATACTTCATGAGATATCATGGTGGTCTCAATGTTTTAGGCTGAAATTTATCTGGATCTAGAGATTTGAATTTTCTAAAACATACTAGATGCTCTTTTATTATCTTTTCTCCCATCTTAGGCTTCTATTTGCTTTTAATTATGTGTGTCCTGTTTCGTTATGAAAAATTAATTTATTTAAAAGGCAGCGTTGCAGAGGCAGAAGCAGAGAAAGAGAGAGAGTTCTTCCATCCAGAGAGCTAGTTCAGAAGTGGAACAGGGGCTGGTGCTATGGCGTAGCGGGTAAAGCCACTTCCAGCCATGCCGGCATTCCATATAGGCGCTGGTTCAAGTCCCGGCTGCTCCACTTCCGATCCAGCTCTCTGCTATGGCCTGGGAAAGCAGTAGAAGATGCTCCAAGTCCTTGGGCGCCTGCACTCACATGGAGACCTGGAAGAAGTTTCTGGCTCCTGGCTTTGGATTGGCCCAGCTCCGGCCGTTGTAGCCATCTGGGGAGTAAAGGAGCAGATGGAAGACCTTTCTCTCTGCCTCTCCTTCTCTGCATAACTCTGGCTTTCAAATAAATAAACAAATAAATAAATCTTTAAAAAAAGAAAGAAATGGAGCAGCCGGGACTCGAACCAGTGCCTGTATGGGATGCTGGCACTGCAAGTGGCAGCTTTACCTGCTGTGCCACAATGCTAGCCCCAGAAACTTATTTTTGATAAAGAAAATGGAAACAATCCTCTCCTCCCTCCACAGCTGAATGGTTTAGACTTTCTGTTTTTTTTTTTTTTTTTTTTTTTGCTATGATAGAAGGGCATTATATTTTTGTAGACAGCCTATATGTTAGTACTTTCCAAAAGCTCATATTGACCTATTATGTGCTAGGCACGGCATTAGTTTTTTTGGCTCCTAAGATGAATAAGACATGGTCTCTGCTCCCTAAGAACACATGGTGTGGTAGGAGAGATACATGTTTATATAAATTTTTACTGGACAGAAAGATAAATATTTATATACTTACTATATACTAAAAGGGCTAATAGAGGGTGTTGAAAATCCTATAATGCCTTACAAGAAAGGACAACCCATTGCATATAATGGAGCGAGTTTGTATGAGACGACACAGAGGAAACTCTGATTTATGTGGATTCCTAAAGGAAGTGTAGACCTTTCAGGTGGATTGGGGTGGGGTTGGAGGAACAGTCCTCCTTTTTATGAGGAACAGCATGTAACAAGTAGGAGTAGATGGAGGGTAAAGGCCAATGTGAAGTGTTGAGGAATCTTAAAGTAATCCCTCATGGTTAGAGTGTGGGTATAAAGGGGAGTCCCCAAAAAATGAGGCCAGAAAGAGATGGAGCCATGTTAGAAAGAGCCTTATATATGAGCTAGAATTTTAACTCTAGGAGGTACAGGAGTGTCAGTAAAGAGTTTTAAGCAGGTGATCTGGTCAAAACCAAGCCAGTCAGACTCCTTCCTTATAACATGCTATATAAATTATTTTATGCTAGGTTATGTTGTGGTAATAATCCCCAAGATTCAATGGTTTACAGTAACAAAGGTTTACTTTTTTGCTCATGTTGTATATCTTTTATGTACTTACGTTAGAGGATTTAGGCTGGAAATACAGTTCCTATCCAAGATATAGAGGGCGATGAAGCATGGTAGAATCATATCATTACTCTGAAAGTTTCTGTTCAAAAGTGGGCTATATCATTTCCTCTTATTTCCTAACACCTCATTGGCTGAAGCAAGCCATGTGGCCAAAAACATCAACTGGGCAGGGGGTCCAATCTTCCATCAGAACAGGGAGATGTTTTGAATTATAATGTATTCTATTCACATAGATCCCATTTCCTTAGTTTCTGGGGTTATCCTGAAGCTTCTGGTGGCCATTTTCCCAGTGACTTGAAGTAGCTTGAAGGAATACAGCTAATAGTGTACAGAGAAATGACACACCAGAAAATGTCTTGGCAACTTCAGTTGCTGCACTCCCCGGGGCTTCCTTAGTTCCTGAAACTTCCCATTGCGTCAGTGAGCTATTAGGGGAGTGCCATAATTAGATTTGCATGTTAGGAAGATTACTTTGGATATAGTTAGGCAAAAGGTGTATACATCGGAGTAGCAGCAGGAAGAATAGTTAGTACCTGTACAGAAAGAATGATTAGTAATCTGTTTCGATATGGAAGCACAAGCCAGAGGCCTGGCAGTAGGAATGGAAACATGTGGATGGATTCTCTTAGAGTGATTCCAGATGTTGGATCTGGTCCCAGCTATTATGGGGAGGAGAAAAAGACAGCAAATAGAGTTAGGCTCAGTTAGGACATCTGGTGGTGCCATCCACCACCATAGAAGGTAGAACAGATGGTGGCAGAAGATATCTTAGTTATTATTATTATTATTATTATTATTTGAGAGGCAGAGATACATACATGCCCCCCCCACCCCCCAGATCCTATCTGCTGCTGGTGGTTTACTCCCAGCAACAACAAACTACGAATGAGACAGACTGAAACCAGGAACTAGGAACTTCCTCTAGGTCTCCAATCTGGGTAGCAGGGACCCAACTACTTGGGCAGTCACCTGATGACCCCCAGGGTACATATTAGCAGGAAGCTGGGATTGAGAGTGGAACCAGAACTCAAAATGCAAGTACTCCAATATGGGACATGGACTTCTTAGTTAACATTTTAAGTGGTAAGTCAATGTCTGCCCCACATCTAAATTTTATTTGCTTATTTTAAAAATTTTTTCTATTTTTATTTAAAAGGCAAAAAGAGACCATCCATCCACTAGTTCACTCCCCAGTTTCTTGCAACAGCTGGGGCCAGCATGAAGCCCAGTTTCTGGGAACTCAGTCTGGATGTCTCAAGTTGGTGACGTGTGACAAGTGATCCAAGTATTTGAGACATCATCCGCTGCCTCTTAGAGTGCTTATTAGCAGGAAGTTGAGTTGGAAGTGGAGCCAGGACTCCATCTCAGGCACTCTGATATGAAATGCAAGTGTCCCAAGCCATGTGCTCATCTCTATCTTAATTTAAGATTGGTTAAGTTTGAGGTGTCTGGAATATGCAAATTAAGAGGACTAGTTGGCACATTGGGATGAACTTCTATGGAACTCAAAAGGTGTAGAGTGTTATTAAAATGATTCATGGAATGTAAGGATAAGAAATCAAGGATATGGGCTAGCGCTGCGGCTCAATAGGCTAATCCTCCACCTGCGGCACTGGCACACCAGGTTCTAGTCCCAGTCGGGGCGCCGGATTCTGTCCCAGTTGCCCCTCTTCCAGGCCAGCTCTCTGCTGTGGCCAGGGATTGCAGTGGAGGATGGCCCAAGTGCTTGGGCCCTGCACCCCATGGGAGATTAGGAGAAGCACCTGGCTCTTGGCTTTGGATCAGCGTAGCGCGCCAGCCGGGGCGGCCATTGGAGGGTGAACCAACAGCAAAGGAAGACCTTTCTCCTCTGTCTCTCTCTCTCTCACTGTCTACTCTGCCTGTTAAAAAAAAAAAAAAGAAAAAGAAAAAGAAAAAGAAAAAGAAAGAAAAGAAATCATGGATATGAAGGAAAGGAGAAAAAAGAGATAGCAAACAGACTAACAGTGAAAGGGTCGCTGAGTTAAAGGCAACGTGAGACCATACTGGGGGCAATTGAGCAAGCAAGCTAAAAATCTGAGAGCAGGATACCTGAACTAGCTGTCCTGGAGATGGAACAATTTGTAATAAGATCTAGAGTAGCAGTGAAGTAGAAACTGAGGAGAACTCAATGGTGATGAGACTAAAGCGCTCATGCCTGAAGCTTCTTAGACCGCACATGCGAGTGAAATCATCCAATGTGGCAGGCTCCCGGTTGTCCACTCCATATACAAGAATTTCAAAAACATGTTTGCACCAAAATAAACTTGCCTTTTAATTCTACTTTCCAAGAACTTTTGGAAGTACCCTCATACATATCCAGTCTCTACTTCTTCCTTAACAGAACCCTGGGCAGTATGCACTGGAAAAATTATACTTAGAATTAAATTCAATTGCTTATGACAATAGCTTCCAATAAAAATAATTATAGGGGCCGGCATTGTAGGAATAGTGGGTATAGCCGCCACCTGTGGCACTGGCATCCAGTATGGGCACTGGTTCAAGTCTCAGCTGCTCCACTTCTAGTCCAGCTCCCTGTTAATGTGGTTAGGAAAGCATCAAGAAGGTGGCCCAAGTGCTTGGGCCCCTGTACCCACATGGGAAACCCAGAAGAAGCTCCTGGCTCCTGGCTTTGGATCAGCCCAGCTCCAGCCATTGTGGCCATTTGGGGAATGAACCAGTGGATGGAAGACCATTCTGTCTCCCATTGTCTCTCCTCCCTGTAACTTTGCCTTTCAAATGAAAAAAAAAAAAAAAAAAAGATATATATATATATGCCATGGGTTATTTTCTCACTAAATATGCTATGTTTGGTCATATAGAATCACTTTTGTCTTTTATAGCATTTTTAGTATTTTCTAATTTAAGTTATATGCTTGATTTATTCCAATTTATAACCTTCAGAATATATATACTGTATTTTATTTATGAAGAAATATAAAGATAAGCATTACAAGATTGTTATGGTGTCTCTACAAAGATTAGAGACCCAGGGTCCTGTCATTTTTCTGTTTCTTAGATGTTCTTAACTTTCAGGACACTTTCATTGTTCAAGGTGACTCAAAGAATTATTTCTGCATTATATGAAGCAGGAAGAGGAAGGGGAGAAAGCAAAAAAGGCTTTTCCAGAAGCTGACCCACCCAATAATTTCCACTTTATCGTCTGGATAAATCTGGTTGATGGTGGAATTTAAGATGACTAGAATCTGAGAGAAAGGAATTTGATAGATGGCAATAACTAGGAGGGGACAGAATTACATAATTGAATGGCATAACCTTAAGGAACATGGTTTTTTTTATAGGAAGAAATAGTGTGGGAAAGAGTAAGGCCAGGACAAAGGTTCTGAGGGTGTGTGGGAGTGCAGTATATCAGGTCATTTTAAGGAATAGCAAGGAGGCAAGTGTGGTTGGAATAGAGTAAGTGAGGAGAGGAGAGTTGTAGAGATGAGGTCAATAAGTAAAGGAGGCACGTGTGGTCTAGAGGCAGTGGGAGGGGGAGTCATCCATCCGCTAGCTCACTCCCCAGATAGCCACAAAGGCTGAAGCTGCATCTATCTGAAGCCAGGAGGTTCTTCTGGGTCTCCCACGTGAGTGCAGGGGCCCAAGGACTTGGGCCGTCTTCTACTGCTTTTCCAGACCATAGCAGAGAGCTGGGACTCAAACCGATGCCCATATGGGATTCTGGCACTGCATGTGGCAGCTAAACCTGCTACACCACAGTGTATGGTCTTCCTAGGTCCTATTAAGGATTTAGGTTTTGGCTTTTGCTTTAAATGGGATAGAAAACCACTAGAAGGTTTTGAAGAGTGACATGACCTTTTTTTTTTTAAGGATTTTATTTACTTGAAAGTTGGAGTTACAGAGAGGCAGAGGCAGAGGGGGAGAGAGAGAGAGAGAGAGAGAGGTCTTCAATCCGCTGGTTCACTCCCCGATTGGCTGCAACGGCTGGAGCTGTGCCGATCTGAAGCCAGGAGCCAGGAGCTTCTTCTGAATCTTCCCACACCAGTGCAGGGACCCAAGGACTAGGACCATCCTCTACTGCTTTCCCAGGCCATAGCAAAGAGCTGGATTGGAAGTGGAGCAGCTGTGACTTGAACCTGCACCCATATGGGATGCCAGCACTGCAGCCTTTGTCTTAACCTGCTATGCCACAGTGCTGGCCCTGTGACCTGTCTTAAGTCTGAAAAATACTGTGCTGGCTGCATAGTTGAGAATTGACTGAAGGGGTCAGGAGTGATGGAGGGAGACCATTAGGAGGTTATTTTTTTGCAGTGATAGATAACAGATGATGATAGTTTGGAACAGATGATAGCAGTGAAGTTGGGAGATGTGGTTGGATTCTGCTGATATCTTCAATGAGTGCTTGAAAAAAAAAGTTTTGGATTACTTCAGAGCCTTTGGTCAGGGCAACTGTAAGAATGAGAGCAACAGGGAAAAGTTGTGTGACAGCAGCATGCTGTAGGTGTAGTTCATGTAGTTCCTATCTTCCTGTTTCAGTATCTTCCCGTTTCTTATCTCCTTTCTCCTCCATGCACATTTACATTCATTCACTACTCACTCAACAAACATGAGTTGAGAACTACGAAGTGTTCTAGTCTTTATCTGTTAGATTTCTTCAGCTGCAGTGCAAATCATTTTGCCTTGTTGACTTAGACAAAAAATAGAGTGGGTAGGGAGAATGGTAGGAGAGGTCCTCATTAGAGTAATAGGGGTAACTCACAGAATCAAAGGAAAGACCAAGAGATTAACCTTGTGGGAGCCCTGAACTAGAGTGTTACCTCACTGAAGTCTAGCTAGCGTAATGGACATAGTGGTTTTTGCCAGGGTATAATCATCTGGATAGATCATCCATATTGGCAGTGGGGGTTGGCCATCCAAAGCCAAATACATACGTTTGGAGGGTTAGAATAAAGTAGAATTAACAAGTGATGTGTACAATTTATTCAGATTAGTAAGTAATATCATAAATACTGTAAAAGATTTGAAAAGAGGTGATTAGATGATTTTGTATGAATGACCATAGAATATTTTTAATTTTAGGTTTAAAAATGTTTTAAAGGAAAGATAAGTATGAGAAAATGTCGTAGAAACCTTTCCCTAGAAATTTTATTTATTGGGGCTAGCGCTCTGGCGTAGCAGGTAAAGCCACGGCCTGCAGTGCTGGTATCCCATATGGGCGCTCGTTTGAGTCCCTGCTGCTCCACTTCTGATCCAGCTCCTCCTATTTTGTGGGAAAGCAGTGGAAGATGGCCCAAGTGCTTGGGCCCCTGCAGCCACAAGGGAGGCCCAGGAGAAGATCCAGGCTTCTGGCTTCAGATTGGTCCAGCTAAGGCCGTTGCAGCCATTTGGGTAGTGAACCAGCAGATAGAAGGCCTCTCTCTCCCTCTCTGCCTCTCTGTCACTCTGCCTTTCAAATAAATACATTTCAAATAAATCTTTAAAAAATTATTTATTTATTTGAAAGGCAGAGTGACAGAGGCAGAGACAGAGAGAGAGCATCTGTCCACTGGTACACTCCCTGAATGGCCACAGCAGCCAGGCTGGGCAAGGCTGAATTCAGGAGCCGGGAAATCCATTTGGTTCTCCCACATGGGTGGTAGGGACTCAGTGCTGGAGCCATCATCTGCTGCACGTTAGCAGAGGGTTGGATCAGAAGCCAAGTGCTGGGGTTTGTACCTGCTCTCCAGTATGGGATACAGACATTTCAAGTGGTGACTTAATCTTAACTTGCCACTCAAAAATGCCCAGCGCCAGGGAAACATTTTTGCCTTCCAATACAGCAAGAATATATTATTCTATGTATTAACAAAATATTTTTATGTTGTGAAGACATGAATTATGGTACATTCATAATACTATACAGCCATCAGAAAATATGTTGCACAAAAGAAGAGGAAATAGCCATTATATTTTAAATGAAAACAAAAATGTATTATAAAATAATACAAACAAAATCTCAATTAAAATTAAAGTTATCGGGGCTACCTCTGTGACATAGTAGGTTAAGCATCTACCTCTGGTGCCGACATTCCACATGGGCACCAGTTCAAGTCCGAGTTGCTCCACTTTGATACATATCCCTGCTGATGGCCTGGGAAAGCAGTAGAAGATGGCCCAAGAGCTTGGCCCCCTGCACCCACGTGGCAAACCTGGAATAAACTCCTGGCTCCTGGCTTCAGATCAGCCAAGCTCTGGCCGTGCAGCCATTTGGGGAGTGAGCCAGCAGATGGAAGACCTCTTTCTCTTTCTCTGTCTTTCCCTCTCTCTGTAACTCTGCCTCTCAAATAAATAGATACATCTAAAAATTAGATTAAAGTATGAAGAGTGAATGTTGGGCATAGTAATTAAGACAGACTGGGACACCTGCATCCCTTCTTAGCTTGCTGATGTGTACCCTGAGGGGTGGCGGGTAATGGCTCCAGTAGTTGGTCTCTACCACCTACATGGTGGACCTGGATCGAGTTCATGGCTTCATCACATTTGGGAAGTGAACCAGAGGATGGTTTTTTACAGTAAATTGATGAGAGGGGCTGGTGCTGTGACACAGCGGGTTAACGCCCTGGCCTGAAGCGCCGGCATCCCATGTGGGCGCCGGTTCAAGTCCCGTTGCTCCTCTTCCAATCCAGCTGTCTGCTATGGCCTGGGCCCCTCACCCACAAGGGAAACCTGGAAGAAGCTCCTGGCTCCTGGCTCCTGGCTTCGGATCGGCTCAGCTCTGGCTGTTGTGGCCATCTGGGGGAGTGAACCATCAGATGGAAGACCTCTCTCTCTCTCTGCCTCTCCTTTCTCTGAACTCTGACTTTCAAATAAATAAATAAATCTTTAGAAAAAAAAAAACACTGTAAAAAAATTTGATGAGAAATATCTAGAGAGACAGGGACACTAGAGATTTCTCTTAAAGACTTTTTAGACTAATAAGCTATTTTTTTAAAAAATTAGTTTTTGTTTGAAAGGCAGAGAGAGAGAGGGAGAGATTGATCTGAGAGATCTTTCCTCCATCCACTGATTCACTCTCCAAATGCCTACAACAGTCAGGGCTGGGTCAGGCTGAAGCTAAGAGCCTGGAATTCCATCCAGACCTCTCCTCATGGATGGCAGGAACTCAGGCATTTCAGGTTAGCCTCAGCAGGAAGTGGGAATTGGGAATGGAGCCTGTATGGGATGTGAGTGTAGCAGCGGCTTAACCACTGCACCTGCCCCCAAACTTCCTGTTTTGATCCACTCCCATTTTACTCTTATTTTTATTAGTTTTTAAACTGAAAATTTCCAAGTATAAATTTAGCAATTGTGAGCTGATTTTTAAGTCCCTGTACTATCTCAAAGGTGTTGTTTTTATCAGCTAGACCCTAAAGAAGCTTTCACTTGAGAGAGCATTATGTTGTAACTAGGTTTTGGAACGATCTAGATAAAAAAAAAACATTAACTGTGCAAGAAGCACGAGGAAGTTTAGATGTGACTTATGCTCTCTTAGGGATAACATTAAAGATGGGCTTGAGTCTTTCCCTTATTTAAATAAACAAAATAAAATCTGAAGTCTTGTTGATGGACTGAATTTTTCTCTTGGTAGAATATTGTAGCTTTTAAAAAATAAGTAGACCTTAATTTAAAAAAAAAAATAGCTTTATTGAGATATAATTTCATACTATAATGTTTATCCATCTAAAACATACAATTCAGTGAGTGGTTTTTGGGTATATTCATAGTTGTGTAATGTTACCATAATATAATTTTAGAACATTTTTATCATTCCTGAAAGAAACCTTGTAGTAGTCATTCCCTAGGCAACCACTATTTTCTGTCTATAATTTGCCTGTTCTGAACCTTTTATGTAAATAGAATCATAACAATTTGTATAGACCTCTAAAGTTTTAAAGACTGACTTTTGTGCTCCATATTTTTAGAATTCACTTTAAACTTTTCAGTGTCTATAAGTCTGATTTACATAATTTTTTTCAAATTTTTGTTTTTATTTTATTTGAAAGGTAAGAGAGAAACACAGAGAGAGAAATCTTCCATCTATGGACTGACTTTCCAAATGCCCACAACAGCTAACAGCCAGGAGCCTGGAACTCAACCCCGGTGTCTTAGGTGGGTGGTGGGACCAGGTACTCAAGCCATCATCTGTTGCCTTCTAGGATGCACATTAGCAGGAACCTCGATGGGAAGCAGAGTGCTGGAGACTCAAATTAGGAACTCCAGTGTGGGATGTGACTCAACCGCTGCCCCAAAAGCCCAACCCCGTTAGCTTGATTCTTAATTCATACTGATATATCTTTCTGTCATTTATGCATGTATATAATATATCAAATTATTTATAGTACTTTTTTAAAAAAAAGGATTTATTTATTTGAAAGGCAGAGTTACAGAGAGACAGAAGAGACAGAGACAGAGAAATGGCCACAGTGCCTGGGGCTAGGGCAGGCTGAAGACAGGAGCCAGGAGCTTCATCTGGGTCTCCCATGTGGGTGGCAGGGGCCCAAGCACTTGGGCCATCTTCTGCTGCTTTCTCAGGCCATTAGCAAGGACCTGGATTGAAAGTGGAGCAGCTGGGACTCAAACTGGCATCCATATGGGATGCTAGAGTTGCAGATGGTGGCTTAAGCTGCTATGCCACAGTGCCAGCCCCAGGACCTGGTGTTTTTTTATGATTTATTTATCTATTTGAAGAGCAGAGTTACAGAGAGGCAGAGGCAGACAGAGAGGTCTTCCATCTGCTGGTTCACTCCCCAAATGGCTGCAACAGCTGAAGCTGGGCCAGGAGCCAGGAGCTTCTTCCGTGTCTCCCACACGGGCGCAGGAGCCCAAGCACTTGGGCCATCTTCCACTGCTTTCCTAGGCCATAGCAGAGAGCGGATCAGAAGTAGAGAGGCCAGGACTCAAACCGACACCCATATGGGATGCTGGTGCTGCAGGCAGTGGCTTTACCTGCTATGCCACACTACCAGCCCCTAGTACATGGTGTTGTAAGTGGACATTAAAAGATCCTTTTTACTGATAGAAGTGTGTTCTGAATTTCATTTACTGTTTCTTTTTTTCCTTTTTTATTTATTTAATTAATTTATTTTTTATTTATTTGAAAATCAGAGCTACACAGAGAGAGGAGAGGTAGAGAGTGAGAGAGAGAGAGAGAGAGAGAGAGAGATCCTCCATCTGATGGTTCACTCCCCAACTGGCCGCAACGTCCAGAGCTGCATCGATCCAAAGCCAGGAGCTAGGAGCCTCCTCCAGGTTTCCCATGCGGGTGCAGGGGCCCAAGGACTTGGGCCATCTTCTACTGCTTTCCCAGGCCATAGCAGAGAGCTGGATCGGAAGAGGAGTAGCCAGGACCAGAACCGGTACCCATATAGGATGCTGGTGCTTCAGTCCAGGGCGTTAACCCACTGCGTCACAGCGCCGGCCCCTCCTTTTTTTTTTTTAAACATTTATTTATTTGAAAGTCAGAGTTACACAGAGAGGCAGCGAGAAAGAGGTCTTCCATCTGCTGATTCATACTCCCCAGTTGGCCGCAATGGCCAGAGCTGCGCTGATCCGAAGCCAGGAGCCAGGAGTTTCTTCCAGGTTTCCCTTGTGGATAAGGGGCCCAAGGACTTTCCCAGGCCACAGCAGAGAGCTGGAGCAGAAGTGGAGCAGCCGGAACTCAAACTGGCACCCATATGGGATGCTGGTACTGCAGGCGGTAGCTTTACCCGCTGTGCCACAACGCCGGCTCCTAGTACATAGTGTTTTAAATGGACATTTAAAGATCCTTTTTGCTGATACAAGTGTGTTCTGAATTTCATTTACTGTTTCTTGTTACCATTTTTGTCCCTCTCTCTTCACTTTCTAGCAGGATAGCATTTATACATATTCTGCTAATGGAAAGTTTTTGATTCAGGCTATCTTTATCCCTGCAGTTATTTAATTAATTATACATTAAGTGATAGGAGAAAGGTCAAAAGTTTTTTGAACAGAAAATGAAGCCCATTTGGATACTTTTAGCTTTATCTTAATGCTCTGTTTCTCAATTCCCTTAGAGCCTTCCTCATTGTATAACCTGAGTCACCCTAATTGAAGGGTTCGATCTTCGTAATGTAATGTCAACTTAGACAAGTTTAAAACTGCACTGGGAGGTGTATACCTCTCCCATTAGTCACCAGAACACAAAGATGTTCAGACAGAATGGTAAAGTAGCCTACATTCCTTTAGTTAATATCTTAATACAAATAATCTTGTTTCTATGGGGACTCTCTGTCTTGCCCATAATGAAAAGCAGAAAAACTTTTACTTTTTTATCTTTTTGAGTTTCTCTTCTTATTTCCTTTTCCCCACCTTGTCATATATTTTATATTTGACAAAAAAGGGAAAGGATACTCAAGATTCCTTGGCAAATCTAGGGAAATATATAATAGACATAATTTTAAAACTTCTTTATCTATTTGAAAGGCAGAGAGACAGAAATGGGGAGATCTTCCCTCCACTGGTTCACTCTCCAGATGTCCACAACATCTGGGACTGGCCCAGGCCAAAGCCAGGGGCCTGGAATTGAATCCCTGCCTCCTCTGTGGATGGTAAGGGTCCAGGCACTGGGGCCATCACCTGCTGTCTCCCAGGGTGTGCGGTAGCAATAAACTGAATTGGAGGCAAAGTGGGAATCCAACATAGATACTGCCATATGGGATGCAGGCATCTTAACCATTGTGCCAGATGCCTGCCCCAATAAACATTTTAAATCCCATTGCTGAGTTTGTGAAAAAAAAAAAAAAAAAAGGAAAATCCTTAAAGCAAAAAAAAAAAAAAAAAAACCAACAACAACAAACCAACACGAAGAGAGGATTGAAAACCAGAGTGAAAAGTAGCTAAACTAAAGCTGTGGCTGCTCTGGATAACTAAGAGACTGGGTTTTAACTGCTGCCTGGGGATAGGGGTCTTTTCTACACAAAGCTAGATTCCTCAGAGGGCTACCACATCACTGAAGAGATCTAGAAATACATTTGTTCATTAGCATAGAGAGATGTCAAGGAAGTCCACTCTGTGGACTTCAGGTGGGAAAGTTTTCTATGAGAACTTGTCATCTGGAATTGTCCTCATGTCAGTTTGGTTGGTCCCTCTTCCGCTACAGTCCAGGAAACTTGAAGCCAGGAAATTAACATACAAAGTTGTCTTGCATCTGTGATAGTCCTATGATGTCAGACTGAAAAAATGCAAACTTCTTTACAAAGGCATCCTCAGTCTAAGCCAGCAAAGCTCTCATAGCTACAGGTGCTCTACAAGCTTTTCTTTTTGATGAAATAGACCTTTAAAAATGCAGTCATTGAATTTTAAAGCTCAGTGTGTAACATCAGAGGTCAAATGGATAAGTTGTGCTGCTCATAAAACAGAATACTGTTGAGCAGTAGAAATGAATAAATTGCTGCTATGCAAAGATCATGCCTGAATAAAGATAGTGCTAAAGGAAGGAAGCCAGACACAAAATTATACTTACTATGTGATTTTATTTATATAAAGCTAAAACCCCTGTTGTATGGTAGAGAGAAGGGATAATGATTAAGAGGGGGAATGAGGGACATTTTTAGGGTGCTGATAACATTGCATTTTTGATCTGGGTGGTAGTTACATGATTGCTTCACTTTGTGATAATTCATTGAGCTTTTGATCTGAATACTTGAATACAAAATAGGAAAAGAAAATGTGATAAATGTCATAAGAGACATAGCATAAGTAGAAAGCACAATAAAAGATAGTAGAAATCAATCTAAATGCATCAGTAATCAAACTAAATGCAAGTGCATGGTGCTTATCAGTTGAAAGCAAAATTGAGTTATAGCATGTTTCCAAGATGACTGATATCGATGCCTCTCCTTGAAATGTGTGCCCTCCCCCCATCTAGAGGGGCTATTTATTCTTCCATTCATCTTGAATCTGGGCTGACTTTAGTGTTTGTTTTACCAATAGTTTGTGGTCCATATTACATACTGGGATGTTCAAGGCTAGGTCATGAGCTTCCTTTTGTGCCTCTTTGAACATTTTCTTTTGGGCTGCTTTCCCATGGGACACTCAGTCTGGGAACCGAAGTGCCGTGCTGTGAGAAGCCCAGGCCAGATGAAGAGGCTCATCTGAGCCCCCAGCCAAGAGCCAACATCATTGGCCAGTCGTGTGAGTGGGTGAAGGAATCATTTTGAACATTAGAGTTGTAGTAGACATCATGTGGAGAAATATCTAGGCCCCAGCATATGACCCTCGTGTTCAACATTGGAATCACCCTACCTGAGGTCCCAGATGTCATGGAGCAGGCACAGATGTCCTTGCTGTACCCTGTCTGAATGCCTGATCCTTAGAATTATGAGCATAGTAAAATGGTTGGAGTTTTATACCACTGAATTTTGGAGTAGTTTATAGTGGTAGACAACTGGAATAGAACTTGGTACCTGGAAATGAGATGCTTCCATAATCTAAAATCTGCATTGGCTTTGGGATTTGGTGGTAGGTTAAAGATGTAGGGACTTTGAGAAGACTGTTGGTGAAGATTTGAAACACAGTGAGAAGAATGTTATTAAAGACTGGGAAAAGAGGGGAGATTTGTAGGCAGAATGCTGAAAAATGTTACTTAACATCTACTAAGTGCCTGGGGTAAGATACAAATAGAGAAATAAGTGAGCTAAAGAAATGAAATATTAAAATTTTAAGCCAAACTTAGAGGAACTATTTCTAATTCAGGATTGGTGGTATTAGAAAATGAAACTTCTTCTGATCTCCAGTTTCTCTAGATGGATAATGCCTTTTAAGGAAACAGCTTCAGAGCAAAGATAAAATTCAACATGCTATCAATAAAACATGGCCTCAAAGTAAAGATCTCAGAGTTGTTCAGACTTAAGAAAGATTTAAGGCAGTGCCTCATAGAACATTTCCGTTAGAAAAAAGGATAACTAAAGATCTAAGGGAATAACTCTTAGACCTACACTGAACAAAAGAGCTTCTAGGGATCTTAAGGGTTTTTCTTCCAGTAGCCTCACGCAGGACTTGAGATAGAGAAGGTGGGTATAGTTTTTTGTCTACTAGGAAGAAGATTTGCTGGAAATCCACAAGGTTTTTAAGGAATTATACTGTTAGAAGGATGTTCACTTGGGTTAAAAGGAACAAAGATTGTTGACAGAGAGAGAGAGAGAGAGAAAAGAAAATAAACCGATGGAGGTTCTGCTGTCTTCAGGTAGGAAACAAGCTGAGAGGATGACCGCACTGCAGAAGTTAGCTGTCTCTTGGGTAAAAGGAAGGCTAACTCAGGGAAGGGCCGAGTGCTGTTAGAAGCACTTTCAGGGAGTAACAGGTGACCTGTCTGATCAAATTTCAGAACTGTTGTGGACCAGTAACCGCTGCGTATCTCCTGTTCCTTCCTCTTTTTCCTCACATTTTGAATGCGAGTGTCTATTATGGTTATCCTGAATCAGTCTCAGTATTGTATGTACGTTTGTATGTTGGGTGCGTGGGAGCAGATAATTTGTCTCTTTAATTCAGATCGAGAGGAACTATACTCCAGTAGCTGTACCTGAGGAACTGCATCTGAGAAGCCTCAACCACACCTGGACCTGATTTAGATATCGAGATTCTGGACATCAAGCTGATGCCATATTGAGATGAGACTTTTGAAGGTCTTAGGAGTGGGTGAGTGTATTTTGCATGTGGGAGGGACTTGTTGGGGTCAGAGGGTGGTCTATGGTAGCTGGTTTCTGAAGTAGCCACCATCAGTTGCTTCCTTTCTTGCCGTTCAGGGGTGGAGTCTATTTCTCTCCTCTCCTTGAGGAGAGGCTGGCTTCAGTGACTTGCGTAGCCAACAGAATGTGACTTTCTGGGACTTCTGAGGCTAGCTCAGAATAAGCCTTGCAGCTTCTGTGTATGCCTCTTGGAATTCTCTCTCTTGGAATATTTGATCTCAGAACCCAGCCACCATGCATGCGAAGTCCAAGCCAGATGGAGGGGGCACAAGCAGGCACTGGTTGATAACCCCAGTAAGCCTCGAGTAAACAGACAGCATCAACTCAGTGTTAGCCGTATGAGTGAGTGAAAGAACCATGGAGGACAATCCAAACCTGGCAGATACCACCTGGAAAAGAACCAAGGTCCCCTCACTTGACATCCCTGACACTAAGGATCAGGGACAAGTAGTGTCTGCCATGCCCTGCCAGAATTTCTGGCGCACAGAATCATGAGAATAATAAGGTGATTATTTAACACCACCAGATTTTTAATGTAGCAGCAGATGACTGGAACATTGTCAGATTGAAGAGCCTTGTGCAGTTTGTGAGACAAACCTAAAACATAAAGAATCAGAGAGATTGGAAATAAAGTATGAGAAAACTTTTACCAAAAAGAAAGCTGGTATAGCAGGTTAATAGTAGACAAAATTAATGTGAAGGCAAAAAATCATTATTAGAGTTACAGATCATCAGAAAAAATTATAAAAGGCATAATTAAACAAGAGGCTGTAATTTCAGATTAGTACACATCTAATGGTATGGCCTTACAGTTATACAGGTAGAATACAAAAATGGAGACATTATAGAAAGCAAATGTGTAGCTATAATTATAGTGATAAATAGACAAATGTAAAATAGGAAATCTTAATAATTGATAGTGAGACAGACAAAAGATTTTGAAAAGATACAGATTTTAATGAGAACCTGGCGAGCTTCATTTGGTGGACGTGCACAGAGCCCTGCATCCAGTAGATGAGAATATGCTTTTTTTTAGGCAGTTTTAAAAATATTGAGCATATACTGAATTCATAAAGTAAATCTTAACAAAACCAATAAATGGGTATTATACAGAACTATGTTGTTACTCAGTTCAGTTAAGAGTTAAGTTGAACAAAAAGCTAACCAAAATAACTATATATTTGGACTTTCAAAAACACATATCTAAATAACTCAAAGGTCAAAGAAGAAATAAGAAAATTAGGAATAAAGCTGAATGACAATATCAGTACTGTACATCAAAACTGGATTGCCGCTAAAGCAGTGTTTAGAGGGAAATCTGCAGCCCAAGTCCTTGTATTAGGAAAAATGAAGCTCATTAACTTTCAGTCGTAATCATTCAGCAGAAAAAATTATAAAAATATGAATAAAACCAAGGAAAATAGGAGAAAGGAACAATAAAAATAATAGCAGAAGCTGATAAAATTGAAAACAAAGATGTGAAAGAATCATCAAAACCAAAGTTGATTTTATGAAGAAAGCTATTAAAATAGACAAACTCCTCGAAAGATTAAGCAGGAAAAAAGAATAAAGGCCCAAATGCTATTAGGACTGAACAGGAAAAAATCCTTATAGCTATTGTACAGGTTATGAACTAACAGGCATAGTGTCAACAAGTGTATGCAGTCAAATTGGAAAACTTAGATAAAAACAACAATTTTGTGAAAACTATATACCAAAACTGACTCAGGAAAGAATAAAAACCTGAAGAGACCTACAATCATCTATTATATTCAATTTTTAAATAAAGATCTACCCAGTTGAAAGAGGCATAGATGGAATTTTAAAGACAATTTTGTAAAGATATAATTGACCTAAAAATAACATATTTAAAATACACAATTTATGAAATTTTAGCATAGGTATACAACTCTGAAACTATTATTACAATTAAGATAATAACATTCATTAAGTCTTTCCTGATCCTTCCTACCACCTCACCTCATCCTCAGGCAATCACTGATCTGCTTTGCGTTATATATGATAAATAAGTTTGCATTTTCTAGACTCTTATATAAATGGAGTTGTGTGATTTATATCCTGTTGGGGAGGAGAGGAACAGTGCAGTTTTGGCTTTTCTCACTTAGCATTGTCATTTTGTGATTTGTCCATGTTGTTGCGTGATCAAGGGTCTGTTCCTTTTCACTGCTCAGTGGTGTTCCATTGAATGGCTAGGTAGTGCTTTAGCCATTTACCTGTTGACAGACATCTGAGTTATTTCCAGTTTGGAGCCATTACAAATTATCCTGCTATGAGCATGTGTATTATGAGTGTTGTAGACATATGTTTTCATTCCTCTTTGCTAAATGCCTAGGAGTGTAATGGTTGGATCATATAAGTGTATGTTTAACTAAGAAACTGTAAAACTGTTTTCCTAAGTGCCTTTGCGATTTTATATCCCAAGTTTGAGTGCTGCTGCATCCTCATCACCAATTGGTATTGGCTTTAGTTTTAGCCATTCTAATAAGTGCAAAATAGTATTTCGTCGTGCTTTCAATATCCTTTAATGACTAATACGGCAGTTGTATGAGTAAGGTTATCTGTTCCAGTTTTTAAGTAGGCTTGTTTTATAATTATTGAGTTTTGAGAATTCTTTATGTATTCCAGATACAAGTCACTTATCAGATATTTGACTAGCAGATATTACCTCCTGGCCTTTGGCTTACTTTCTATTCTCTTGACAGTGTCATTAGAAGAGCAAAAAGTTTTTTCATTTTGATGAAATCCAATGTATTATTTGCCCTTCTATGGCTTTTTTTAAAATTTATTTTACTTATTTGAAAGTTAGAGTTACACACAGAGGCAGAGAAAGAGAGAGAGAGAGAGGTCTTCCATGCGTTGATTCACTCCCCAGTTGGCCGCAATGGCCAGAGCCACGCCGATCTGGAGCCAGGAGCCTCTTCTAGGTCTCTCATGCCAGTGCAGGAGCCCAAGGACTTGGGTCATCCTCTACTGCTTTCCCAGGCCACAGCAGAAAGCTGGATGGGTAGAAGAGCAGCCAGGACTTGAACCAGCACCCATATGGGATGCCGGCACTGCAGGTTGCGGCTTTACCCACTACGCCACAGCACCGGTCCCGGCTTGTTTTTCTGTAGTCATTTCTAAGAAACCTTTGTCCAATCCAAGGTTAAAAGGTTTTTGCCTGTGTTTTCTTCTAGAAACTTTATAATTTTGGTTTTATATTTATGCCAATAGCTCACTTTAATTTTTTCCCCATTGAAAACTTTGCTTAGATAATTTTCTATAGAAGCCTCCTATACAAAAGAGCTGAGAGAGGACTCTGAATGTCCCCAACACAAAGCAATGATAAATGTCTGAGGTGATATACATGCTATTTACTCTCATCTGATCACTGCATATTATATATATGCATTGAAATGCCACACTGTAACTCATAAATATGTACAATTATATGTCAATTAAGAATAAGAATACATGCATTAAGTTTCTATTTAAAAAAAGAATCAGTTATCTACAAATTGTGAGCCTGTTTCTGGACTTTTGTCTGTTCCATTATCTATTCATCTGATAGATGTTAATTATAGTTAGTTAGAAATGAAAAGTTTAGGCCGGCGCCGCGGCTCACTAGGCTAATCCTCCGCCTAGCGGCGCCGGCACACCGGGTTCTAGTCCCGGTAGGGGCGCCGGATTCTGTCCCGGTTGCCCCTCTTCCAGGCCAGCTGTCTGCTGTGGCCAGGGAGTGCAGTGGAGGATGGCCCAAGTGCTTGGGCCCTGCATCCCATGGGAGACCAGGAAAAGCACCTGGCTCCTGGCTCCTGCCATCGGATCAGCGCGGCGCGCTGGCCGCGGCGGCCATTGGAGAG